>NC_050575.1:212403191-212758191 GCF_011100635.1 Trichosurus vulpecula | reverse complement strand
AATAGATAAAAATACAATAGAATATAGATGATGTTAATCTGTGGTCGTCCAAGTCAATATGAGGTACACGGGAATCCTTACCAATGGTTTAGTGGCCCTGTTTGATGGAAGATGAAGTCATAGAATTAACATCAGGGAGACCTGGGTTCAAATCCTGAGTCTTCTTCTGACAATTAGTTGTGTCCCCTTGGAAAATTTGTTCTCCCAATGCTTCAAATGACTCCCTAGGATTTTGTACTAAATCACAGATCCTTTGTGTATTCACCTCTAAGTCAAGTCACGTTTACTGGAGAATATTGTGGAAATTGAACCACACTGGAAGTCATGATGGTTTTTTATGGACCTGTAACATATTTAGCCAGGCCTGGGAAATTGCCAGAGAGTGGAAAAAAATAGTTTTCCTGGTTAAGCCAAACAAGTGATCCTTTGTCTAAAGACCTTATTTAAGCCAAAAATTCCCTTAATAATACAGCTTCATGTAACCAATTGCTAGCAGGAATTTAGTCTGTCACATCCTTGGGGGCAGTTAGGGCTACCTCAAGGTTACTCATTTCTATCACTATGTAGTCTTCGGTTGTGTGTTGGGGGGGGGGGGGGGGAGGCACGCAATAGAGGTTAAGTGACTTGCCTAGGGTGACACAGATAATAAGTGTGTGAGGCTGGAATTGAACTCAGGTCCTCCTAACTCCAGGGCCAATGCTCTTTTCCATTGTGCCACCAAGCTGCTCCTATCACCGTGTATTCTTCAATAAAGCTCATGCAAGGAAGGCTACCCTGACCCATGCTCCACTATCTTAAACGATGGGAATCCTTTGAATCCAAGACCAAGACAGTGTGAGCCCAAAGTCTCCAGCAAGAGGACAGTTTTTAAAAATGAAGACAGGGCAGGGAGGACCAAGTTTCAAATGCTTTAACCCAGTTTTGCAAGGTATCCATCCAGTCAACGAGAGAGAAACACATTCTTTTGGTTTGAGGCCAGAACTTCCTCTGAGACGACATCATCTCAGGCCTGTGACGACATCATCTCAGGCCTGTGACTGGAAACTTTCTCCTAGAGAGAGGAGGGTGGGTTCGGGCCATGAAAATACCTTTTTCCCTTGAGGAAATTTAACTTAGGAGCAACAACTTCCTCACTAAGAGAAAAACTACATGGATCAGGTGAACACATAAGAATGGATATATCAAAAGAACACCACAGGGCTCACTCCCAACACATAGTGTCTGGAGATTCACAGAACACTTTCCCAACGTTCTTCTGAGGTCTGTAACATGTCATTCCAATTTCAGAGTTTAGGAAACTGAGGCAAGAAGGGTACAGAGCCTTGCCCAGGGTTACACAGCCAGAAAATGTCATATTGTGGAACTTGAACACAGGTACGCAGATTCCCAAAAGAGTGGAGTGGATAGAGCATTGGCTGTGAAGTCAGGAAGATTTGAGTTTAAATCTTGAGTTTAAATACTTATTAGCCAAATGACCATGGGCAAGTCACTTAACTTCAGTCTCAGTGTCCTCAGTTATAAAATGGGAGTCATAATAGAATTCAGCTCCCAGGTTATCATGGGGATCAAATGAGATATTTGTAAAGCACTTAGCACTGTCCAGCACATAGCAGGTAGGTGTTTAATTAATGCTTCCTCCCTCCCTTTCTCCCTTCCTTCCGCCAATATTCATTCTTCTATACCAAGCTACCTCTCAAATCTTAAATCTTAGAATAAGGAGGTACAAATTAATGGGCCTCACCATAGGCAACAGAATGTTCTGGGAGAAAACAAAGTGTCCTCATCCACCCCTTTCCAGGCTACCCCTATCTTCTCATATGCTAGCAGGTGAGCAATCACTGGAAGGATCATAGGTCACCGGGCTCTAGGTTTTAATCACTCACACAACTGAGATAACCACTAGCCACTGGGGTTTCATTCCTTATTTCCCCATGCAGAAATTTATGTCAGAAATGTCCTATCCAGGAGCTTACAGCCAGGCTTCAGGGGCTCAGATAGGTCTTCATCTTTGGCATAATTCAGCCCCCAAAGCTCATGCAATCAGACACTGCATTAAGAGAGCACAAGCATCCAGGACAAGAAAGGTGATGCCCTAAGAAGCAACACCCCCACCCCTAACAACTTCTAGTTGATGGTACTTTAGCTTCTGGGAATATGTGCTTGGTTCATCAGGCAGCTATGCCTTCTCTGTAGGTGGCCAAGGGGCTGAGGAGATACCAGGGTGTTAGAAGCCTGGGAAAAATCCTTACCTCCTGATGCAAAAAGTCCAAGAGTCTTGTTAGTTCCTGCATACTGCTAGTCATGTGACCATCCTACAAAAAAGAAGAGAAATGCCTGGAGGAGGTTTCTGTAGAAGGTTTCTTACTGGAGTAATACTTTACTGGAGACCTGTCTCCCTCCACTGGCCAAGAGGACAAACCTAGTGTATATGATAGTTCTCCAGAAACCAGATATCATAGGGGCTAACTCTCAAGGGGTCTTCCTGTTTACAGCTACTCCTGAGTTTCCTTCATCTCTTTTACCTACCAAGACGGGAAAAAACCCAAGCCAATGAGATGTTAAGCATCAGAAAAGGATAAACCAAAAGCCAAATCTTGGGTGAGGTAAGTGGTATCTGGCCAGCTGTGTAGCTGCCCTTCACAGACATTGGGCAATAGGAATTTTTCTCCTAAGTTTTGGTTGATAGCAGGGTTTTTGCCAAAGAAAATCAGTCCTGCAAAGAAGGAAGAGAATTCATCCAGAAATTAAGGCTTCCTGATTTACCTCAAGATGTTATTCATTCAGTCAATCAATGATTCAATGAGTGGTTCTGAAGTGCCTACTATGTGTCAGGCCCTGTACTAGACCCAGGAGATAAGACTCAAAAATAAAATAGTTTCCGCCCTCAAGGAACATCCCCAATGAGCATGTAAGCCCTTTGAGGATAAGGAGAAAAATTTGGTTTCATCTTTGTATTTCTACTGTGCTCAATAAATGCATGTTGTTATGAAGAAAATTCTATTAGTCCCTCTCCTCCTCCATATTTTTACCAAGATGGAAAAGTAGTCATCAGAGAAAGAGACAGCCTAGCTCCCTTTCTTGAACTGGTCCTTGTTTTCAGACAGGTAAGTAAAATACTTCACCCCATAAAACACTATTTCTTCCTTCCCTGTCCCTGGGAAAAATGAAATTATCTTTCAGAGCTCCTCAAAATGCATGTGAGATTGACACCACAAATGAATACTCTCCCTTTATCATTGGAAAAATCAAACCAACCTCTACCCAATCCAAGCCATATGCACATTAGCTGGCTGTCCCCTGAGGCTACGGGGCCCAGACAGGCTGACAGGGCTGCTGGGAGAAAGGGATGACAGTTATTTTCTTCCCTTGGGGGACACTAGCAGAGAAGCTAAGACAGCTGCCAATCCCCTCAAGTATTGGTTCCACCCAGAGGAGGGTAGTAGGCCAGCTCCTCTCTCAATAAAATTGCCATGTCTTAGAGGAGAACTAGACCTGTCACATTAGCAGGTTTCAGCTGCCTGAAATGAAGGATTCAGGAACATGTGTTTTCACCTTAGCTGATGCAGACACATGTTCTCTCTCTCTCTCTCTAAACATGAAGCATTTCCTGACAGGCCCTCTCCTAGTTGCAAATGATTTCCCCTTCTTTCTCTTCCTGCCTCTGTACTTTGTTTGCACCTCTATGGTTAACCATTCAATGTTCTTGCCTTTTATTCTCATTATTTCAATTCACCATTTATTAAGTGCCTACTACGGGCAAGGTGCTATGCGAGAGGCTGGATTTTATCTCAGCCCAACAATAATCTACATTCCATAGCGTTTTATGATTTATTAAGTCCCTCCCCAAGGATACCTCTTTGAAGCACAAAGTGTTATGATTCCCTTTTAACAACTCAGAGCTAGTAACTACGGGAGGCAGAATTCAAACTCAAACCTCTCAATTTGAAATCTAGCTCTTCATCAAAGTACCACCCCTTTTGGAAAGGGCCATAAAGATCACCCAGTCCTACATCTGCACTTGACAAGAGGAAATTGAGGATAGAGAAGGTAAGGAACTGGATCCTAGGTCAATAACTACTTAGAGGAAAAGTCAGGATTAGAATTCAGTTTTCTATTTACACATAGGATTTCAAATGGGAAAGAAGGAGCTTTCAAAACTGGCCAGTCCACCACCCTCACTTAACAAAGGGAACTGAAGCCCAGGGAAATCAAGGACACCTAGCTAATAAATGTCTGAGCTGGGATTTGAACCCCGATTGCCAGATTCCAAGTCCAACACTCTGCCTGTAAAACTCAGTTTTTAGAACACATGGGTCTCCTCTACATGTGGTCCTGACTTCCCAGGGTGAAGTCAACTTCTCCAATTCACTTAGTGTTTCTGAATCACTTACAAAACAAACAAACAAGCCTCTCACATAGGAGGCATTTCCTGGGGTACCTAAGTATTTAACAAGGAGAAGGCACAATCCCTGCCCTGAGGGGCTATACACTACTTTTCTTGTCTCTGATTTCCTAATGCATTTAGAAAGAATGAGGACCTTTTCCAACAATGGTTGGGAAATTTGCAAAAGGATAAGCCAGGAGTCTAAATTATGGCCCAAGCAGGTGGTTTAAGGACAGTCTGAGAGTGGAGTAAATCTGGAATGTTAACCATGGGGTATTTGCAAATTAGAGGGAGGTCAAGTATAGGTAGGATTCCTCAGTCTTAGAGAAAGCATGAGATCCCCTCCTCCAGATGCCCATTGGGCAGGGGATGGGAAAAGGAAACGGAAAAGGAGGTGGGAGAGCACCCAAAAAAAGCACAAAAGTAAGAGCAACCTAGATGTTAGAGACTCATAGTATGCTGGCTTTAGAGTCAGGAGACAGGTTGAAGACATGGCTCTGATATTTCCTAACTGTGTAATTCTTTACTTCTTTGAATTTCTTTTACCTCAACTGTAGAAGGAGATTAAAAAATCCACTGTTAAATTTTCAATTGGTTTCTGGGAAGAAAAAACTTTATAATTTATAATTATAAATATGCAGAAATGAGCTATTATTATTTCCTAAACCTTTTATTCTCTCAATCTGATATTCTCAGGATATCAGAATTTTTTTTTTAAAAAAAAGGAGAAATAAATATTTACTGAGTGGGAAGTTGGTATTCCTGGGCTCTTATATTTGCTCTATCACCAATTTCATTTATCCAGCTTTGGATTTCTTGATCTGTTAGGATGGGAAGGGTACCATGAGGCCTTGCTTAACCACAGAACAGATGTTTCATAAATGTTAAATTGGTCTCTTGCTAGGGGAGGAGGCTCTAAAATGCTGTTTCACTTATTAAACTCCTCAAGACTCTCTGAAAAGGCTATATGAGCCATGTTGCTCCACATTCCATGCCCTCAGGTGGAATGGCAGATAAAACAAGAGAAGGCAATTTTCAGACAGTGAGGCCTCCATTTTACCTGTTGGCTGGAGGGACAAGGAAGACACTGGCTCTGGGCATCGAAGAAGACATTGATGAGCTTCCAGTCATTGTGGAAATTCAGTTGCTGAAGTGAAAAAGATATCAGAGCAGAGAGACAAGACTGTAAGCCTTTGTGTTTAAAACAGAACCATAACTCAGTGCAATGAAAATTTGACCAAAGGCACCAAAATTTGCAGGATATTGGTAGAATTGGTGCTCCCTGAACAGCACAGAAAAAACTAAGCTTACTGCTGAGTAAACAAGAATAATTTTAGTCAAACAAGAAAGCTACCAGTTGGCTTCCTCTCCCCAGGTAAGCTCTGACCTAGCCACATCTACTGGTGACCTTGAACTATTCCAGGATCTCTCTCCTTAGGTACCACATCTCTCAACTGAATTAACCCTTAAAAGGTTGATTTAAGAATATATTTCATGTTGTTTATTCTAATCATGAAAGTACTATTTATTCACACCTCTGATAAAAAGATTCTTTTTACCTTTCCACTTCAATGATAGCCAGCTGACTCTAGAAATTCATATGTGGCCTATTCAAGTCACTTGGACAAAAGTCTCCATGGCACTACCTGCATTTTCAGTCAGAATGGGTCTAACATTTGCTTCCATATGGTATGGCATGGATATTTGAGATCTAGCCTCTTCCCAAGCTGGTTTTATTTTGTTGTTTTTTTTTTCCCCACATCTTCAAATTCAGATTTTGTGGCTCTTATTTCAAGTCACTCCATGAGAACTTAGATAATACTTTTCCTTGGGTTCAGGCTCGTGGCTCCAGACTAGGAGGTCCAAGTTAGCTCAAACATGGCAGCACATAAGACCTGATTTTTCTACCTTGTTACCTTTTATCCATCTAACTTATGAAGGCTACAAGACATTTAGCACAGAGTTTACAGCAGTGAATTACCAAGGCCATAAATACCAGAGATGATCTACACCTCCATCGGCTAATGTCACAAAACCTTCCCTTCCAACCAATTATCGTCTAATCATTAAGGCCTACTATTTGAAGGGACAACGAGAAGTCATCCAGTAATCCCCCTAATTTTAGTCAGGGTCTCACATGAATCATCTTAGAGGGCCAACATGCAACAATCACCTCAAAGTTTTAAAGACACCAAAACCAACAATGGTTAACCCTGGGCTGTAGAGGGCAACCACAAGAGTCTATTCCTTTTTCAACTGGGCCTGACTGCCTTGCAGTAGCCAAAGGAGCTCCTGAATATGGGTTTAAAAGCTCCTTACCTTGTTCTTTTTCATGTGTTGTACCAGCTCTCTGGCCTGGACCCTCAGGTATCTAGGAAGCAAAAAGAGAAAGAAAAAAAAAGAAAGAGAAGGAGAGAAAGATCGTTGAGGTATGTGGATGTCTTTAATTCAATAATTTATTATTCTAAGGTAATGAAAGTGTAAAAGGATGGAAAGCTCTTGTGGGGATACCTCTGGCTACTGGGAAGGCCTTTGAGGAGGGAACTGGAAGCTTCCACTCCCACCTAGTTGAGGGCAATAACCTCAGTGACTAAGCCTACTTTGTTCATTCCCTGGATTTCCAAAGATGACCATGCTGACCTCATTAGAGAAAATGGGCACATTTCTCGTACAGAAGTCAGCCATTTCAGGACTGGATTAAGGACAGTCTCTATTTTAAAAGATGATTTCATTAATCTATCTCGAGCCCTGAAAAGATACCCTCATCCCAGTCTTCAGTGGGCAGCTGAGGGTTTCCAAGGCAGCTGAGGGTTGGGCACCAACAAAAGAAATGGCAAAGGAACTTACTCATTTCCGACTCTTGGCAAAGTCTCATCAACAGGTGGACATGAAAGTGGCAAGACAGTTGGACTGAACCTCTTGATAAAATCTGAAAGAACTAATTTTCAAGCTGCTTTTAGGTCAGAGATTTGTGAGAATGCAAATAACTAGTTAACACTTACGCAATCATTGATAATAGAATGTCAGAGTTGAAAGGCACTTTCAAGGATCTTCTAAGGCAGCTAGTTGGATAGAGCACAGGCCTGGAGTCAGGAAGCCATCGTCATGAGTTCAAATCCAGCCTCAGACACTTCCTAGCTGTGTGACCCTGGGCAAGTCACTTAACCTCTGTTTGCTTCGGTTTACTCATCTATAAAATGAGGATACCTGCCAAGGTTGTTGTCAGGATCAAAGGAGATAATAATTACAAAAATTGCTTAGCACATAGCAGGTGCTCTATAAACATTAGCTAGTAGTAGTAGTAGTAGTAGTAGTAGTAGTAGTAGTAGTAGTACAAATCATAATTGAACAGAAATCCTCTCTAAAATATAGCCAGCAACACACTCCTTGAAGACCTCCAGTGATGGGGAACTCACTACCTCCTGAGACAGTTCCCCTTTGAGACACCCTCGCTGTTAGGAAATTTTTCTGAAAATTAAGATGAACTCTGTCTCTCTACAACTTCCACCCATTTGTTCTAGTTCTGCTTTCTGAGGCCAAGAGAACAAGTCTGAAGCTTTTTCCATACAAGGATCCTTTAAATACACAAAGACAATTACAATGTCCTGTCCCCTGCCTGCCCAATTGTTTTCTTCTCTAGGCTAAACACCTCCAGTCTCTTCTTCCAATCTTCATACGACATGGCCTTGAATTTCCTTATGCTCTATCTCCTCTAATGCAGCAGACCAGAATTCCTATTTCTCTTTGCATTTCTCTTTGAATTTCTATCCTTCACTCCCCGGCCTTCTGATAGGGATCCTCCCCTGTATTAGCTGGAGAATTGGCCCAGCAGTGGTCTCTTGATGAGGAAAAAAAAATGTTAGTGACAAGACATAGTGCCCATCTCAAGGTGTAGAACCTGTCTTTCCTCGGCTCCCTCCCTCCCTCCCAAGAGTGACAATAAGCAGAGTTTCAGGGAGCACATGCACGTAGAGAACATGACCGGGTGCTGATTGTGCCAGAGGATGGCTAAAAATAGTACTTTCAGAAATAGCAAGCTATATCTTACTCTCAGGAGAAATGGAGGCAAAGCTTCCAAAGAGCTGGATGAAGAGAAAGAACCACACCTCCACGATCCCAATCTTTTCTACTGTTTTCTTTTTCTTCTTGTCCCTGTCCAGTTGTACCCCATGTTCTTAGGGGAAAATCAGGTAGAAAGGGATTTTAAAGGTCACTTAAATTTATTTCCCTATTAGTATTCAAAACTGCGTTAAGCTCATCTAGACAGCTGAGGCTCTGCAGGTCACTATCTAGGGAGAAAAGTGTTGGGCTAGAAATCAGGAAACCTCTCTATTTTAATCTTTCTTCTGTGCATTAACACTAAATCCACATTCTTGGGCAAGTTGTTTAACCCTTTTTTTTTCCAATCATTAACAATCATGAATCTGATTCTCTGACCTAGAAATGAAATGCTTTGGATATTGTCAAGGCAGAAGTCTCAACTAGGGGATGGTGTATACACAGACACATGCATGTATATGTACGCACACAAAAACAAATACATACATATAAACACGTGTGTTATATATGTAGACAAAGTATACCAAGAATATGAAAGAATAGCCACAATGGAGAGAAAGACGTGTGTGTGTGCGTGTGTTTGTCTCCTCTGGGTTTATGCCACTGTATTCTGTGGAGCAGGAAGAAGGAATCAATCTGAGAAACATTTTGATTACACATCAGGTTGACTCTATGAGACTAAAAGAGATTATCAATATATGTGAAAGCTCTTCAAAGAAAGATGTTTTGTGAAGATACAGTATGGACATTATTTTCCTGACTTATAATCAGGTTGCTGTTCGCTATGACCCTCTGATCTTTTTCATATAGATTTGAACAATCCTTATATTTCTATAATCCCCAAGTATAATACTTTGTGTTTCTCCCCACTTGGCCTTCATTCTGTTGATTCCCCAATTCCTCTGGCTTGCCTAGGGCTTTTGGAATTCCCATCTAAGCTTTCCAAACAGCAATCAGTTCTTCCAGTTTGGTGTAGTCATGTTTTCTCTCATTAAACAGGTTTTAAATTGACTCTCTCTCCTTTGAAGGAGCCAATCTTCCATCATCCCTAATCAATGTCACCTCTTTTTTTTTTTTTTTGGAGAGGAGACAGCAGGGCAATTGGGGTTAAGCAACTTGCCCAAGGTCACACAGCTAGTAAGTGTGTCAAGTGTCTGAGACTGGGTTCAAATTCAGGTCCTCCTGACTCCAAGGCCGGTGTTCTACTCACTGCACCACCTAGCTGCCCCTCAATGTCACCTCTTACAGTAAAAATATGGAATGTTAGGGTTAGAAGGGATAGACCTTATGGATCATCCGGTTTCGTTCTCTTTATGGATGAGGAAACTGAGGGCCAGAGAGGATAAATGGTTTCCTTATGGTCATGGTCAGAGGCAGGAGTCCCCCCTGCACATCTCCTAGCTCCAAAGTCCAGTCCTTTCCTAAGGTCCACTAAGCAGCGCAGTAGATAGAGCACTGAGTCTAGAGTCAGGAAGACCTGAGCTCCAATTCAACCTCAGATACTTCCTAGCAAGTCACTTAACCTCTGTTGGCTTCAGCTTCCTCACCTATAAAATGAAGATGATAATAATAGTGCCTACCTCCTGGGGCTGTTGTGAGGAAAAAAATAAGATAGTAATAGTAAAGCCCTTAGCACAGTGCCTGGCACATAGTAAGAGCTCTGTAAGTGTTAGGTTCTCTTACTTTCCACCCGAACCATAGAGAAGCCAAACATGCCTACAATGGGATCTCAAGAGCTGATTCCTACATAAGGCTGGTGCTTAGGAAGGAAGCAAAGCTAGATGTGCATCTGGGACAACAACATGGGGGTCCCATGGTGCTTGTGAGAGGATCGGGAGAAATATCTGTAGTGGAACAGTCCAATTAGCAGTCACGGAGCACCCCCAAGTCAGACAGACAAAGCTCAAAGTAGATATTTTATTCTAGTGCAAACATGAAAACCCCGACTTTTATCCCATCATTGGACTTCCCACTGTGGCTCCCTCCCAAGAAAGAGCTAAGGTCACTGTCTCTTTGAGCCTTCAGGAAAACTCAACCTCACTCTACCTTCCTTATGGAAAAAGGTGGGAACTTTTGTTGCTGAATTGACTAATAACACAGTGAGTGAATTTCATCACCTTCAAGTGTTCCTTCAGCCAGGCATTCCACTGTAAGCCCTTGAAAAGCAGGCAGGTGGTGCAGAGGTCAAGGACCCAAGTTTGAATCTAGACTCTCCTTACTACCTATGCCAGAATTCTCATCGATGAAGCAAGCAGGGGGAAAAAGATTGCGCTAGAGGAGTGGGGAACTTATGTCCCTCTAGGTCCTCAGGGGCAGACCTTTCACTGAATGCAAACTTCATTCAGTCAAAGGGCCACACTTGAGGACCTAGAGGACCACATATGGCCTTCAGGCCACAGGTTACACACCCCCGTAAATGACTCCTAAGCTCTAACTCTGTAATCCGAACTAGACTGGGAATCAGAGCACCTGAGATCAAATCGTAACTCTGCCATTAGCTGCCTGTATAACCTTCAGCAAGTCACACCCCCTTTTCTTCAGCTGTAAACTGAAGGGATTGGACTAGGTGACCTCTGAGCTCCTTTCCATCCTTAAATCCTATAAGCCTACAATCGATTGTAGAAAGGGTTTATTCCCTAGCAGCTAGGGAGGAGGAAGATTGGGGTAGAGTGGGGGTGGGACACGTCCCTGGACCTGGTGACTGAATCTGACCAGTCACCCACCCCATGAAGTAACAAACTATTGAGCCAATTTGGGGAGGCAAAACTGAAGTGTTTAAAATGCAAGGAACCAGATTCCTGAGCCTCAAGCCTAATTGTTAGCCCGTGTCTGGTGTGCTGGTCTCTTGGCACCTTTGTGTTTAAGGGAAGCAGCTGTATACAATGAAAAGACTTCTGGATTTGGAGTTGGAAGACCTGGATTCAAATCCTGAGTCTTCTATTTACTTCCTGTGTGACCTGAGGCCTTGGCTTCAGTTTCCTCTCCTGTAAAATGAGGTTGAGCTGGACAGATGAGTGTGAAAGTCTCTTCCAGCTACAGAGCTGTGATTCAGTAAGTCATTTCATCTGCAGCGTGAGGAAGGTGCCCGGAATAGATGGAAGCTAATGTTCCTTCCAGCTCTAGATCAAGGGGCCTCTGATGCTGAGCCTGACCCTGACACACCTGGCTGTGCGCTTCTGGGGCCTAAACCTCAGGGTGACCACTGACTGGCCATGCCCACACTCCTAACGTCAGCTAAAGGAGGAGGCTGGCGCTGGTATGCAAAGCTCTTTTATATGCACAAGGTATCAAAAGACAAACTAAAGAAATATTCTTCAGAAATCATGCAAATGAGGGCCTTTGCCTTTGCAGCTGGAGGACAAAAATACCTCCCAGCACAGCTTCAGTCTTTTCTGCCCCAGGGCCTACACAAAAAGTATGAAGTCTGCAAAGTTTGTCAGTCACTTTATCTTGTTTGCCTCAGTTTCCTCATCTGTAAAATAAGCCGGAGACGGAAATGGCAAACCACTCCAGTATCTTGCCAAGAAAAATGAGGTCATGAAGAGACACGACTGAAACAATTCAACAGCACTGCCTTTTACACCCTGTTATTCTGAGAAGAAGGCCAAAAAGCACTATCTATGTGCATTATTATTTAGTGCCCTCACCTTTCTGGGTCTGTTAAGAGAGACAGTTCAACTAGGTGTTCCTTAAGGCCCACTTCAGCTCTGACATTCTATAGTGCCTGGGGCAGAGAACGCACTTAATAAATGTTTGTCGATTGATTGATTGGGAAGGAAACGTTGTTAGGACTGCATGGGCCTAGAGGCCTTACCTGTCACCACTTGTGTGCATGTCTGCATTTGGTTTCTCTGAGTCCTGCAAAAAGAAGTAAAGATAGAATTCTCTTACTTGCTGTAATATATTTATCAGCTGCAAGCCAATATAATTAGGTTCTTGCTTGGTTTTATATTTCAAAGCATTTCTGGATTCAACCCCAGCCCAGAATACTAGGTGCTAGGTTTATCCTTGAACACTAAGGACCAGCCAGCATGTGCCTGGAGACAGGGAATTAGCCCTATTCTTCAGGAAAGGTATTAAGAGAGAATTTGTTTGGTTTTTAATGATGACTCAGATAAAATCAAATCTGTAGATGATATGATAGATAACACATTGTATGGTGGGGTTATGACGTAGAAAAATCCTGACAGCTTGGAAAATTGGGTTAAAGGTACTAAGAAGAAATTTAATAGGGATAAGTAGATCATATTATATTTGGGTTAAAGAAATTGATTTGAGGCAATGAGGTGGTGCAGTGAGTAGAACGCCGGCCCTGGAGTCAGGAGGACCTGAGTTCAAATCCGGCCTTGGACACTTGATATACTTACTAACTGTGTGATCTTGGGCAAGTCACTTAACCCCAATTACCCTACCCTACCCTCTCCAAAAAGCAAAAAAAAAGAAATTCACTTCAGAAGTACAAGATGGAGGAGGCATGTTTAGACAGCGGTTTCAAAAAGATCTGGGGTTTTCAGAGGACTACCAGCTCAATATAAGTCAACAGTCTAGCAGAACAGCCTTGCTGATGCAATCTTGGGTTGCATTAAAAGAGGCATGGAGAAAGCTCTCCTGATCTCTGTGCTGATCATACCATACACTGCACTTGTGTCTGAAGGGCTGCTATACGGAAGGATGAGACTTCTTGTGTTTGGCCCCAGGAGGAATGGATGGAAATTACAGAGGCAAATTTAGATTTCTTATCGGGAAAAATTTTCTAACAATTAGATCTGCCCTGAAATGGACCCTTCTTGGGGGGTCTGACCATGCGCCAGACATGTAGATAGTGGGGATTCTTGTTCGGGCATGGGCTGTACCAGCCAGGCTTTGAGATCCCATCTGACTGTTCATTTTCTAAATGCAGTCCCCTTCCCACTCCCCACCCTCCCCTCCCCCATCCATCACTTCTCTGACCCCAGCGCTGCTTGGTGATAGCAACCCCAATATAGCTTGAGGCCTGTGCCATTGTGGATGGCAATAAGAATTGCCACAGATTGTCAAAAATATGCCAACAACAATCCCCAGTTACCATTTTTGCTGTTTCAGGACCATCCTTGCATCTGGGGTCTGGAAAAGACACAGACATGAATCATCCCAAAGGATTAGAGCAGTCATGCAGAGGCAGATTCTAAGCTTCAATTCCTCTCTGAACTCAACTAGTTTCCTGAAGGAAGGGGAAGAGCCCCTGAGATCCAGGAAAGGGTCAATGCTGCCCTGTGCTTGGGAGGAAATTACCATCTGCCTCCCCTTAGCAGACAGCTGTGTGAAGTCATGGAAAAAATAATAGACTGGAAATCAGGAGGCCAGGGGCCCAATCTTGGCTTTGCCAATGCTAATTAGCGGTGTAACCTTGGATGACTCACTCCCCTCCCTTTTCTGGGCCTCACTTTACCAAAACTGTCTCAAATAATCAGGTAACAAAGATTCATTGAATACTGTATGCCTTAGACTCTGCTCATCATTCAGTTGTGTTAGAGAGGGGATTCTTTTCAGGTACAGATGGAACTAGACAGCCTCTGAGGTCCCTTCAGACTCTGAGATTCTGTGATTTCTTTGTATCCTCAGTACTTATGAGGTTCAGTGCCTAACACATAGTAGGTGCTTACTGACATACTCACAATAGCATCATGGTGAAGAGATTGTAAATTTTTAAAAAAGGGTTACCAGTACTCTCCTTTCCTCTTTAAAAAAAAGTTATACTTTTCCACAGCTTGATTTGTTTAGAGATAGGCCCAAAGTCATTCAGGCCTCAGGTCTGACCAGCGCTGGCGATGACTCCTAATGAGCATGAAGGTCCCTGCCTGAGCCCTCCTCTCAGGGCCTGACAGTGGCAGAAACCTAGCAACAGGCTTCAGGTGGTAACATGAAGGCTAAGGTAACCTTCAGTTCCCCATTAAGGATTCCAGCTCTGGTCTCTCTGGGAAAGTCACTGGGGAGCTAGCTATTCTGCTCAGTGGAGATGACAGCCCCCAGGCTCAAACAGGGAGGAAGGGGACCTGATTGACAAGAACTGTCAGCTCAGCCCTGTTCAAGAACAGCAGGGGAGAGGGAACTGCTTTCCTTCCCTTCCAGAGTCTGTGTGTGTGTCTGTGTGTCTGTGTGTCTGTGTGTCTGTGTGTAGGGGAGCAGGGGAGTGCAAGGAGGAACTTACTATGCTGGCTGAAGTAGAATGAACTGGGTTTTGTAAGACTAGCCTTCCTGCCTGAAGTCACTCTGGCATGGGGGGGAAATATACAACCAAAGCCTGGTGCAATTCCTAGCTCTGAAATGTAACTGGTATTATTCACAAATGGCTTCAGAAAAATCAAATCTTTTACACAGAGCCCTTTTTCTATTTCAATCTCTACTTTTGTATCTTTCCCAATAACAATCCCCAGCTTTACCATCCCCGCACAACCCCAGACAATACCTACATAGATAGATATGGATATATATATATATATATATATATATATATATATATATGTACATACATATACATATATTTATAAACTTCCAGTATTCATTCATTTATTCATTCTCTCATTATATATATGTATACATATATACACACATGTGTATGTACACCTATATATTTATAAACTTCCAGTGTTCTCTCTTCCTCCCTCCATGTGTGTATATGTATATACATGCTTATAAACCTTGAGTGTCCCCTCTCCCTCCATATATGTGTATGTATGTATATACATATTTACAAACTCCCAGTGTTCTCTTTCTCCCTCCTTCTACATGTGTGTATATATATACATGTTTATAAACCTCCAGTATTCTCTCTCTCCCTCCACATGTGTGTATACATATATTCATGAACTTCTAGTGTACGTACACGTACACACACACACACACACACACACATATACATTCCATTTCTTAGGATAAAATAAGGGGCAGGAAGCTGTCAGCTTTCATTCTAGTCAGTGAGAATTTTCAGAACGTGTCTGTTGGTCATCCATTCCCCATAGTTTGGGATATGGTAGGAAGAATACGTTGGAAAGAATGCTGGGTAAGGAGCTGGAAGACCCAGGTTCAAATCCCTACCCTACTATTTCCTGCCTGTGCCTGCTGTGGCAAAGTCATTTGTGTGACTTTGGGTGCCTGATAAGATGAAGTCATTTCCCCTCTCTGGGCCTCAGTTTCCCTATCTGTAAAATGAGAGGGCGTGGCTAGATGACTTCTGAGGTCCTTTCTAGTTCTAAATCTCTGATCCTATAGATCCTGACTCTGTCATTTACTATCTCTGTGACCTTGAGAGGGCTGCTTCCTCTGTCTCAGATTCAGTTTCTTTTTCAATTTAAAATAAAAGGGGCTAAATTTCTAAGGTTTCTTCCAGAGCTAACATTTTATGATTTTATGATTAATATCCACAGATGCATATACATTTTCCTATACATTTGGCCCCCAAACCAACTTGGTAAGTACAAAGTGGGGGAGGTATAATTAGAAGACACAAGCTGGGCATGGGGGTGCATGCCTATAATCTCCGCTACTGGGGACATGGAGGCTGGAATTACTTTGCTCAGGAATTCTGAGCATCTGGAGCACTAAAGCCAGTCGAGTGTCTATCTGCATTCAGTCTAGACACAATACCATGAGAACCTAAGCAGGAGACCACAAGGCTGCCCTAAGGAAGGGCAAACCAGCCCGGGTCAGAAATGGAGCAGGTCAAAGCTTCTGGGCTGATCCATAGTGGGACTGAGCTACAAGATGGGGAGATTAGGTCTCCAAAAAAAAAAAAATCTAGTGATTTAAATGGACCCCAGGGTCAATATCAATCAACAGTGAAACAAAACAACCCCAAACCCTATCACCTTTTTAAAAATACATCAGGAAGCACAGTCTCCAAAACAGTGGATATGATTGTTGCCCTATTCTCAGCTCTAGTCAGTCCTCATGATTAGCATTTTATTCTGTTCTGGACACCATATTTTAGAAAGCATATTGACAAACTAGAGCGTATTCAGAGGGGAAACAACCAGGACCGTGAAGAGATTACTAGTTACCTAGACTGTAGACTTGGATTCATTAAAGGAGCTGGGGAAGTTTCCTTTTATTTAGATGGCAGAAAGAGCCAGGACCCCCAGGCCAGGCTTTTTTAAGACTTTTCAAACACACACTTTACTCTCCTCTCCTGTGATCATAGATGCAGAACTGTCCTCGGTTTACAGATGAGGAAAATGAAACCCAGAGAAATTAAGCAAAGTACCCCAGGCCTCACAGACACTAAGCATCTGGATTGGGATCTGAACCTAATTCTCCCAACTCTAAGGCCATCACTCAATGTTCCATTTTGTTTTCAGGTTTGTAACCCCGATGATCATCCATTCTGAACCTCAAATCCTTCCCCACACTGTTTTAAGTACTTACAGTTTCCAGGTTCCCGATGGCCCCGACAACTTTGATGTCAGAGATTCTCAGGGCATGAACTGTGAAGGCAAGAATCCCATTTAGAAAGGGCAGAAACCATGTGGAAAACCCCATTGTCACAAAAACTAATGCTTGGGATTAGAGGAAAGAGGGAGCATGAAGAGTGGTGAGATTACAGCTATTGAGATCTGGATTCAAATCCCACCCATGACACTACCTGTGTGACCCTGGACAAGTCACAACCTCTTTGGCCTCATTTTCCTCAACTGTAAAATGAGGGGGTTCTGAGGTTTCTCCTACCTCTAGATTTTAAAAATGTTCAAAGCCAGGGCAAGAAATGAATATGAACAAGACAAGGGAACCAGAAAGGGGAAAAAAATCATTCTTCAGCAGAGATGAACTAGACTTTCATTCTTCAAACTAGCAGACCACCAAAGCTCTCTCAGGGCCTCTCTGTCCCTCCTACCTGGCTCTTAGCTCTCTCATCCTCCCTGCTCCTTCCCTACTCATTCTTTTGCTTCCAGCTTCCCCTCTTCTTCCTACTCTTATAACTTCTGTTCTCTCCTTCCACCTACACGCCGCCCCCCCCCAAAGATTCTGGAAGGAAGGTTTTAAAAGTCAGTGATGATAATAAGGAAATATAATTTAAATACATTTACAACCAGAAGGGGACCCTACCACCCCATGTCATCTAGTGCAACCTTCTCATTTTGCAAATGATGAAACTGAGGCTGAGAAGAGATAACTTGCCCAAAGTCATCCACTTTGTGAGGGGCAAAGCTGGGATTCAAACTCAAGTCCCAAGATTCTAAGTTAAGTGATCTTTCCACGCCACCATGAGGCCTCCTTCCTGACTAGACCCTGACAAGATGATAACTTTAGCTCAAATACTGCCTAAGGGTAGACAGTATATTAAAAATGATGTTTTCCCTTGTAAATTGTACGCAAATGAAACACATCTCTAACTTTTGTATGACTAAGTCAGCATTATTTTCAAAACCTGAATCTTAATGAAGATCATTGACATAGGCTATGTATGGGTCATGTTACAGGAGATCAAAAGGGAAAACTTAAAAAGTCCCTTAGTCCCTGAGAAGTTTTCTTTACTAAATCAAAGTAATCATATAACTACACAATAATAACATGGAAATTCTCAGTTAATTAAAGATTGAGAGAAAAAATCAATTCATTAAACGAGTTTTTGTGAAGTAGTTCTCATCTTGTCAATATAGAGTGGCCAAGGGAGAAGACCCAGGTGAAAAACTGTTGCCATCATATTGTAGATGTGTGTAATCCCTCTAATAGAATAGAATATCCTTGAGGGCAAGGACTGGTTCATTTTCCTCCAAGTCTTTTTATTTTCTTAAGAAAGGAGTAGGCACTTAACAGATACGAGAATTAAATTGAATTGAGATATCTGGAAAACAGCTAATTCATGATGGAAAATTCCTAAAAACAATGGAACTCTTGAAAGGGTTGGAGAAGCCACTCAACTCCCTTTCTATTTTAAACCCTGGTAGAAGAGGGGCACAGGCCAATCTCTACAACTGTGTGATCTGGAGAATACTCATTTTCATCATAGTGATAGGACATTTTAATTTCTTATAGAGCAAGGATCAATAGATATAATTCATATAAATGAAAAAAAACTCTTAGGAGGTCCTTAATAATTTCTAAGAGCATAAAGAGGTCTCAAGTCAAAAAAGTTTAAGAACTGAGAACCACCGATATAGAACATAGTGAATGATCACAAAAATCTCAGTAATTTTCAATTCATGGGAAAGAAAGCTAGATAAGATCCTCCATTCAGGCCCAAAAACTTAGAGGGTTCATGCTTGTTTAGTTCTTTCAATGGTAGTCTTAGATAACTGCATTGCTGGCTGTTGATTGTCCTTTATTTTCTAAGAGGACCAATGACATCACAAAGTTCCAGTAAAATCGTGGATGATGGGTGACATCTTGATTTAAGCATGAAGTGGATTTAAGTGAGACAGAGTCATCAGCCTCACTCTCTGTTCCAGAGAGAGCAGTCCAGAGCAAGACAAAGTCAAGGTGACTGGCGATGACCCAGGATGCAGTGGGTGACTTTGGCATCTTCAATGTCTTGACTAAGCTCCAAGTGCTCCATAGCACCTGCTTCCACTGCCTTCATGATCATTGGAACAAGTTGTTCTCATCTGCCCATTCCAGCAGAGGTAGTCTCCACATGCTCAGGGTAAATATCTCACCAACAGATTGGAGGCCTGTTGGTTACCTTCAACCCTCATTTAGCCTTGGCTAAATGCTTTGTATTGAGACAAAGAATAGTAGCAATTAGTGGGCTGATCTATTAGCAGCAACCAAGAAACTAAGAGGCTGTGTTTGCTACTGGAAAAATCAATGAAATATCAATGAAAAAAATCAATAGCCCACCCAGCTGCAGCCTTCAAGCACCAACCTGACTCTGACGGAGGGTTGGATGATATCTCCTCCGGTCTGCAGGGAAATGAAAAATTCTTCAGGACCTGCAATGGGAAAGGAACATCATATATAGTGATGGCACTGTACAGAAACCACATTCTCCTCTCCATTGATCTCCTATAACATGACCCATACATAGCGTAGCCCCACTCACATACTGGGAGAGAATATATGCCCACAAACGTGCCAGTGGTTCTCGGGGTACCACCCTAGGAGAGAGTGTGTAGGGCAGGAGGAAGAGAAAGATCAAATCTAATTTAGAACATTGCATGGATTGGCCTTTACTGCTAGAGGGGGGGTTTTGTGAGCAAGTCCCTTCTGCTGTTGAGTGACTCAAGAGTCAATGTAGCTTTAGCGTATGGGTGCAATTTTTCTCTCTTGAAGAACGTTGGGCTAGTGCAGTTGAAGAGGCATTTGAGTACTCACAATGAAGAATTCTTTTTTGAGGTGTTCTAGTGGACAGAGGGCTAGACTTCGAATCAGAAAAACCTGAGTTCAAATGATGCCTCAGACTCTTACTCACTGTGTGACTCTAGGAAAGTCACTCAATTTTTCTCCACCTTACCTTCCTCATCTACTTCCCAAGGCTATTGTGAGGGTCAATTGTGAAATTGTAGATGTATAGTATTTTGCAAATCTCAGAGAGCGATAAGTGCTATGGTTACCTTTACCAAGCTTTTACAACATTGTTAGTGCATTGTCCCTCCCTTCAAACCAAGTATTAATTTTATAGGTTTTGTGTTTAATGATCTCTGATGAGATGTTATCAGTCCCCCATCCCTTACCCCAAAATGTAAACTCTTTGAGGGTAGGGGCAGTTTTGTCTTTGAATCTCCAGCACCTAAAAATTAAGAGCCTGGCATATGGTAGGCTTTAAGTGAATACTTGTTGTTGAATGAATGAATGTTGTATTCCCCAATAGAAAATAAGCCCCCAGAGGGCAGGTATTGTTGCTTTTCTGTTTCTCTATCCCTTGTACCTAGCACAATATCTGATGCTTTGGAGGCACTTAATAAATGCTTATTGTTTATGTTATTTCAAGTAATTTCTGATACTGTTTCAACCATAATAGACCACTTGCAGATGGAGGAACTATTCTGAGTAGAAAAAAATTATGTATTTTTCCATCAACAGTAAAAAGGGGCAGTCCATTATTGGGGAAAATATACAAATAACTAAAATTCATAGATGAATATATTTTGCAGTCAATTGCTGATTACATAGAGAGATAGAACTGACAATCCAGGTGCTTGCCTTGGGGGTGTTCTGGAAGACTTAACCCAGATGGATAGGAATGAGTCACCATGTTTGTCTCAAGGTTCAAAGAGATGCCAGAAACATTCACTAGTCTCTTTTGGATACTCCTGGGAGTTGCCCGTTCAAAGAGAGAGTATTAAGAAGAGTAAGTGTCGGGGCAGCTAGGTGGCACAGTGAGTAGAGCACCAGCCTTGGAGTCAGGAAGACCTGAGTTCAAATCCGACCTCAGACACTTGACACACTTACTAGCTGTGTGACCTTGGACAAGTCGCTTAACCCCAATTGCCTTGCCCTTCCCCCCTCCAAAAAAAATAGAGTGTCAAGTGACAAAGATTGTACAACCATCACCAGGTCAGTGGCCTGAATGTCCCCATGAGAAACAAATTATTGAAACCTAACAATCTTTATTGACCAAGGGAGAAGAATATTGATTTGAAGTAAGACTTGGTTCTGTCCCTCTATACCGTGCAAGGCCCTCACCTCTGGCCATGTTTGTTCTTCCCAGGTGTCGTTTCCTAGGACAGCTTGTGTTGCAGTCACTGGAAGAAAAAATAACAGCATCAGCGTTTTAGTAGAAGTTGGCAGGATCTCCCACCATGCAGCCTCTGATCTCTTAGCTTGACCTCTGGCATCCTTGACCCATTCATTCTCATCTCTACGCATTCCCTAATACTCACCCTGCTCCTCACTGCCTATGACAACTCTTATCTACCTTTCAAGGCCCCTCTCAAATCTCATTTCTTCTAGGAAGAGTTTCCTGAAGGCACCAGTCTCATCGATATCCCTCCTCTCTGAATTTCTAGTTGGGTCTAGTAGCAGTAACAGACTAAGAGAGCAGAGTTCCAATCTTGGTTCTGCTCCTTCTACCTCTGTGACCTTGATCACAGTCTCTATGACTGCAGTTATCCCTTCTACATGGTGACTTTCTCCATCACTGTTTCAATATATCACAAGTCAGCACAAGAATTTAAATGAGAATTTTGGGTGAGTTTTTCAGAAGCTGTAGACAACACATGAAGGCCAGCAGATGACAGAAAAAGTTTAGAAACTCAGAAATGCATAAAATATATGTATTATACTATAAAGCACCCCATAAAAGAAAAATAAAAAATTCAGGCTTCTTCTCTTGTACGAAAGGAGGGCCAACAATTTTTATGTGGATTTTCCAGATTGAGGGGCACCATGCCCCTAACCTTGCAATGTGGAAGGGACAATTGTATTCTCATCTGTAAAATGGTGTACTGTATACCTCATAAGGTTGTTTCTGAGATGATTTTTGAAATTGCATGTGTTGTAATATGATTTAATGCAAGTCACAATGATAGTAAGGAGCCAGGAAGATGTGGGTTCAGGTCCTGTCTTAGTGACCCTAGGTAATATACCTTAGCACACAACTATATGCAATCAAATTGCTGAAGAATTTATCCACTATACCATGTAAATCCCAGTGTACCCATGATTTTCAACCCCTTTAGAGATATAAATGACAGGAGGCTACACAGGTAAATGTGACACCGTCCCAAAGGGAAGCTGTTCTATGTGCTAAGCAGAGGGTAACAGCCACAGGTGCCTTGATCCCCTTTAAAAATGAGCAACCAACCTGGATCATAAGTTCAATATTGATACAACACTAGGCTACCCCCTTTTGCAATTTCACACATCAGAATTAATTTCTTTTGTTATGAAAGTTTGTCTTTAATAGGTTAAGCCATAGCTCTTCTCAGCAATACAATGATCCAAGAGAGTTCCAAAAGATTCATGACAGAAAATGCTAACCACATCCAGAGAAAGAACTGATAGATTCTGAATGCAGATCAAAGCATACTATTTTTCCTTTTCGGGGGATTTTGCAGCTTTTTCCCTTTGTTCTATTTCTTCTTTCACAACATGACTAATTTGGAAATGTTTCCATGATTGCACATGCAAAACCTTTATCAGTTTGCTTGCTGTCTTGGGGAAGGGGTAGGGAAGGAGAAGGAAATGGAGAGGATACAGACCTGAAAGCTGAATGACCCTAGGCTAGCCAATCAATTAAGAAGCACTTATTCATTTATATGCCTCCTGAGTGTGCCACCTAGGTGGCACAGGATATAGGTGCTAGGTGCTCAGGATATAGAGACAAAAATGAAATAATCTTTTCCATCAAAGTACATTCTATGGCCCGTGGATAAAGTGCTAGAGCTGGTATCAGTAAGACCCTAGTTCAAATCCAAACTCAGATGTCTACTAGTTGCTGTGTGACCCTGGGCAAGACATTTAACTTCTGCCTGCTTTAGGTGTTTCATCTGAGAAGTGAAGCTACTAATAAGCACCCACCTCCCACAGCTGCTGTAAAAATAAAACGAGAGGATATTTGTAAAGTGTTTCATAAACCCTAAAGAGCTATAGTAATGCTGGCCACTACTACTAGTGCTAGTATTATTCATGTATGTATATGTAAAACATATGCCAAGAAATTCCAAAGTAGGGGAGGTAAGGGTGAATCAAGAACGACCTCTTATAGAAGGTGGAATTTGAGCTGAGTTCTGAAAGAAGCTAGGGATTCTGGGAGGCGGGTGTGAGGAAAAAGGGCATTCTGGGTATAGAGGACAGCCTATGTCCTGACACAGAGATGGCAGATGGAAGTTATTTCCTGTCTGAGACATTTGATTTCGTTCTTGTCAAATGGGAAATAGTAACATTTGCTCCACACGGGGTTATTGGGAAGAAATTTCTTTGTAAACTTTAAAAGGAATATATAAACATTGGCAAGACTACCCACTAAGATACCTACTAGCAGTGTCATTTTTAATAACATGGCCCAGCTCAAACTTCCAGAAACTGTTATCTGAAAGTATAAACATTTTTTTTTGAAACTGGGATTCCATACCTCCAAGGCTAAAAGTGCAGGGTTCACTTCTGGGCCCAGTTCCACTGCTTTTCAGGATGGGAACTTTGACCCACTTCATTTCCACACTGTGACAGTCTGCACCCTCCACAGGCCCCCTGCCTTCAGGGCTCACCATATTGATGCTAGATTTAGTGTAGACACCAGATTGGCTTAACCTGCTTCAGCTCAGAGCTCCTAAGCTCAAGGGCTTCATCAGCCTCAGTTTCCCCTATAGCAAGGTTTATAGGTGAACTCCATCAAACCCAGTCTCCCCAGATATTTTTCACATTAACACCTTCTAGCCATTGCCTCCTCCTTTTGTACTTGTCAAGGTGCTTTTGGATCCTAGGTATAGGAAAACGTTCAAGTGATTTTAGAGACTTTAGAATCATAGCTATGGCACAGAGAGGGAATAGAACAGAATGGAAAACAGAGAGAAACTAGACTTAAGATAGACCTGCATTCAAATCCTACTTTACATTCTCATTAGCTGTGTGATTATGGGAAATCAAAGGAGCTAAGCAAGTTAGCTATAGAGAGGCAAAGCAGGATGCCTTACAAAAAATAAGTAAAGCCCCATTTTGGAGCCCCTAGCAACTGGGCTCTCAGCATAGGAAACAGATCATTTGTCATAGCTGCTCACCACAAGAATTATCTACCAGTTACAAATACCAATAGCAGAAGACAAAAGAATTTGTTTCTTTTTCTATTTGTTTTTTTTTTAATTTATTTTTTTTATTTTTAGTTTACTACATTCAGTTCCACAGGTTTTGGGGTTCCAAATTTTTTCTCCCTCCCTCTCCAACCCCCTGCCCCTCAACACAGCATGTAATCCAATGTAGGTTCTACATTTACCTTCTCATTGAACTTATTTACTTAATAGTCCAATTGCAAAGGAGAATTATAACCAATGGAATGATTCATGAGAGAGGAAAAACAAAACTGAAAAAGAAGGGGAAAAAAAGACAGCAAATAGTTTCCATAAATCTGCATTCAGATTTCATAATTCCCTCTCTGGAGGTGGATAGCTTTTTCCATCATGAATCTTTTAGAGCTATCTTTGAACCTTATGTTGATGAGAGGAGTCAAGTCTATCAAAGTTAGTCCTTACAGAGACAGTGTGTCTGTAATCGTGTATAATGACTTCCTGATTCTGCTCCTCAAACTCAGCATCAGTTCATATAAGTCTTTTCAAGTTGTAATGAAGTCTGTCCCTCATTTCTTATTGCATGATAGTATTCCATTACATTCATATACCACAATTTGTTCGGCCATTCCCCAATTGATGGGCATCCCCTTGATTTCCAATTCTTTGCCACCACAAAGAGAGCTGTTCTATTTTTGTACATACAGGTCCATTTCCCACTTGTATGATCTCTTTGGGATATTGCCCTAGAAGTGGTATTGCTGGGTCAAAGGGTATGCACATTTTTATAGCCCTTTGGGCATGGTTCCAAACGTTCTCCTGAATGGCTGGATCACTTCACAACTCTACCAACAATGTAGCAATGTTACAATTTTCCAACATCCTCTCCAGCATTTATCATTTTCCTGTATTGTCATATTGGCCAATCTGACAGGAGAGATGTGGTACCTAAGAGTTCATTTTGATTTGCATTTCTCTAATCAATAGTGATTTAGAGCATTTTTTCATATGACTATAGATATCTTTAATTTCTTCCTCTGAAAACTGCCTGTTTTGACCATTTCTCAATTGGGGAATGACTTGTATTCCTATAAATTTGGTTCAGTTCCCTGTATATTCCTTTATAGACATTGGTTGTAAAGATTTTTTCCCAATTTTCTCTTTCCCTCCCAGTCTTTGCTGCATTGGCTTTGTTTATACAAAAACTTTACAATTTAACAGTCAAAATTACTCCTTTTGCATTTTGTATTGCTCCCTGTCTCTTGTTGGCTCATGAATTCTTCCCTTTCCCAGGTAAACTATTCCTTGCTCTCCCAAATTACTTATAGTATCAGCCTTTATTCCTAAATCATGAACCCATTTTGACTTTATTTTGGTATACAGTGTAAGATATTGCTCTATGCCCAGTTTCTGCCATACTATTTTCCAATTTTCCCAGCAGTTTTTGTGAAAGTGAATTCTTAATCAAGAAGCTAGATTCTTTGGGTTCATCAAAGAGTAGATTGCTATAGTTGTTGACTATTGTGTCTTGTGTAGCTAACCTATTCCACTGATCCACCACTCTGTTTCTTAGCCAGTACCAAGTAGCTTTGATGACTGCTGCTTTATAATACAGTTTGATATTTGGTATGGCTAGGCCACCTCCCTAGCATTTCTTTTCATTAATTCCCTTGATAATCTGGACTTTTTGTTCTTTCAGATGAATTGCTATTATTTTATCCAGCTCCGTAAAATAATTTTTTTGGTAGGTTGATTGGTATGGCACTGAATAAGTAAATTAACTTAGGGAAAATTGTCATTTTTATTATATTAGCTAGGCCTAACCATGAGCAGTTAATGTTTTTCCATTTATTTAGATCTGACTTTATTTGTGTGAAAACTGTTTTCTAATTGTGTTCATATAGGCCTGCGTTTGTCTTGGCAGGTAGACTGTCAAATATTTTATAGCGGAAAGACTTTGCTTCTAACAAGCAATGAGTACAAGTGGAATTTTGCAGTGACCCGTAAAGAGGGCATTACGTCTTTGTGTCTGGCAGTAATAAGTAGCATCTCTGAATGGACAAGGTGCAGGTTGGTCCCTCTACAATAATAGAAGACAAACACCTCTTTACTCTCCAAATTATTGGATGGAATGAAGTATTCCCTGAAAAACTGGAAAAGTTTCCAAAAAAAAACCCAACAATCTAACAAAAAGGAGAAAAAGGGAGAATTCTCATCTGTGATGGGCTTGGGCAGTGCATCCATCACTGCTGTCAGCTAAAGGTTGAGGTTTCAGAAGAAAGGCAGATTTGGGAATTGAACAAATGGTTAAGAAGATGTCTGGAAAAGATATTTGGATTTCTGAATCATATCTTCAAAGGTAGATATGAAGGCTCTTGACCAAGCACTGAGTGCACCTAACAAGGACTGTAAAAAAAATGTATTTGCCTGGCACCTTATGAGTCTAATCAAGAGAACTTTAAATGGAAAAGGGAGGGAGGGAGAATATTTGTCTATGTATAGGTGTCACAGAGGGTAGCAGGTACAACAAAGGAAGAATATCAATAAAAATCTGATAATTTGAGGGAAAAAAACAAAGCAATTTCCAAAAAGATTGTCAATATAATCCAAGACCTCAGATACAGAAACGCACAAAATTACACAGATAGTAGACAAGATCAAGTAGAGATTCTAAGACAAGGAACCAAATTTGACCATATAGAAATTGCTGAGACTTGGTAAGTAGACTAGTTTAACAAAAAGAGAAATAAGTTTAACAAAAACCAGATAACTGTATTATTTGCTTTTTACATTGCCTTTACTTCCCTCTGAATCCTCTCTATTCTTCCCTCAAAGAATGCCAACCCTTATCTCAAAGAACTTTAAAAAGAGGAAGATGGGGGTGGAGGTAATCAGCAAACCTGATCAAAATATCAAAAAAAAGTCTGATAACAGATGTTTGACATCCACAGAACTCCACCTATAAGGAGGGGATGGGGAGAGACAATTCCTCACATCTTTTCTTTTGGGACAATCTTGGTCATAATTTCAGGACATTCAGTAATAGCCTGTTTTGTTATTCTTTCTGTTAACGTTGCTGTAGTCATTTCTGTATATTGTTTTCCTGGTTCTGCCTATTTCACTTTACATTAGTTCATATTAAGTCTTTCCATGCTTTTCTATATTCAACATGTTCATTATTTCTCACAGCAAAATAATATTCTGTTACATTTATGTACCACAATGTGTTTAACCTTTCCCCAACTCAGGGCTGTCCAAAATGTGGCCCGCAGTGTGATTTTATTTTTAATTTTCAGGAGGGAAAAAAAATAATTTGCATGGAATGCATATTAAATTTTTTAATTCCATCACTAGTAAATAATCTGGTTGATGTTAATTTTCTTTGGTGTTTTTAAGCAGTATTATGGACGGAACATATCACATGGAATTGTCAATGGATCTGTGGGATGCGTTCCATCTGTAAAATGCAGACTAGTCAGTATGCACCCACCTTTATACTATTGTGTTGTTGCTTTGTTGTTTCGTGTTTGCTTTCACGCTTCCTGTTTGCTTTGGTGCTTCCCACCTTTGCCTTTGCCTGTCATACTGATGATCGATGATGCGTTGCCTGTTGTGTTGATGATGCGTGTTCCCCCACTTTCTATTAGCTTACTGTATTTTTTGTTCTGGATGCAGCCCTAAGCCCTTTATTTTGATGCCGCCCTAAGATAACCTAAGGTTGGACAGCTCTGCCCCAAACAATGGGTATCTACTTTGTTTCCAATTTTTTGCTACCATAAAAAATGTTGCTACTAATACCTTGGGCAGCTAGTTGACATAGTGGATAGATAAGAGTGCTGGGCCTGGAGTTAAGAAGACTCATCTTCCCGAGTTAAAATGTGGCCTGAGACCCTTACTAGCTGTGTGACGCTGAGCAAGTCATTTAACCTCGTTTGTGATGGTTTCCTCTTCTATGAAATGAGTTGGAGAATGAAATGGCAAATCCCTTCAGTATCTTTGCCAAGAAAACCCCAAATGGGGTCATGAAGAGTGGGACACAACTGAACAAAAACACAAATACCTTGGAGTACTTTGTTTTTGTCATTTACCTGTTGGGGGCACATGCCTAACAATGTAATCACTGAGTCAAACTGCATAGATATTTTAATGTCCATTTATTTGTCTAATTCCAAATTGCTTTCTAAAATGAGTAAATAAATTCACAACAGCTTCACCATCAATGCATTAGGGTACTTGTATTTAGACAACTCCAAAATGGATAATTCTTATGTTTTGTCATCTTTGACATTTTTCTGGGTGTGACATGAAACCTCAGTTATCTTTGTTTGAAAAGCTCTGATTTCTCTATTAATGATATGAACAAAACAAAGATTTCCAAAAAAGTCCAAGATTTTTAATGACTAGCAAAGATTTGAAAATATTGATTATGATTTTTAAAAAAACATAACAAAGATAGGGGTAAAGAGTTGTAACTGGGCATGAAGACAAAACCATATTCTTGAAGACAGTACCATATTCTTGATAGCTAGGTGTTAAAAATAGCAAAGATCAGCAAAGATCTGCCTGAATGAGCCGAAGATGTCATTTGAACTGGTGAATGGGGAAAGGATATTCCTGGCAGGCAGGCCTAAGTCGGATCGAATGGTCCTCTGAGGTCTCTTCTAATTATAAGATTTGGAGATTCCATAATTCTGCAAGGCAGCTATAGATAGTATTTTGGGAAGAGCATTGGATTTGGAGTCAGAAGACCTGAATTTGAATACCAGCTTCATTATTTACTAGTCATATGGGGAAGACATTTAAACCCTTTGGGCCTCAGTTTGCAAACTTCTAAAATCATGGGGTTGAACTACATCGCTTCCATTTCAAAATCTTATAATCATTCATCTTTCACTTAAGGATATAAAGTGATAAGAGAATTCCACAGTTCCCAAGGCAGTCCATTCCACTTCAGGGCCACTCTAATTGTTTTGAAGTTTTTTTTTCCTTATGTTGGAACCAAAATCAGAGCTGGACATTTACAATGATAACTTCAACACAGGAGGTCCAACAAATATACTGGGTTACAGCATTCTCAGTCCTATATCACCAGCTGCTTATTGGACATCTTCATTCCTTAGGTAGCTCAAATTCCACATTCCAAAATGAAGCTCATCATTTCCATCAAATCTACCCTTCTCCCTAACATCCCTCTTTCTGTCAAGGGCACCATCATCCTTCCAGACACCCAGTTTCGCAACCTTGGAGTAATCTTCATCTGCCCTCTGTCCTTCACTCCATCCGTCTAATCAGTTGCCAAGCTCTGTTGGTTCGATCTCCACAGTGCCTTCCCATCCCTCCTCTTCCCTTCATTCACGCTACAGCTTTTTTCATCATTCTGTTCTCTTCTTATTCCCCATGCAGGATGCTACCTACATGATGTGATTTGAAAGGCAAAAGTCACCAACTTGGCACTTATCTTCTATCACCCATCATCCACCCAGAGTCTGCTTTTAAGTTTGGGTATGGGCAACTAGGTGGCACAATGGATAGAGTGCCAGGTCTGGAACCAGTAAGACTCATCTTTGTGAGTTCAAATCTGGCCTCAGACACTTACTTGCTGTCTGGGCAAGTCACTTAACCCTGTTTGGGCAAGTCACTTAACTCTGTTTTGCCTCAATTCCTCATCTGTAAGACGAACTGGAGAAGGAAATGACAAACCACTCCAGTATCTTTGCCAAGAAAACCCCAAATGGGGTCATGAAGAGTGAGACATGATTGAAAAGAATAAACAACAAACAACCTTTCTGGTTAGGCATAGCTTCCAACAAACCTTTGTTAGTGATTCAACAGTGTTACCTGAGAGGTACAATTTAATCCTTTACCACCTATCAGAACATTAACAGAGGTTAGTTTATCAGTTGCCTGACAAACACTATGACTCTGACTGGAATATAGCATGGCATAAGAAACCTGGACTGGTACTATGATGTCCAACTATTTGCAGTATGAGAACCCCTTTTTAACAAAGTTGGGGTACCTCCTCCCTCATAGTAGGCAACTATTACTATCCACGAGAATATATGGAAAGGTGACTCTAGTGTCCACACAGATTTGAGAGGCACAGTGGATAAAGGGAGACAGCAATATGATCATTACATGAATATACTTGATGACAGTCAACTCATTCCTGTCTTTGAACGGGATCTGTGATGGTAGTGACCATTAGGACAAATCTTGTTAGGATTTTGCCTGGAGTTGTGTTTGGATTTGGACAAAGAGTCTATAAGACTTTCTGCTTCTGACTCATTCTATGGTGACAAGTCACTTGCCTTTTTCTGACCTTTCTTTCTATCTAAGACAACATCAGCAGAGGGCTTTCCACCCCGAGAGTTTCCCAATGCCAGTGAAATCATAAGTCCATACCAAGGAGGAAAAATACATGCATGCATAAAACACCATTTACTCTGTCTACAGAAGGTATCTTTGCCCATCGATTATGCTTGAGCTGCATGAGGAAGGGGCTGATACTGATTCACAGCTTCTAGCATATAAAATGTAGCAATGAAAGTGCCAACCTCTGCTTCTTCTCCTGGTCTCACCATGCTTTCCTCTAACAAGTTTTGTCCTCAGCCACTTCTAGTATGTTGTTTTGCTGGGAAACCAGATAACCCAGCTTTTTAGGTAAACCTAGTTTGCTAAACAAAAGTTTAAACGTTTCAACCTTAGACTGACTGGTTCTACCTCCAGCCGTTTATCTTATTGGAGATAATAAATATCAAAATGGTGATTCTGCTATCAATTCACTGATCACAGACAGGAAATATCCTTTCTCTGTACCATAATTTTCCCATCTATAAAATGAGTGATATTAGAATAGTTTACAACCTCTAAAAAAGATTAGAATGCTAAGCTTGGGAGTTACACAAGAAGACAGCTAAATGGTGTGGAAAGATGCTGAAATAGGGCATCTCTAATGGTAAATGGGGCACAGAGATAATAGAAAGTGAAGAGAGGGTTCCCGTAAAGGGACCCAGAAATCTAGCTTCCTCTCCTTCACATGTATGGCTGTAGTCCATCTTAAATCTCATTCTCTATCAGGTCAGAAACTCATCCCTCATTAAGAGCATTTCATTGAATGCCAAAGTTAGGAAGGACAAAAAGACTCTGCCTTTATTTTAGAGATGATGAAATCAAGGGCCATAAAAGTGAGGTGACTTGCTCAAAGTCCCTCAACAATCGGACCACACAGCTAAGACCAGAGGCCAGGCCTCTTGTTTCCCACGCAAGGACACTATCCAGGACAACACCTAGATTCAGGTGAGGTGTACCCAACCTGCCAACGTACAAGTTCACACAGTGTAGCTCCCCGTCCTTGTGGGCATACTCTAATAAAGACCCAATAAGAGACAACCTCAGTGTAGTGATGACCTGGATTCAAATCGTACTATTGACATAGCTTGGCTCGATGACCCTGGCTGGACAAAGTCACTGTATCCCTCAGTGTCTCCAAACAATTCTCCAAGACTCTAAAATTGCAAGGCAGGCATCTGAATTGGTAGAGTGAGTTTCCTATACCAAAGAAATCACAGCTCTAGATCATAATTGAAAGGACAAACAACCACATCTGGGCACGAGAAATATCCTTAGGACAGGACTAAACTGACCCAAAGGAAAATCAGAACAAATCACAGTGACCCACTGAAGCATTTGGAATCAGAGGACCCGAGTTCAAATCCCATCTCTGCTTCCTACTCCTCATGTGACCTTGAGCAAGTCACTAACTTCTTTGAGCCTCAGCCTCCTCATCTACAAAATGATTAGTGTTGGATTCTCAGTCCCCTTCCAGGCCTAAATGTATGAGCCTGTGGCCTTGGGTCATCCGGGATTTCCTTGGCAACAGCCATAAGAGAGAGATAGGAAATTTATTATTACCCCCATTTACTGATGTTGATTGATAAGTAGTAAAACTGAAGATGGAGCCCAGATCTCCTGATCTCTGGGGGCCAGTGTTCTTTCCATCAAAAACACAAGGCTTCTTGGATCCAATGGATTTGGCTTCACTGATCAATGGAAGATTGCTTCTTTTCCTCTCGTCTCAGACAGTTGCCACATTCCAATAGAAAGAAGCAAATGGAATTTGGCTTTACGCCTTCTTTTGTGTCTGTGTGTGCTTTAGGGGTAGGTAGGAGGGAGGTGGGTAGGAGACAGGGAGGTGGCTCAGTGAATAGAGCGCTGAACCTAGAGTCAAATGGGCCTCAGACACTTACTAGCTGTGTGACTTTGGCTAAGTCACTTGACCTCTGTTTTCCTTAATCCTCTGGAGAAGGAAATGGCAAACCACTCCAGTATCTTTGCCAAGAAAACCCCATGGATGGTATTCACATGTTATGGTCCACGGGGTGACAAAGTCAGACACAAATAAACAATAACAACAAAGGCGGGGGTGGGGATAACTGAAGTATCCCTTCAGTCAAGTCCTGTTGTGATTCTTCATGGTGGTGAGGTCACCCTGGGCTCTCCAGTGCTTTGCTAAGCTTTGACAGGACTTGCCAGACTGCAGATGCTGGTGGTGGTGGTAGTAGTAGTAATAATAACAATAACTAACATTTATGTAGCAATGGCTACATGACAGAGACTATGTAAGCACTTTACAGTCATTATCTCATTTGATCCTTACAACAACCCTGGAAGGGAGGTGCTATATAGATGAGGAAACCGAGGCAAACAGGGTGAAGTGACTTGCCCAGGATCACACAGCTAGGAAGTATCTGAGGCCAGATTGGAACTCAGATCTTCCTGACTTTAAGCCCAGTAGTCTATCCACTGCATCACCTAGTAAGCTATATGTGTCTGTCCTCAAAAGACCAGCCTATCTAAATTTGAAGAGTTTTATCAAAGGCAGACCACGTTCTGTGTGCAGAATACTGAGAAGTTCCAATAAGATGCAGGAAGAGACAGAACTAGGGCAAAGTGAAAGGAGATTTGCTGAGGGGTACAAAATTTAGTAGGCACCAAGTTTAGAGGGCAGAAGAAAACTCTTGACAGTCTTTGGGCCTGTAGAAATAATAGAACTTAATTCCTCATTATGGAGAATAACTAGCCAGAATAGAAAGCTGAGAGATTTCATTTGAGGAGAGCTCCTCTCATCCTATCCTTCTTTGCCCTGTGCAGTTGCTTCCCTGGTATTGGCCTCAGAGAGGTAACCTCAAGCCAGTGTTTGGTCCGGGTCTCCCCTTCTCCACTATGGTACCACAGGCTATTCCACTCCTAACTGAAGGCTTGACTTTGGTCACAAGTCCAGGGAATGGTTTATGGCACTTGCCCTGAGCACACAAATTCCCAGTTATGCATTGTCCTCAGGCTCTGCCTTTAAAGAAGCTTAGAAGAACTTAGGAGTGCTAGTAGAATCATAGATCACAGGATAACAGAACATTAGCACAGCATAGCAAAGGAAGAAACTGAGGGAGAGACAAAGTGCCCACTTTTTCACACAGTCACTAAATGGCACAGTTGGGATTGCACTATAGTAGGTACTTTCTATTCATTTTTTTAATATCTCAGTTGTAATAGATTAAACACACCAGAGAACAGTCTTTTAAACCACATGCCCAGGACCTTGAATGTTTCTTTACAAGCGGTTACCAAAGGTTTCCATTATCTCTGGTAATTAGCAACATCCTCATCTCAGGAAAATCCTGAGCTTAGCCCAAAGACCAAGAGCCCAACTCTGGGGGCTGGAGGCTACAGGTAATCGTGATAATGATCAGTTATAGAACTCCTTATGGATAACAAAGTGATTTTCACTTTCTCCTTTAATTCTCGGCACTGACCCGTGAGGTAGGTAGAGTAAAGTGTTAGAAACTGAGCAATAGAGGGTCACAAAGCTGTAGTGACTTGACCAAGCCAAGATTCATGGAATCGTGGGATTTAGTGCCTGGCACCTAGAAGATACTTTTGAAAATGTTTGTTGATTAGATGGAAGAATTGGAATTGTTTGGAAAAATTGGAAGGATATCTAAGAGATTGTCTAACTTGGGTTCTTAACCATGTTTATATCATGGAACCCTTTGTCAATCCAGTGAAGCCCTCCCCAGAAAGAAAAAAAATTAATGCATAAAATTCAGAGTATTACAAAGCAAAACAATTATATTAAAATTAAGATGTGATTTTTTTTTTCTCATCCAAGTCCATAGACCCTCTGATCTATCCCAGGACCCCAGTTAAGAACCTCTGATCTCACCTAATCCACTCATTTAACAAATCAGGAAAATGAGAGGTTAAGTGATTTGTCCAAAGTAACATAGCTAGTAAGCAGTAGAAGTTGGATTTAGACCCTGAGAGATCACCAATCTCCAATCCCATTTATTGTCTCTACCACTTCCTCTATTACTGCTCCTTGGTTTGCTAGAATTCTAGGCAGGCAAGGCATTCTGGGGAGATGGTAGCATCCCTTCTCTCACCCTGCTCAAGGACCTCACTGCCCCCACCCTCCCCACACCTTCAGCCCTCTGTGGTCTCAAAGTTTAAGATGAATGAAGAGTAGCTTTTCATCACACAAAAGCATGAGGACCCCTGCCTTAGATGAACGATCATCTTTAACACGGCCCAACAAAGACGGCTGCACAACCCAGCACATGTATACGTAAAGTCACAGGTAGGATCAGAGATTTCAGTCTGGCTGGGACCTAGGAGGTTATCTCTTCTAACCCCTTCATTTGAAAGATGAGAAAGCAGAGCCTCAGAAAGATGGAGTCTCCCACCCTCCCAGGGATTTGTGGCATCCTTTTCCTTGACGAGATCCTGGGCTTGAGCAGGGCTCCTTCAGGCCCCTGCCCCCAAAACAACTAGGGTAAGAGTTTCAATCTCATTTGCCCCATGCATTTCCAAAGGGCTTATTATTAGTAACTAGGCAACTGGGGTGGGAGTGGGTGTTGTTATGAAACACCCTGGAGTGCCTTATCTGCCCTTCAGCTTTATCTCCCATTACTCCCAGCAGCCAGAGGCTGCAGCCAAACTGTGCTATTTCAACATTTCCTACCCCCACGCCCACCTATCATTCGGGTCCTATTCAGTCTCCTCTTTGCTTTTGGTATCATTGTCCCCGTGCTTGGAATGGTCCACTTGCACTCCTCACCCCCTCAAATCTCTGTCTTTTGAATATCCTCTTTCCTTCAAGGCCCAATTTCAGTCCAGCCAAATTTGCACAACCAAAATCAATCTTTCCTTCCTCAAACTTCTAGCAGTTTATCTAGACCTGTCCTCTGCACTTATATTCTGCCTTGCATGATAGTTGTTGGTGTTCGTGTTTCCTTCCACTAAAGTGCTACTCTGAGAAAAAGTCCCTCTCTCCTTTCTTTTTTTAAATTTCCATGCTGTAAGGGGGCTATCCATTTATTTACTTATGGTTATTTATTTGCATGTTTGTTTATTTTTACTTTTCACTTCCATAAGATTTTGAGTTCCAAATTTTCTCTGCCTCCCTCCCTTCCCCCAACCCCAAGAGTGTGTAATCTGTCTTTCTTTAAAGAGGTAGGGGAGTACAGCTGCAGAATGTTTGATGTCTTGTGGAAATGGTTAGTGTGAGGGTTAGTTTTTGCTAAGTGAATGTAATTATTCTTAAAATATTTTCATAAGGGAATGCTTTCTAAGTAGGGTAGAGAAGAGAGATACCTGGAAATGAATGTGATATAAAAGCAAAGGGTATCAATAAGACTGGAGCAGCTGGGTGGTGCAGTGGTTAGAACACTGGGCTTGGACTCAGACTCATCTTCATGAGTTCAAATGCAGTCTCAGACACTTACTAGCTGTGCAACCCTGGGCAAGTCACTCAACTCTCTTTGCCTCAGTCTCCTCATTTGTAAAATGAGCTGGGGAAGAAAATGGAAAAACCACTCCAGTATCTTTGCCAAGAAAACTCCAAAATAGGGTCACAAAAGAGTCAGGCATGACTGAAATGACTGAACAATGATCAATAAAATACAAGGTGAAAGAAGTGAAATTAATCAGAAATGGATCAGAAGACCCCAAGTCTCCAAGGAGAGCTACATCTGAAGGCCATAGATCCATAGGATCTTAGACTTGGAGCTAGGAGAAATCTTAGAGGCCATGGGGGGTCCAATCCCCTCATGTTTCAGATGAGGAAACTGAGGCCCAGATTTCTTAAGCGACTTGGGTCTTGAGTCTGGAAATATGACAGGAGAATCAAGGCCCCTGGATCCTACTGAGGCTGCTAGGTGGTACAGCAGACCCCAGTTCAAATTCAGCCTCAGACACTTCCTAGATGTGTGACCTTGGACAAATCACATAACATCTATCTGCCTCAGTTTCCTCAACTGTAAAATAGGGATAATAATAGCACTTACCAAGGTCACTTGTGTGACCTTGAATAAGTCACATAGTCTAAGATTCCTTCCTCTCCTCATTTGAAAACTTAAGAAGGTTGGACTAGATAACCTCTGCGGTCTCTTCCAGCTCGGACAATCTAGAATCCTCTGATTTTAAGGTGTGCAGAGGCCGGTGCTGGGTCCTGGAGAAGATATAAAGATGAAACAAGACACTGTCCAGACCCTGATGGCAGGTACAGTCTAACACTGGAATGAAGAGAATAAGGGACCTCAAAGATTGGACCAGACACAAATCTATAATAAAGGCTTTACCCCAGTGCCCAAGTTCTAGTTCTATGCTACCTGCCCATCACCTGCCCTCCCCTTTACCCATCACCACCTGGCCATCTGATCGAAGAATGGAAGCCTTTGAGGAATTAAAAAACTAGAAAGCCCTGAATCCCAGAACCCTTTGCCATTTAGTTGAGAGAACAGCTTCTAAAGTAGACACTGATTAAGTGTAATCTAGTCATCAGAGAGGAAATACAAGGAGGTATAAGGAATGCCCATCTTAAGCTAGAGTGAGGTCTACCAGGGGCAGCCAGGCAGCCCAGTGGATAGAGTGCTGGGCCTGGAATCAGAAAGACCTAAGTTCGAATCTAGCCTCAGACACTTACTAGCTGTGTGACCCTGGGCAAGTCACTTAACCCTGTTTACTTCAGTTTCCCCATCAGTAAAATGGGGATGATAACAGCATCTACTTCCCACTGTTGTTGTGAGGATCAAGTGAAATAATAATCATAAAGGCATTTTGCAAACCTTAAAGCACTATATAAATGCTTTTTATTAGTGGTAGTATTATTATAATATTAGAAAGAATGTCATCGGAAGACAGGAGTCAAAAACTTCCTTAGAGCAAAGCAAAACATCAACCTTTACTGCTTGAGCTTGAATGAGTAGGCCATTGAAGGCCTTCTAAGAGCTTGTAAACATCAGACTGATTTGTACAAACATACATGGATGTACACAATTATGTACTTTTAATTATAAAATAAAGCAGCTGCTTCATCATATAAAGAATAAAGTAGCAATAAAACATGAAGAATGAAAAGTGTGCAGAGGGCCTGGCATATAACAAGCACTACATTATAAATGTTAGTTGTTGTTAACAGTACTTCCACCATGGATGGGCAAACACTGGAGATTGGAACATTTGGTTCCAAAAGCAGATTTAAACCTGAAGACACTAGCAAACTAAGCATGTTTCATGTTCCAAAGAGCTTGGTGTCTGGGGCAAGGAATTTCTTGAAGAGGAAGTGCCCATTCTAGCCAAGGCTTTGAGAAGCTGACAGACCTTTCCTTATTGGGGAACAAGTGCCTACAAAGGCATTTTCCTTAGCTCAATTGCTGAGTATTTGGGGCATCTAACTTTTTCTAAAAAAGTTATGGCAAAGAAAAGCCTCTGGACTCTAAAAGAGCTATAGTGAACTCACTCTTCCCACGAGGAAGAGAGAGCATGCCAGCTAAGGACTTCAGCTGAAGCCATTAAAAATAAAAGCAGGATAATGACTTGTTCCAGGAGGACGAGAAGACGCTGTAATAATGATGATGATGATAATTTGACAAATGGAACCTAAAATACTTTACCTTTTGATGGAGTCTTTGAAATAGCTAAGGTCCAAGAGTGGAATCCAAAGGACTTCCATGAACAATATCTATTATGACCTCAGACAATGACCTCAGCCCCATGTCAGCAAAGACATGTGGAACAAATAGATGAGTCATAAGGATTTGCTTATAAAAATGGAAGGGCAATTCAGGACCAGGTCGTTGACACAAGAGATTGTAGAACGGTCATCTTTATGGAATCCAGACATAGTGATCAATGTGGATTATATAAATATATGATAGGAACTGCAAAACATCATTTCAGACAGAAGAAATTTAGTACATGTAGCGAGACGACCTGGTGGTTAAAATTTATACGTCAGAAGCTCTATATGTCATGGACTTACAGGGGACAAATCAATCCCCATATTACAAAGTCCAAGCCTTGATCTGTGCCATTGTCACAGATTGCCATTGTCTGTGCCATTGTCACAGATCAAATTGTTGTCAACAATCACTGAACATCACATTGATTCATAAAAACTTAAGAACAATATTTTGATAGATGTCACCCAACCACATGCTCATAATCTTCAAGCTACATGGATCGAAAAGCTTTCAGAATATAGAGATCTAAAAGGAGATAGGAATCCAAAGGGAACAGGATGAGGTGCCTATCATCCTAGTTGTCCTGGCTGTTATGGGAGTTGTAATGATGAGGCTTTCAGTGAACCCACAGAGGATGTTCTTACATCCCAATGCTTTAACTCAATTACAAAAAGCAATCATTTTATCTACCTGCACAATAGTCCGCAGAACATTAAATATGAAATATAAAGATATAATAAGATAATAACATGGCCCAGAACCATTTCTATCTGACATACATCCATTGGAAGAGATGAGATGAAATGATAATAGCAACTCAATAAATAAGACTCCACTGGAACTGGCTTTTCATTACATATAGAACTGTTGCCCACAATGACATGGACAGAAACATAGCTTTCTAAGAGTTTAAGACTATTTTTAATAGACGTTGCTATAAGAGATTCTCAGAGTCTCTAGACTCCATGGAATGAAAGATTTCAAAATATTAGAGATCTAGTGGGAGAAACTGAAACCATGAGAAAGTAGGATGGGGAACAAATGGTCCCCATCATCCTGTCTACTACTGTAGTAGCACTGAAGATGCTTTCGTTAAATCTATAGATGATAAGCTCGTATCCCAAGTTTTACTCAATTACAAAAAGTAGTTATTTTCTCCAGCTGCACAATAGAACATCAGACAGTAAATATAACCATAACAGCATGATAGGGACTTATCCTCAGACCACTTCTGTCTGTACTCCAATAAAAAATAGGAGAACAAGACATCAGTAATACCACAAGTAGCAAAGTGCTTTGTAATTTTCAAGGTGCTTCCCTACAACCATCTCACCAGGTTAGTAGGGGTACATGCTATCATTTGCACCTGATCACTGTATCCGATCATCTGTATCTCATTTTATTTTTATCTGACAGGTGAGGATATAAGCTCAGAGAGGTTAGATAATTTCTTTGAAGTCACAGTGTCCCAGTTCAATGCTATTTTTGTCATCCACAGTTGGTGGTACAGTGTACAGGGCCATAGGCCTTGAGTCAGGAAGAACTGAGTTCAAATCTGTCCTCAGACGTTTACTAGCTATGTGATCCTGTTTGCCTCAGTTTCCTCAATGGTAAAATGGGGGGGGGGGGAAGAGCACTTATTTCAGAGACTGTTGTGAGAATCAAATGAGAAATTCATAAAGGTGCTTAGCAAACTGACTGGCACAGAGCAGACATGCTATAAATGCTTATTCCCATCCTATCAGCCCAGTCTGTCTCACTGACCATAACCTAGGGCACCCTAAGTTCTTGGGGGCAATCTCTTCCAGACATAGAAACTAGGTGGAGCTCAAAAGCCAACGATTCAAACAGTTTGCATGCAATGGAATCTACTTTTAAGACCTTTCTGCACAGTTCACTTTGGTGGCTTACTTTACCTTGGGGGAGAGGGGCACTAGCAGCCAGATCCCAGACCCACCCTCCCTATAGTTTTTCTCATGCCCAATTCCAATCTATAACTGGGGTTCCCAAGCTTTGCCCTTGCCCTGGAACACTGGCATGTATTCATGACTAACACTGCCTCATTAGTGTGGCTAACACCAACTTGGTGTCCATTCTCACTCTCAAGCCAGAAGCCATCACACAACTTGAAGGTACCCTCACCACCACAATCACCAGCTTTCCTTGTGTGTTCCCTCAATCACTGCTGCCCGGCCAGTCTTAGGACACCATTCCTGCCTGACACTACTTGAATTTCTTTCAATTCAACATTTATTGAACACCTACTACATATATAAAACACTGGCCTGGGTTCTGGAAAAATAAAAATTAAATAGACCCTATCTTCAACAGTTTGAATGCTATGGCCCATTTCCACAGAGAAGTAAATAGAAAATACAAACTATATATGAAGTTCATTTCAAGGGGAAAGAAGACTGGAGGGATCAGGAAAGGCCCCAGGTACACGGTAAATAATGAAGTAAGCTTTGAAAAAGAAAACTTCTAGAGATTCTATGGGGGAAAAGTGCATTTGAGACCTAAGGAGCCACTCATAAAATAGAAGGTCATGTACACGGAATGGCTAGTAGGTTGATTTAACTGAAATAGAGAGTACACAAAGAGATGAGCTCTGAGGGAAGATGGGAGGGGATGGAATCAAGGGGACAGAACCAGTCCTGGAGAGGTTGGCCTTGGCAAGAAGGGCTGCTTCTTCATTGGAGATTGGAGGAAAGAAAGATAGAACGATACTTTTAAATAGCTTCCAGAACGGCAGGTTCCTGTGTCCTCTTGCAACCACAAAGATGTAGCTATTTCTTCCTTTTCTCCTCTCTGCCTCTTGCCCCCTGCTCCCCCCTCCTCCCCTCCCCCACCACCAACAGCTCCTAACACTTAGGGAGTAGAATACAGAGAAGATTTTTTTAAAAAGTCTTTGTGACCTTGGGAAGGTCATTTTACCTCTATGAGACTCAGTTTGCTAAATAGTTAAAATAGTGGGGAATAAGAGAAAAGATTAGGTGCTCTCTTCTGGCTCACAATATTTTTTTTTTTTTGCTTTCTGGCAGGGCAGTTGGGGTTAAGTGACTTGCCCAAGGTCACACAGCTAGTACATGTATCAAGTGTCTGAGGCCGGATTTGAACTCAGGTCCTCCTGACTCCAGGGCCGGTGCTCTACTCACTGCGCCACCTAGCTGCCCCAGGCTCACAATATTTTAAGTCTATATTCTAAGTCAGGGGCACATATAGTGTCTGTTAACTGTATGCTTCTGTTCTGTGGTACTTATTTTGTTCCCTCTGTACATAGAGCACATGCTCCCCAAATAGCACATATGATAAAGTATCACATGGCAAGTGAACACATAGATTACTTGCAAAAGAAACAGAGGACCCACATGTATTGTAATAGTAAATACAAAACAAAGTACATACCAATACCATATATACATGTGTATATGTGTATTTTATATGTGTGTATATTATGTATGTGTATGTGTATATGTATATGTGTGTCACAGTGAAAAGCAGATTAGACATTCCAGTTCTTCCCTTTTGATTCTTCATGCAAACACAAAACTTCTAATCAAATGTTGAGTGGCTCCTATGGGCCAAGGCCTATGTTAGAATCCAATATTATTCCACCAATCACTAGCTGTTATCTTCAGTTCCACCCAAGGGAGAAGCAGAGGGTCCTAGGGACTAGAACACTACGGAGAGATGGGACAGCTAACATGGCGCCCTATTCATTTGAACTTTAAAACATCCTATAATGAGAGCAGTTTATGTTTTGGCCAAGGGATCATGGGTGTTGGGTCAGAAAACCAAGCATATTCCCTTCAGTCCTACCATCTTTACTGACTCAAAGAGAATTTGCACAGACTCTGTCAAGGCAGTGCCACGGCACATCCCAAAGTATAGTTGAGGAATGGTGAAACATAGTGCTACCCACCTCTGTGCAAGGCATCACAGGGGATACAATGATGAGTAAGACAGACTCTACCCTCAATGAGCTTATTATATTGTAGCAGGAGAAATGAAATGGCTTCATCTATAGCAGGTCATGTGAGGGAGTTCCAAGATGGCAGAGTGAAAGGTAATGGCCAAACATGGTTCTCTCTGCTTATGCTTAAAAAATAGTAAGGAATGAATCGAATGAAGAAAACAGGCTACAATAAAAAGAAAAGAATCAAGGAAAAATTCTGGAAAGGCAATCCCCATGGAAAAATTAAAAGGAAAAACCACAGTAAAATCTGAGCTATTGGGACTATGCTCTATTCACCTCAGTCAGTCTTCAGATGGAGCAGTATAGCTATTGTTCCAAAGAAAGCTTGAAACTAAAGTAAGGGGTGTGGGTGGCTTCACTGAAATGTCCTAGATCATAATCAGCATCTTCCAGATAATCACTCCACCCGGAACTTTGCTAGGAGAACTTTAGCCTTATCTATCCCGAACCACATCCATACCTTCTGCACATTTCCCAACCAGCTGACTCTACATGTTGTCTTTCACCATTACAAAGCAAACTCCTTGAGGGCAGGGATTGTCTTGTTTGTTGATATTTATACTCCCAGAACTTATTACAGCATCTGGCACATAAAAGGCCCTTAATAAATGCTTTATCATTCTAAATAAATGTGGAAAAGACAGATCACAACACTATAAAAATTATAAGCAATAAAGGAAATGTTAACAAAGGGCTTAGACATAAATGAAGACTAAATAATTTCATTCTAAATAATGAATGTTCAAAAATAAATCACAGATGCAATAAATAATTATGTTAAAGAAAAATTGCAATGATAACATACCAAAATTAATGGGATACAGTGAAAATATTCCTTAGGGGAACATTTGTATCCCCAAATTTTTAATCAACAAAAAAGAAATGGTTAATGAACTGAATATGAAGCTAAAAAAAGTCTGTAAATAATTGATAGCTTTCAAATAAGCACAAAAGCAGAAATCCAAAAAAATCAAAGAGGTTTAAGTCTATTTGAAAAACAAACACTTTTCAGATGAGAAAAATAGCTGAAATGGTTTTTTGAAAACACTAGCACCAAAGGCAAACTATTTACTAATATGAGAGACAGAAAGAAACAGATGGACAGAGACAGACAGAGAGAGAGAGAGAGAGAGAGAGAGAGAGAAGCAGAGTGATGGAGAGAGGCCAAGACAGAGATATAGAGATGGAGCAATAGAATATAACTGAGGCCATAAGAGTTAAAACAAAGTGCTTTAAAAGTTCAGAAGAAGGAGCGATTTCTTCTGGCTTCCAGAGGAGAAGGGAATACAATGGCTCTCTGGATGATGTGGCATTTGAACTAAGCCTTAATGGATGAGCCAGATAGAGCTAGGTTTAGGCTTTCTAGTCTGCCTTGGGGTTTCCATCTTGTTTCAGCTCTGGAGAGCCTTTTGAAAGCATGAGCTTTCATCACCTCTTTTTGTTCTCCCAATCACTTCCCTCCCTTCACAAAGCTATTCTATCTCAGCTGTTTCTGAATTACAACAAATAAGAAGGCTTGTAACCATAGGTTGATCTGCTCCTGAACTTGCCCCTACATGTCACTACAAGATTAACTCTGTTGTGGTCACTCAATCGGAACTTTCAGCTCCCTTTCCAATCAATCGCACACCAGTCAACTCAGCCAACTGCATAGTGGTTGCCAAGGCAGAAAGAGACTATACAACTTTCAGTTGTATATTACGGTAGGATAACAAAGCATTGTAGAATCCTGTTCACTCTACAATATTTAAAGAATCCGTTTTTGCTGGTGAGGGTCTTCCTTCCCTCAGAGACTCCAATTACTCTTTGTAATAGTAGATATGTTGGGGAAGTTGCTATAACAAAACAAAAATCTTCACTCTGCTGCCAACCTACTGATGAAAAGCCTTTTCAATTATAGTTAAATGGTACAACAAGCGTAAGGCCCATCACTGTCCCATACTCAAACCTTGCACAGATCACTAGGAGTTATCAGAATTTGGGCTCCTCTGTCATAACCTTGGTTAGAACCTGAGAGAGGCCCCAAGTTGAGGCATAGGAGAACATGGCAAAGGATTATCTCATTTGTTTATCACAAATTATCTTTGTTTTTCAGATGAGAAAACCGACTCGCGTAAACACATGACTAAGATTCATGCTTCTGATTTTGGTTCTAGTGCCTTTTCTACCTGCTACAGGTTGTTGTTAGATCTCATCATTTCATGATGTCACAGTCTAGATGTGTAGACATTACTTATATCATATGATGAAGTTACAGAAACCCATGATATTAGCACGTTTTTAAAAATACAGGCTATCTTGAGGAGGGACAGGGTCAAAAGAGAGAAGAGAATAAATGGGAGGCAGGACAGGATGGAGGGAAATATACTTAGTCTTTCACAAAATGATTGTTCTGAAAGTGTTTCGCATGACCACACGTATAACATATATCGAATTGCTTGCCTTCCCGATGAGGGTGGTGGGTGGGGAGGGAGGAAGAGAGAGAAATGTGGAACTCAAAGCTTTAAAAATGAATGTTAAAAATTGTTTTTACATGCAGCTGGGAAATAAGATATACAAGCAATGGGGTATAGAAATATATCTTGCCCTATAGGAAAACAGAAGGGAAGGGAATAAGAGAAAGGGTAGGGGTGGGTTAATAGAAGGGAGGGCACATTGGGGGACGAGGTAATCAGAATTCACACCATCTTGGGGTGGGGGGAAGAGATGGGGAGAAAATTTGGAACTCAAAATCTTGTGGAAGTGAATGTTGAAAACTAAAAATAAATTAATAAAAAGAAAAAAATACAGGCCATCCACAAGGTCAGTCGGACCTTGGACCTCACCAAACTACAACACTTCCTGGATGTTCTGTGATTTCCTTCTCTGGTCACAATCTCCTGTCCTCCCATCTCTCCCCACTACCTCACTCCTTCTTGGTCATAACTAGAAAATTTTCTAAGACAAGTGGACAAGGAGTGTGAAGCATACCCTCCATTGTTGTGAGTGGGGTGAGACAGTGGCATGAGTCTGCTGCTGGGGAAGCTGCTGAGGAGGCCATGATAGGTTGCTAACCCAAGCCCTCCAGCTGCTAGTTTCCTATTTTAACTAATGATTCTCACTAAGTACTATGGTTTCTCTGCTGCTGAAGTCAGTGCCCTCTAAATTTGGCAACCTTGGACAAGTCCTATTTGCCCCTGCCCTAGTTACAGCTCTGCTCCTCCTAAACTTGCTCTTCATCCTCAGTGTGACCTCTGGTCCCCCAATTCCTTCCTCTTTTCCAACTCAATAACTCCTATTCTTACTTCACTATTTTCCCTTCAGTCTTCATTTATCCATAGTCAGCCACTTCACCAATGTACTATCCTCTACCTCTGAATCATTTGACGCCTCTGCCTTCTACCATTCTCATCTCTGAGTAACCCTCACCTCCACCTTTTCCACCCTAAAGGGTGTCAGATGCTGCCAGAGAAAGTCACACACTGATGGGAGCCTACTGTATACTCAGTTCTATGTGACCTCAGCTAGGAACTTACTGCGCTTAGTGATCACACCCCCAAGAGCAACTGTTCCAATTCTATTTGCCCTTTTCCTCAAGGCCCCAGCTCCACTCCTACCCACCCCAAGCAGGTGACCTAACTTCCTGTAACATATAGTAGATGATTAAATAATGCCTGTTGAATAGAAACTGAAAATGGAAGACTCCAATTTGAGATTAGAGCTACAGTCCCCCAGGCATTTAAAGGCTGTTCATTCCCTGCTCTTTTTAGCCCTTTATAGGATTTTGAAGTGGAAGGGAACATTTGGCAGTAGGAGGCAACTAGGTGGTACAATGGATAGAGCACTGGGCCTGGAATCAGAAAGACTTCAAATCCAGCTTCAGATACTTATCTGTGTGACCTTCAGCAAGTCATTAAAACAAAAACAAAACAAAACAAAAAAAAAACTCCATTTGCCTCAGTTTCCCCATCTGTACAAATGGGGATAATAACAGCACCTACCTCCCAGAGCTGTGAGGATCAAATGAGATATTTGTAAAACACTTAGAGCAGTGCCTGGCACATAGTATATAAACGTTATTAGTAGTAGTTTATAGAGATGGTAACTGAGACCCAGAGAGAGGAGGTGAGTTGCCTGTGGTTACACAGCTAGGATATAAGCTGTAGAGCCTAAATTCAAACAAACAGCATCTTGCTCCAGATGCAGAATTCTTTCCACTGTCCTATAGATTTCCCCTCTTTTGTCAGTCAAGTTCAATCTCACAGCATGTGAAAGAACTCTGAGACCCTGATGAGAAGACTGGGAGATGGTAGAAGTGGCTTGGACTTTACCATCTCCCAACTTTACTAAGGCTGATGGAGAGAAAGTAGAACAAATGCACAAAGGAAACAACTCATAAAGGAGTTCCTGATCCTCTATTTGTCCCAAATGACTGTGAAGAGGCAGCCGGGAGAACAGGTGTCAGGAGGAAGAAAGCCTAAGAATGTGGCAAATCCTGTTCTCAGAAAATTCTCTGTATGGCAGCAATATTTCCAAGGTCCACTTATTTCAATCATTTTTAGACACAAATTCCAGTACAAAGAAAAAGGGCAGCCCCACTGAGAGTGCTGTCCTGGAATCTGGTCTGCCTGTACTTTTGAGATGAGAGACATAAGGCACTGCACTGCTCCCCTAGCTCCTACCCCCATCCCCACCCTACCTCCATGCCCCTCACCTACTCAGACTTGTTACATCCAACTCCAAGCCTCACTTTGGAGGCTCACCCAGGTCACTAAGAAGCAGATTTGTTTTCTAACTATCTAAACGGTTTCTTTGTCTCATCCAAGTTTTTTTTTTTTCCTAAAAAAACACTTTATATTCCCAAACGTCACACTCAACCATGATGGGTTAAGTAACAGAGGAGCAAGGCAGAGCCCTTGTGGCCAGAATCCCCAACACAGCATGAGCTGAAAGCAAACAGGTACCTTACCTTTCACCAGAAGCAGCCCCAGGAGGAATAGGCTTGGCTGCAGTCTCATCTTGGGATTCCTGTGAAACTCCTGCTTTTCAAAGGCTTTTGCCTCTGGAGCTCCCGCCTGGCCAATGGATGAAATGTTGTTACTCTTCTCTGTCTCCCAGATAGATGAACTGTTACTCTTCCTCCCCTTTTATATTTTGCTGTGGGTTGATAATGAACATGCTATAAATTATACAGCACCTTTGATAGAGGGCAGGGGCAGGCTGTAAAGTGATAAATATTGACACTGCTGCAGCAGCAGGTCCCTTGGTTGGGAAAGAATGGACAAGTTTGCACTACCCAGAGTATGGGTCCCATACATGGCCACTAGGAGTTGAGTGGAGGGCAGAATACCTCCTACCATCTCATACTCTCCTACACACACACACACACACACACACACACACACACACACACACACACACACACACAGAGTACCCAGTCATTGTTAGCAGGACTTGTCTAATGGTGTCACATGCCCTCTAGCATGTATGGTCAGTACAGCCACCATCCCCAGCTAAAGAGGCCGCCAAGCTCTAGGAGGAAGTGTGGACAGCAGATTTCATTCATTTGATTGTTTCAATGGGAGAGGCAGGGGAAAGGAGGGAAGGAGGGCAGGATGTACTGTGGACATGAAGTTTGGCAAATCAGCCCTTTCCATTACTAGGGGTTCCAATGCCTTCCCAGCTATCTGATTCTAGAATTCTCTGCCTTGGCTCTATCAGAATAGCTCAATAGATGGAATGATCAACACTTTAGTCTATACTCTGCTCATTGCAGGTCACAAGGTACTAGAAGCCAAATGTCCTTGACCTTAAGGAGTTTACATTCACTCTTGGGGACAGGGAATGGAACTTGTGCATGAGTAAGCAAATACACATGCCAAAGAATGCAAATTCAAGAGTAAGAAAACAATAAACTGGGAGGTCAAGAAAGGCATCTTGGAGGGTGGCACCTAAGCTGTATTTTGATTCAGAGTTCTGAACTGAATTCTGGAAGCCAAAATAATATGGACGGGATGAACATGCCTTGTGGGAGTTAACCACAAATGCTAAAGAACAGTGAACTTGCCCAGGTAATACTTACTGATCCAAATAAGTGTTATTCATGCCTGCCAACAAACCAATAACAAAACCAACAAATAGATAGCATTATAGGAGGAATCAGAGGACATAGGCTAGGCTGGAAACTTCTAGAAGGTAGGGAATATTTTTGCATTGACTTTGAATCCCCAACTAGTATAGTGTCTAGTATATAGTAGGTACTTAATGTTTATTGAATAAATGGATGGTTGATTGAAATCCTAGCTCTGCTACTTACTAGCTGTGATCATGGACAAGTCAATTCATTCTTTGGGCCTCAGTTTCCTCTCTGCAAAATAAAAAGGAGTTGGAACAAATGTTCTCTAAGGTCCCATCCAGCTCTAGATCCTAGGATCCATGATCCTCTTAAGCATCTTTAAGTATGTAAAGTACTCCTGCTAGGTGATGGTGATAGAGGCATGCCAGACTTGGGGACCTGCTCACACGTGAGCCCTAAGAAAAACTACTGTGAGTGGACACTGAGGACCATAGCTCATAGGCTCCTACAGGTGAGTTAACTTTTGTCAGCCAGAGAGAGGGGAGGGGAGGGAAAGTATTTATTAAGTGGGCCATTTTCTCATTTGGTCCTCACAACAACTCTGGGAGGTAGGTGCCATTTTATAGTTGAGGAAACTGAAGGAGAGATATGAGTTGCCTTGGCCGTGTACACTACAGAGCCACTGGACCTCTGGTAGTGTCATCATGCTTCTTCCTGTTACTCTCTGGTGGGCTCTGTGCAGCATTTTAGTTAGCCCAAGCCTTCCTGGGTCTCCCTAGAGAAAAATATGACACAGGCCCTCAAAAAGTTTTTGGTCTAACAGGAACAGAGAATAGAGAAGGACAAATAACTGATACAAGGGAAAGTGAGATGAGGGCAAAGATCATTTTTGATGAGGGAGACGGGCACAGTCAGGAAAGGTTTTACAGAGGAAGTGATTTAGTTCTAAAGACAGCAGGGCCGAACAAGCGTCTTTAGTGACCTAGCAGTAAAGCAGTCTGCTCGAGCAGTTAGGTTACCCATAGCAACCATGTTTCCCGAACCTATTGGCTTTTATGTTAACTCATGAAATGCAGTGTTCTTGGGGTTTATGTTGTTGTCATTTGTCCTTCATTCTCAAAGAAGACCAATGACATCACCATGGTGATGTCTTGACTTTCGCGTGAATTGGATTTAAGTGAGGCAGAGCTGCATGAAGTCGTCAGCCTCACTCTCTCCTCCAGAGTATTCCTAGTCTAGTGGCAAAGACAAGAGTCAAGACACCTGGAGATGGCCCTGGATGCAGTGAATGACCTTGGCCTCAGTTTGTCTGAGGCAATGCCCATTCAATGACTAAAGCCTAGGTAAGAATTGAGACAAAAGATGGACTAATTTACCAAGACAAAATAATACCTTGACCAGTCTTCACCACTGCAGCATTTTCTACCCACACCATACCACACAGATTACAAGCACCACAAACATGAACTCCCTGTAGATGTAGATGATATAGTTGTGTATACTATTGGCTAGTAATACACATGTGTTTTCATGAGTAATTCCATTAAAATAGGAAATAAAATCCACACAACACAAAACAATATAATTAAAAGAAAACTAATAGAAAAGGAAAATACTTAAGGAAAATAGAAACTTGATGTCTAAAATACATAAAGAATTTTTTTTTAACTTACAGTGGCAATGCCAAGTTCACAATGGATAAATGGCCAAAAGATATGATCAGTTGACAATCATTTCAGAATATTTCAGAAAAATGACAGTTTTCAAAAAGCAAAAATTCAAATTGTTAGGTACTACTTGGAGAAAATATTCAACCTCCTCAATAGTTATGACATTTCTTCAGTCTGTAATCTCCATCTGGTATGATTCTCAATCTTTTGTAACTTTTTTTTTATTGTAGTACTCATTGATAATTCATTTAGTTCACCTTTAGCGAGATACAGGAATTTCTAGGACATTGACGGACATTGATGTATTGAAATAGTCTCAGAAAATCTAGGTCACTAACATTGTTCCTCTCAGATTTCTGGCCTTCTGAGTTGGAAACAGTTCAGAAAAACTTCAGGCCACGCCTGCCATGGTGTTCAAAAATGTAAACTAATTTTTTAAACACAAAAAGTTGACTCCTTGAAGTTGGGCAAGAATCTGCCTTAGTTCTTTCCTGCTTTTCACATTTCCTCTTCCTCTTTTCTCACCATCTTCTTTGGGTTAGTGTTGTTCTGTATGTCTCCATTGTTCCAAGCATCTCAATACACTCTTAGTATCAGAGCAACTTTTTGAGTTTATAGAATACCAAGAAGTGCCTGACATAGCCCCCACTAGTGGGTTTAGTATTTTGATATGAAAGATTAGAAGAATGAAAATACACTCAAGGTAGAGTCAGGAAAGAGGAGTCATCAAGTATTTTAATAATTGGATGCATCCAATTATTAAATTGGACCATCCAGTGCAATGACTCATCCACTTAATAGTGAAGGACAAGTCATTTGATTTGGAAAGAATGTTCTTCCTCTATTCAAAAAGATTTTTCCTCCTACTCGGCCTCACCTGAGCTTTTCAAAACAGCAAAGCAAAAACAAACAACAAAATAACAACAAAAAAAAAACTTTTAAAAACAGAATGTTTTAAAATAGAAATTGATTTTAAAATAGGAAGAAAAACCATACAACATGAAACAATGTAATTAAAAGTAACAATTGAGAAAATAAAACAGACTAGAAATTTGACATCTAAAACACATGGAATTTTTTCTTAAGTCACAATGGTAATGCCAAGTTCACAATGGATAATGGCCATTGGACATGATCAGACAGTTTTCAGAAAGCAAAAAAAAATCAAATTGTTAACTTTTTTTTAATAGTCAACCAAAGTTTTATTTTTATAAAAACTGAAGCAATAGCATATCTAAAAACAGTTCCCCTGCCACTGTTCTTAAACCCAATAGCAACCATTTTACTATCATCTGCTGGGGTAGGACTGGACAGAGAACACCAAATCTGGGCAGTCACAGAATCATAAATTCTCAGTAGGAACTGACTTGAGAAGCTATTTTGGCTAAGAATCCCCTGGAACGGCCTCCAACCAAAAGTGGGTGTAGAATCATAAATTTACAACTTGAAAGGACTTCATCAATCACTAACCCAACCCCATCATTTTACAGATCAGAGAAATGAGGGCCAGAAAGAGATGAAGTAATTTGCCCAGAGTCACAAGCGGGAGAGCTGAGATTCAAACCAGATTCTCTGATGCTAAATCCGGAGATATTTGTACCATGTAATGCCGCCATCTAGCCTTCACTTGAATACCTTTCATTTCATTAACACTATTAAAACATTCAGGTGTTTCAGGATGGCAACCAGAAATTAGTTATCTTAAGAATCCATAAAAATGATCTATAGCATTTTGTTTTTTACTAAATGTGCCTAAATTTTGAATACCATGCCTCACTTTGAAAAGCTAGATTCTTCAGAAAATTCATGACCCCATCAACTCCATTTGCTCATTAAAAATATTTTGTCCTTTCAAAGATCACTGGCATAAAATGGAAACAGCTTGATTGTTTCACTAACAGCAGTCATATAAAACATGGTCTAAGGGGTGTTCTAATAGAGGTACATATAAATCATCATGGCTTTCAACAGTTCTCAGAATCTGTCTTACTTGAGCTCTGATACTGTGGATTAACCAATATAGTTCTGATGAATGAAAAGCATTTATGAAAAAATTACTAATGTGCCACTCACTGTACTAAGGAATTGGGGATGGAAAAAACTATTGAGAAATAGTCCTTGCCCTCGAGGAGCTTACATTCTAAGGAAGACAATACATAAAGGGGAGTGATGTCCAGTGATAAGGCAGGGTATATTTTGATGCACAAAATTTTCAGGTATTCATACTTCAAATCACTTACTATTCTCAAAGTAATGTTTTAGCATAACTATCCTACACTCTTAACAGAGAAGTCAGGAATACTTATGGTAGAATAACTTCTAAACAGCGCCCAACTCTATTCTTTTGTCTTTGCATATGCCAAGGCCCATATATAGAAAAGTCAATAAGTGAATGAGTCTATCAAAGTCCAAAGAATGCCTTGATTCAGGATTTAAAATGTGACATTGAAGAGTTTTTTAGATTTGTTAATTTTCTTAAAATTTTTTCATTGAATCTCTTGATTCCTTTATCATCTAAGTTAAGTAATATTCTTTTACTGCATCTTGCTCCAGGAAGTTTTCCTTTCTTTTATTCTCCTTATTTATCATTCTTCTCTGTTCTGAATTCTGTTCTTCAATTCATGGGTTACCCTCTTAATTTTTCCTTCTTTTTTCTATTTGGGTCTCTCATGAAGGAAGAATTTCTTGAGCACCAAATTTGAACTCCCTTTTCTTTCACGATTATGTATTATCGTATTTGTAGATCTTACCCTATCCTCCACTTCTTTTCCCCTTGTCTCTCCTTCTTTGAAATATCAATTAATGAAGGCAGCCATGTTAAATAGAAGCAGTGTCAGGACATAGTGGTACTGACTTTGTGTCCCGAATCATAAGAACCAATCTGAAGCCTTGCCTTTACCATGATCATTCATCATTATTAAGGCCAATTTATCCTATCTCTAGTGTTATGCCCCACCTTCTACCCTGGTTGCTTAGCTGACTTCAGGATCCCCTATATCCCCTTATCTAGGATGAGTCACAGTTTTGGGAGACATAACCCTTTCTTAAGAGAATATAGCTTTCTAAAGCACACATTCTCCTAGAACAAAATCCATTATATATAAGCTCCATCTCTGCTTTTTCGCAACAGGTTTGCCTCCAGAAATAGGTGTTGTGAAAACCATCACTAAACCTCCACAAAAATGGGCAAAGGAGGAAAACTCACATTAATATTGTCATCATTGGACCTATAGAGTCTGGCAAGTCCACCACTACTGGCCACCTCATCTGCAAATATGGTGCAACTGATAAGAAAACCAACCATTGAGAAGTTCGAGAAGGAAGCTGCTGAGATGGGAAAGGGCTCCTTCAAATATGCCTGGGTCTTGGATAAACTGAAGGCTGCATATGAGCATGATATCACTATTGATATCTCCCCGTGGAAATTTGAGACCAGCAAGTACTATGTGACCATTATTGATGGTCCAGAACACAGAGACTTTATCAAGAACATCTCAGGCTTACTGTGCTGCCCTGATTGCTGCTGCTGGTGTTGGTAAATTTGAAGCTGGTATCTCAAAGAATGGGCACACCCCTGAGCACACCCTTCTGGCCTACACACTAGGTGTAAAACAACTGATTGTTGGTGTAAACAAAATGGATTCCACAGAGCCCCCCTACAGCCAGAAGATATGAGGAAGTTGTCAAAGAAGTCAGTACCTACATTAAGAAAATTGGCTACAGCCCTGACACAGTAGCTTTTGTGTCGATTTCAGGTTGGAATGGTGACAACATGCTGGAGCCAAGCTCTAATATGCCTTGGTTCAAGGGATGGAAAGGATGGCAATGCTAACGGAACTACGCAGCTTGAAGCTTTGGATCACATCCTGCCACCAACTCTTCCAACTGACAAGCCTCTTCATCTACCCCTCCAAGATGTCTACAAGATGGTGGTATTAGTACTGTAGCTGTTGGCTGAGTGGAAACTGGTGTTCTAAAACCACGCATGGTGGTCACCTTTGCCCAGTCAAAATTACAACTGAAGAAAAGTCTTGACAGAAAAGGTACCATGAAGCTTTGAGTGAGGCTCTGCTGGGGGATACCGTTGGTTTCAATGTCAAGAACATGTCAAAGATGTCTTCCCTGGTAATGTGGCTGGTGATAGCAAGAATGACCCACCTATGGAAGCAGCTGGTTTCAATGCACAGGTTGTTATCCTGAACCACCCAGGCCAAATCAGCGCTGGCCATGCACTTATTCTGGATTGTCACACCGCTCACATAGCTTGCAAAGTTTGCTGAACTGAAGGAAAGGACTGATCGTTGTTCCTAAATTCCTGAAATCTGGTGTTGCTGCCACAGTTTTAGGCAAGCCCAAGTGTGTGGAGAGCTTCTCTGATTATCCTCCTCTGGGTCATTTTGCTGTTCATAATATGAGGCAAACTGTTGCAGTTGGTGCCATCAAGGCAGTTGACAAGAAGGTTGCTGGAGCTGGCAAGGTCCCCAAATCTGCCCAGAAGGCTAAATGAATATTCTGTACAAACACCTGCAACCCCAGTCTTAATCAGTGGTGGAACAGTCTCAGAACTGTTTGTCTCAATTGGCTATTTAAGTTTAGAAAGATCGGTTAATGATTACAATGCATTGTAAAAACCTTCAGGAGGAAAGGAACGTTTTTTGTGGACCATTTCTTTCATGGCACTTTCAAGTTATTAGTTTTTAAAAATCAGTTAATTTTTAAATGGAAACAACTGGATCAAAAATCTGTCACAGAATTTTGAGACCATTAAAACAGTTTAAAAGAGTGGAAAAAATAAATGAATAAGTTCCATCTCTTGCTACATACAGTTATGCTGCCCCACTTCAGAATGTTCTTGAGTGAATGTTCTTTCCTATCCCCTTCCAAGATAAGACTCCTTTCCCTTCCAAAATCTCAATTCCTTCACGCCATTACTTTTAACCTCTTTTCCCACAACCCCACATTTTGCTGGTATTGGAAAAACGTCTGTCCCTTCTCTGTTCATCTATGTACTTGGCAGGAGGTGAATTTCCAATTTCTGCTTGTCTTTTTTACCTCCCCTTTTGCCTGTTCTTATATTCTTTTTCATGTTCCCATGAAATATACTGCTTCATCTATAGGGGATGATGGAATTTAGTGCATGGAGTGCTAACTCATTCCTCCCTCCTTCCCTTTTCTTAATTCGTCTTAAATTTTAGCCTCCCTAGTTCTGAGGATTCTTTTTTTTTTCTTTCTTTTGCCAAATAGTTCAATTTTTCTTTTAAAAAGCAAAGTCTATAGCCTTGAGAGAATTGATTTTCTGGATCATTTTACTTGTTTAACTTTCTTGTGTTTCTCTTATCTGGAGTATTTGCTACTTAAATATTCTGCTCACCTCTGATGGCAGAGTAAGCAGAAAACCACCTTAACTCTCCCATACTCACCTCCAAACCAGAACAAAAGTGCCCCAAAATGAATCCTGGAACAGAAGAACCAGCAAAATGATGGGGTGAAACAATCTTTTAGTCCAAGAAACTTCAAAGGTTAGAAGGAAAGATCTGTCTCACTCTGGTAAAAGGGAAGCATAGTCCAGGACAGAAAATGTCCCAGCAAGCCAATAGCAAGTCTGGCCTCAGGAAACTAGTGGGAGGTCCTGAGCCCCAGTGTGGCAGAGCAGGCAAATGACAATACCAGGTCCCACCCTTCACCTCCACCCCCTGCTCCCTGCTTTGACCTCAGCCTAGTCAGGGGAATGGGCAGAGGCCAGCTCCAGCATAGCCCCAGGCAGAGAGGTAGATGCCAATGTCCAGACCCACAGGTGCCTAAGCAAAGGGCTGACACCTGTGCCAGAACCCCCCACCCAACCCAGCATAGCTAGGCACCAACTCTGGGACTTGCCAAGTGCTTCAGTGTAGGCTCCTGGGAGGTGGACCCACCCACCCCAGACCATAGCACACAGGCATCAGATGCCAGTGTTGGCACCTGCCATGAGCTTCAGCCACCCCAGGCAAACAGGCAGATGACAATGCAGAGGCCCTCCACGGACATCAGCACATATCCGGCACCAGTGCTGGGATCCTGACTCAGCACCAGGTAAGTTGCTAGACCTCCAACAGCACCACACCCTCATCATGGCACCAGACAAGAGGATCCCCCAGGCCCCTCAGGGCTACACCTGTGCAGCTCCAGAAAAAGATCCCCAAAAGAAACTCTATGGAACATTAGAGCTAAATTTTAGAACTATCAGGTCAAGGAAAAAAATTTTGCAAGCAACCAGAGAGAAACAATTCAAATATGGGGGAGCTACAATCAGAGTTACACAGTACTTAGCCGCTGCTGTTAACACTAAAGGATCAGAGGTCATGGAACACAATATTCTGGAAGGCAAAGGAGCTAGGATTAAAACCAAGAATCACCTACCCAGCAAGACTGAGCTCAATACTTCAATGGAAAAAAAACTGTCATTCAATGAAATAAAAGGATTTCAAGCTTTCAGAAGAAGGCCAGAGCTGAACAAAAAACTTGATCCCCAATATCAGGACTCAAGAAAAGAATAAAAAAACATAAGGGACTCCATGGAGCTAAACTGTTTACATCCCTCCATGGGAAGATGATACTTGTTTAATTCCTAAGAACTGTCCCACTAATAGCGCAGCTAGAAGGAATATATGTAGACAAAGGGTATGGGTGTAAGGTGAATTTGATGGAATGACATAAAAAAAATTAAGGGATGAGGAAGAGGTATACAGTGGGTGTAGAAGGGAGAGGTAGAGCAGGGTAAATTATTTCACATGAAGAGGTGTGAAAGACCTATTACAGTGGAGGGGAAGAGGAGAGAATGAGCAATGGGCATCTCTTGAACTTTACCCTCATCAGAATTGGCTCAAAGAGGGAATGATATACACAATCAGTTGAATATAGAAATCTATCTTACCCAACAGGGAAGTAGGAGGGAAAGGGATTGACACAAGGGAGGGCAGGGAGGTGCTAGACAGAAGCAAAACACTGGTGATGAGGAAAAAAGTGAAAGGAGAGAGAAGGCAAACAGGAAGAAAAATAGGATAGAAGGAAATACAGCTAGTAATCATGACTGTGAATGTGAATGGGATGAACCCTCTCATGAAATGGAAGTGGATAGCAGAGTGGAGCAAAAACCAGAATCCTACAATATATTGTTTATAAGAAACATACTTGAAGCAGAGAGAAACAGACACAGAGTAAAGATAAGAGGATAGAGCAAAATCTATTATGCTTCAGCTGAAGTTAAAAAAGCAGGGGGTAGCAATCCTGATCTCAGACAAGGTAAAAGCAAAAATAAATCTAATTAAAAGGAAGGAAGCTACATCTTGTTAGAAGGTACCAGAGACAATGTTGTGATATCAGTACTAAACATATACGCACCAAGTGGAATAGCATCCTAACTCTTAAAGAAGTTAAGTGAGTTATAAGAAGAAATAGACAGTAAAACTATACTAGTGGGGGACTTCGACTATCCCCTCTTAGAACTTGATCAGTGGAATAGATTAGGTACACAAGACACAGTAGTAAAGGATCATAGTAACCTAGTGTATGATAAACCCAAAGACCCCAGCCTCTGGAATAAGAACTCACTATGAGACAAAAACTGCTGGGAAAACCGGAAAACAATAGGGTACAAGCTAGGTATAGACCATTATCTTATACCACATACCAAGGTATGGTCAAAATGGGTACATGACTTGGATATAAAAGGTGATACCTTTAGAAGAGCAAGGAATAGTCTACCTTTCAGATCTATGGAGAAGGGAAGAATTCATGACCAAACAAGAGATAGAGAACATTATGAAATATAAAAGATAATGCTGATTATATTAAATTAAAAAACTTTTGCATGAACAAAACCAGTGCAACCAAAATTAGAAGGAAAGTAGAAGGCTGGGAAACAATCTTTAGTGTAAGTATCTTTCATAAAGGCCTCATTTCTCAAACATGAAGAGAACTGAGTGAAATTTATAATATAAGCCATTCCCCAATTGATAAATGGTCAAAGGATATGAACAGGCAGTTTTCAGAGCTATCTAGTGCTCTAAATCACTTTTGATTAAGGAAATGCAAATTAAAACAATTCTGTGGTACCACCTCATATCTAGCAGATTGACAAGAAAGGAAAATGAAAAATGTTGAAGAGGATGTGAGAAAATTGGGACATTAATGCACTGTAGGTGGAGTTGTGAACTGATTCAACCCTTCTGTAGAGCAATGTGGAACTATGCCCAAAGGGCAAACATACTGTGCATATCCTTTGATCCAGCAATACCTCTAGTGGGTCTGTATCCCAAAGAGATCATAAAAAAGGGGAAAGGACCTAGATGTGCAAAAATATTTATAGCAGCAAAGAATTGGGAATTAAGGGGACGCCCATCAATTGCGGAATGGCTGAAAAAGCTGTAGAATATGAATGTAATGAAACATTTATGCAATAAGAAATGATGAGCACGCAGATTTCAGAAAAATATGAAAAAACTTGTATGAACTGATGCAAAGTGAAATGAGCAGAATAAGGAAAACATTGTAACAGCAATACAGTGTGATAATCAACTATAAATGACAGCTCTTCTCAGCAACATAGTGATCTAAGACACTTACAAAGAACTCACAAAGGAAAATGCAATCCACCTCCAGAGAAAGGACTGATGGATTCTGCATGCAAATCAAAACATGCTTTTTTCACTTTATTTTTTCATGACTTTTTTCCTTTTGGTCTGTTTCTTCTTTCACAACTGACTAAAAAGGACATGTTTCACATGATTGAACATATATAACCTATACCAAACTGCTTACCATTTTAGAAAGAGTAGAGGGGAGAGGAGGGAAGGGAGAAAAATTTGGAACTCAAAATCTCATAAAAATGGATGCTAAAAATTGTCTACATATAATTGGGAAAAATATACTATTAAGAATATCTTTTCTTATCACTGTGTGGAAGGAAAGGAACAATAAATACTGACTCTTTGGAGCTATGACAGTCTTCCTGGAGAAGGTGAAGTTCATCATATCTGAGGAGGAAGTAATTATTGAATTCCAAAGAATGCTGATATGCAAACCACCAGGTGTTTAAAACTCTTCTAGATTATCAAGGGACCATTAGTCCATAAGCAGATTTAAAACAGGTAGAATGGGGGCAGCTAGGTGGCGCAGTGAGTAGAGCACTGGCCCTGGAGTCAGGAGGACCTGGGTTCAAATCCAGTCTCAGACACTTGACACGTGTACTAGCTGTGTGACCTTGGGCAAGTTACTTAACCCAAATTGCCTTGCCAAAAAAAAAAAAAACCCAGAAAAAAAAACAAAACAAACAAAAAAAAAAAAACAGGTAGATTGGTAGAAACCAAGACCAGTCCTTAATGAGTTCATGTTAACCCCAAGGATGTGAGATTGATCCTATGCTCAGAGACTAGGATAAAGGCATAGACTACATTCTTATAAAATGTCCAGATCACACAAAGCTAGAAGGGATAGCTAATATTGCATGAAAGGAAACAAAGGGAGAGAAATAAACAGGGCTCACCCATATTCGAGTTCAAAAAATAAATTTCATAAGTATAGGATAGGGGATTGGCTTGAGAAAGTCAGCATGAATGTACAAAGTACCTATCATGTGCTAGCACACAGTCTGATCATGTCATTTCCACTATTCAATAAACTCCAGTGGTTTCCAAATAGAAAATTCACATTCAAAACCCTTTATGACCCAGCCCCCTCCTACTCTTCCAGTCTTTTTACACTTTACTCCCTGAAATCCTCCAGGGACATCATAACCAGGACTCTTGGTGGTCCCAGAACAAGACACTCCATGTATCAGCTCCAGGCATTCTCTCTGACCCCCTGCTTATAATAATCTCCCACCTTCTCTCTGATTACTGATCTCCCTTACTTTGAGTACCAATTAAAATCCTACCAAAAAAAAAAAAACAATCAAACTGAGAGGTTAAAGAAACATCCTTCTAATCACTTCTTAAAACAGCCAAAATTACTAAATGGGATTTGTCTCAAAATGGTTTACTGGCTAGATTCCTTTCTTAAAAACCATACCAAGCCTTGAACTCAGATTCACTCAGTCTCTCATGGATTGGCCAACAACAAGCCCCTACCCAAGCACCACTTAATGGCTATAGTTTGAGGCTGGATGGATCAGAGTGAATGCAAATAGTAATTCTTCCTCTTTTGACCAGAAACCCTGAGGGTCTTCTCCTCCCAGTTTGATTTTTTTTTAAAGGGGCCATCTGTTGGCTCCCTTCTGAAGCAGCCTAAATTACTGAATGGGCTTTGCCTCAGTCAAAGTGAGAACTCAGAAAGACCTTAGCTTAAAAAGGCCAAGATTTCCCATTGCCTCCTGGGCGGTCTCCAATTGTCCTGATCTGTATCTGGCCACTGGACCCAGATGACTCTGCAGGAGAGTAAGGCTGGTGATTTTGCACAGCCCTCCCCCACATAAAACTAATTTACTTGCAAGTCATGGCATCACCTTCCTGATGTTATGGCCCTCTTCAAGAACAAAGGACAAACCACAACTTGTGAGTAGTCCGAGCTGCCACACTGGGGACCCAACAGGCCAGTTCCAGTTGGCCAATCTCCTTTTCCTCCCTCTCCCTCCTCCTCTCCCTCTCCATTCCCCCTTTCTCTCCTCCCCTCCCCCCTTACCTGAAGGAACTCTGCCAAAAGGAAGGTAAATTTTGAAGGCTGAAACCCACCTAGATATGTTGGTGTTTGCTGGCTAGATTTCTTTCTTAAAGACCATGCCTTGAACCCAAATTCACTGGGGCTCTCAAGGATTGGCCAACTACGGGCCCCCTACCCAAGCACCACTTAATGGTTGTTGTTTGGGCCCTGAGGGATCAGAGTGAATATAAATAGTAATTGTTTCTCTTTTGGCCAGAAACCCTGAGGGTCTTCCCCTCCCAGTTTGATTTTTTTTTTTAAAGGGGCCACCTCTTGGCTCCCTTCTGAAACAGCCTAAATTACTGAATGGGCTTTGCCTCAGTCAAAGTGAGAACTCAGAAAGTCCTTGGCTTAAAAAGGCCAAGATCTCCCTTTGCTTCTTAGGCGGTCTCCAGTTGTCTTGACCTATATCTGGCCACTGGACTTGATGGGGGTACAGTCTCTGGGAACCCCCTTGAATCTGGAATACAGTCTCTGGGAGCCCCCTTGAACTCTCCTTGAATCTTCCAACTAGATCTGGCCTTCCCCTAAGGCCATAAGCCTTACATTATCATTAGGCCCAAATCTCTACCTAGCCTTGCCCTTTGTTGTCCAGCTACTTCCCACCCTTGATACAATCAATATCCATGCCTTCAGCTACTTCCCACCCTGGAGTCTGACCTCATCCTGGTCCCATCAGGCTCCTCCTTAGACTCCTCCTCAATACCCTCCCTAAACCCCTCCTCTAGTCACCCTAGACCACCCCTCAATCCCTCCTACAATCTTTGGTTATATAATCTCCATCTTGCCGCAATGAAGGGGCTCAGATTCAATCTAGCTCAGTAGGTTGAATCTGACTCACTTGTTAAAACAAGCATCACAAAGGGTGGGATTTCTTAAGACAACCCATTATGGTGAATCCCTAATAAACTTTGTCTTTTCCCTTGGCTGAGAAGGCTTGAGTCGAATTCTTTTGGCAGGACCCGGCGTGTCGGTATTTTGGGGTCACAAGCACCCCTAGAAACGTATGGTTCTCTATCTATCATCATTTTGCTTTAACCTCTTCAGACCCAGACTGCTCTGCAGGAAAGTAAGGCTGGTGACTTTGCACAGCCCTCCCTCACATAAAACCAATTCACCTGCCAGTCATGGCATCATCATCCTGATGTTATGGTCCTCTTTGAGGACAAAGGACAAACCATAACCACAAAATCCCACCTACTACAGGAAGCCTTCTCCAATTTGTTAATTACTTCCTATATTTCCTGTATAGATCTTGTTTCATATATATATTTTTGTATGTCTCTTCTATTAAACTGTAGGCTTCTTGAGGGCAGGGACTATTGCCTCTTTTTCTATCCCAGCATTTAGTATAGTGCCTGGCACATAAGTACTTAATAAATGTTAATTTATTGAAACGAAAAAGAAACAGTACTTTCATTCGAGGAGTTTGCACTTGTGAAAATGATTTCTAATAACCAATACCTTGGAGAATTCAGAGCTTCTCCAAGCCTCCTTCTTCCAAAATCCTGATTTTAAGTTTTCATTTTTTTTTCCCAGAAGGACATTACAGATAATGAGATTTCATTGACACTTCCTATCATAGTCAGCCCCCAACCCAAGCTTAAGCCAGCAATTTAATCTAAGGTAGGGAAGCCGGTTGTGTTCTAAATTCAAACTTGGATGGAGACAGATTCTTTTGTCTAGATCTGGGGTGGGGAACCTACAGCCTTATAGCCTTCTAAATCCTTAAGTTTGACCTTCTGAGTGAATCCAAATTTCACAGATCAAAAGGTTTGTGTCAACTTTACCTCTATGTGGCTGTTTTCTCATCTCTAAAAGAAATGAGCTCAACCTGTAAAGGAGGTTGAAACAAGTAACCTCTAAGATTGCCTAAATTTTGTGGGGAGAGCAAAATAAACTCATGAGGACACATTTTTCACAGATGACCTTCTAGTAGGGTTGCCATGTAGCTGGTATCTGACCTGTCTGGCCAACATTTAGATGTATCCCATTATGCCTGGGTCCCCTCCTAATTCCAGCTTCAGTTTTGGTTACCCTATCTTTCAAATGGGAGGCACAGTGGACACAAATCTAGACTTGGGAGTGCAGAAGACCTTCTAGAGTGAGGGCAGGTGGTGGGAGTATCAAATAAATCTAGACATGATCCCAGGGAAAGAAGACTAAGTCAGAGTATCTGGGTCCAAATTTGGGCTCCCACCAGTGTGACCTTGGGCAAATAACTTCCCTTTTCTGGGCCCCAGGTTACCCATCTAGAAAATGAGCGGCATCAGATTAGATGACTAGTGGACCAAGGGCAAGCCACTTAACCTCTGTGAACCTCAGGCAATTTTCTAAAAGCACAAATTATAAACAGGTTGTAGTCTGGGTAGGTGGAACCAGTCCCCACCTCAAATAAATCCATTCTTTATTGACCTTTCAGTTATCAGGTAAGAACTCCTGTCTCTGCCAAGAGCAGCCATAGAAGAAAGAACTCACCATTTGTTTTTACCAAGAATCCACAAGGTGGCGCTTGACTAAACCTAAATGCATAGCTAGTTTATAACGGCAGGGGATTTAAAAGTGTGGATTTAGTTCAATTCAGCTCAACCAACATTTATTAAATGCCTACTGTGTGCAGAGTTCTGTGTTAATATAACCTTAATGTTAAGAAATTGAAGCTACAGCGTTTCTCGGTTTAGACTATGTACCAACCATTCAGTTTTAAACAGCTGAAGAAGTATGCAACACGATTGGATCAGAGAAAGAAGCAATCAATACTTGCTAATAGGGTTGAGTTCTTGCAGCAGAGAGGGAAGACAAAAAATTTTAGCGAGACATTAATATGTGTTTGAATACAAAGACATGATTTTTATCACCATTGACACTTCTTTTGTTTTCATCTCTTTTCCTTTGCACTTTGTTATGATTAATCTTGTATCATTTTAATCTTAAATGATCCTTTAAATGTCTGGCTTCCCCATAGCAATAGACACTGAAATATTTCTAATATTTATTAAGTGTGATTTTTAAGAATTACAACTTTTGCATATTTCCTTAGTGAAAAATATATGCTAAAAACAAAAACCACAGAATTAAAACAGCAGTGAAATATGTGTGTAGCATAAAATTTAGCACTGAACCAATAAGAGAACTAACTAGAGGTGGGGAAAATCAGCTTAATTTTGTTTCCTCTTGTCAAAGTTAAATGTTCAGAGTCAACCTAGGGTCAGTTTAAGCATACATGCATGACTACTGCTGTCACAGAACGAAAGCATATCAAAATTATTGCTTATCCTAAGTAGTTTACACACTACTATAGCAGGAAATGAATAAACAAATGCTTGTGGAATGATCCAGGATTTTCTCTTCTTGGTCCTTGCATCTTTGGCCAGTTCCCCAATGTACATGGCTTCCTGAAGGGCGACATGGCTACCTGGAAAAAACTATGGATGACCTGCAGAGAACTGAGTTTCTATCTGTGTGTAGCCCCTACCCTTTCTCCCTAGCATCCTTCTCACAGCTAGTAAGTTTAGAGTTAGTATTTGAACCCAGATCTAAGGCAAACCCCAAAAGTGTACCACAAATATACAAACTGGCAGCGAATCAATTAGTTAATATCAATAAGGTGCCAATGAAGTAATAAGTACCCAGCACATGCCAAGAAATCCATACTTTATGAGGGAGTTCACCTTGTCAAGGAAATTTCACAACTTGTTAAAGAGATGGAATCAACTCCAGAATAAAGCTCTCATCTTTGGCCACAAGCACCCAATAATTGCTCTTCTGGCCCCAAGAGAAGACGAATCCTATGATCATGACCTGGCAATAGCAGGAGGCAGTGACAGCAAAGGAGGAATTATTAGACTGTGAGGAGCTCCTGTGCTAATTCTGGAATTAGGGAGGAGCCAGATCTGAGGAGCCACAAAAGGTGAGCTCATGATACAAAAGAGCAAACTTAGACCTTGCCCTTTATTAGTATTGTAAATTACGAGGAGGATTAAGCAGGTTCTGGGAAGAGGGGCTGACTCTCTAGTGAATTCTATTTTTTTCTCCTTTCAGTGGAAATAGCTTCAGGAGAATGAGTCCTATAAAAATAAAGGCCTGGATAGACCTGAGAGAGGCAGGGCTCACTAGAAGGGGAATGGAAAGTTGTCTTCACTGGAAGAAGTATAAAAGTATAACAGGAAAAGCACTGAATTGGGAGACTGGAGAATTTGGCCTTATTAACCTTAACCCTGGGCAAGTAAGTCGCTGAATCTCTTTCAGACTCAGTTTCCTACTCAATAAAATGGGAATCATGATAATAGCCCCTACTTTACAGGGTTCTTGTGAAGAGTGAATGACATAATTACATACATAAAGTATTTTGCAAACCATAAAGGACTCTATAATAGCTATAATTACCTAGAGCCTTAAGAATGAATCAGCAGCATAATGCTGTGGAAAGAATGATGGACTTGCAGTCAGAGGACTTGGGTTCAAATCTGAGCTCTGTTACCATCTTTGCAATCTTAGACCTTTTAGACCTTTGACCATATAGCCTTTCTGGGCCTCAGTTTCCTCATCTGTAAGAGGAGAGAGACTCTTCCAGTTTTAATCCTAGGAATCCTTTTCTGTTGAGTGAAATAAAGTCCATCTTGTTTTCAGTGAGTTATTGTTGGCCTGAGTGTTTGCTTTGACCTTTTCTGTACAGATCTACACATGAAGTTCATCCTGATGTTATCAAGAGAAACCCATCAATGGTTTCCTTGGCATGAGTTGGGGGAGACAGAGAGAGAGAGAGACAGACAGACAGACAGACAGACAGAGACAGAGAGAGAGAGGGAGAGACACTGAGAGAGAGACAGAGAGAGAGGCAGAGAGTGTCTAGGATAACTCTGACACTTTGAGACTTCAAACCTGAGTGATGCGATATCCTCAACGGAAATAAGGAAGTTAGGAAGAGGAAGGGTTTGAGGAAAAAGATAATTAGTTCTATTTAGGATATGTTAAGTTTGTGATACTTAGAAGACCTCCAGATGGAGATGCCTAATAGGCAACTGGTGATGAGGGGATGGAACTCAGCAGAGATGAGGGCTAGAAATCTAGCTTTGGGAATTCTCTGCAGAGATGATAATTAAACCCAAAGGAGCTGGTGAGATCAGCAAGAGAGAAAGAGCATAGAGAAAAAAGAGAAGAGGGTGCAAGACAGACCACAGACATAGGAGATGGAAAGTGTCTAATAATCCAGCAAATGAGACAGATAGGAATGGTCGCATAAATAGGAAGAGAACTAGGAGAGAATGATGTCATGAAAAGCCAGGGATCAGAGGATATGCTGGACTGTCAAAAGTGGCAAAGAAGGCAAGAAGGATGAGGACTGAGAAAACATCTTTGGAATTAACAACTAGGATCAATGATGACCTTGGAGAAAGACTCTTAGAACCATAGGTGGAGTTCCTGAACCATGTGTGAGACAGAGCAGAAGATCATCAAGGGACAGAGCCAATGAAGGAAACTAGGCCATCCTGCCTTCATTCCTCTCCCAACCCTGTTCTTGACTTTCTAGAATTCAAAAATCATGCCTAGACTGTTGTCTCATTCTAGACTTCCCGCAGTGCCTGAGGCCTCTTCACTCTAGAACTTCCTACCATCCCTGTGGCTAGTTTACCATGGAATATCTTTCCATAAAACCTCCCTCCTTTTTTCTTTTTTTTTTTTTTGCATGCCCCAACCCATTGGAATGTAAGCTTCTTGGGGGCAGGAACTGTCTTTCATTTTGATTGCATTTATATCCCTATCACTTATCACTGTGCCTGCCACATAATAGGTACTTAATCAATGCTTGTTTCCTTCCTACCATATGCTGAGCAAAAAATTCAGACTTTGCTTTTTACTAATATTGAGTTATAAGGCCAGTGTGGGGGTGGGGGGAGGAAGGGAGAAAGGGGTTGAGAGAGAGGGAGAGAGAGGAAAAAGAAAAGAGAAAGAAAGAGAAGAGAGAGAGGTGGAGAAAGACAGACAGAGAGACAGAAACAGAGATTCACAGAGGAGATAAAGAGACAGTCATAGACATTCCAGGCTCACATAGGGCCATATGGTAAGTTTGGGGGGCTGTATAAATCCCTAGGAGGTATGGCTCACTAGAACAGTGAGTTGCTAGACTCTTCACAACTTCAAATGCATTTCTCTTTCGTGGGATGGACAGGAGTCCACCTACCCTTCCCCAATCTAGCCTGTCTGTTATTTCCAGGTGGCCCTCAGCTATTTCCTACCCTTAATCTCACTCCTGGAGTCTTGACCTCTAGTCACCCTAGTCCCATCAAGATCACCGCTTAGACTCCTCCTCAAGACCCTCCCTAAACACCTCCTCTAGTCACCCCAGACTACTTGACCACCCCCAGATCCCTCCCACAATCTTTGTGTATATAAGTCTCATCTTACCTCCATGAAGGCACTCAGATTCAATCAACCTCAGATTGAATAAGGCCTGCTTGTGAAAACAAGCATCACAAATGGTAGGATTTCTTAAGATAACCCAATATGGTGAACCTTTAATAAACTTTGTTTTTCTTTGGCTGTGAGAAGGCTTGAGTCGAATTTGTTCGGCAGGACTCGGGGGCACATTGGTATTTTGGGGTCTCAAGCACCCCTAAAAGCCTATGGTTCCCTACCCATTTTCTTTAACTTCATCATGAAGGGCTGCATGGTTTTTGGGGAAGTAGTACTTTTTGCATTCCTCTCCCTTTTTTACTTATTATATTCATTTTGATTAAGTTATATTCTTCCAGAGCCATATAAAGATAATATCATAGAGTTGGAACAGGAAAGGACCTTAGAGGTCATTTGATCCAATTTCCTCATTTTACATGACAGCAAAAACAACCTAACCCCCAAGAACAGAGACTTTACATTCAGGGGAGGAAACTAAAGCCAAGGAATATTAAATAATTTACCCAAGGTCAGAGGGGTAATAAGAGGTAGAACCAGGATTCAAACCTGGGTCTGTGGTTCCAAATTCAACTTCCTTTCTACATTGTGAGGTCAAATTTGCCCCATTTACACCAGGAGCTCTGGTTGACTTTTGTTGCTATCCATATTTTGTGAATTTGTATGTAGACATCTTAGGCCGTGGGTTTGATTGCTTTTTTTTTTTTTTTTGAATTTTGCTTCCTGTGAATAACTGGGCATATAGGCTACTTGTCTTCTCCCTAAGTTGTAGTTTCACTCTATGGTGTCTACTTAGATAAACATGCATAGGCAGTTTTCTCCACCCATCCCCTTTTTCTTTTTGATTCAATGCCTTTTTTATTATATTTGTAAGATTCCAGGCAAATAGATCATTAACAACCCTTGTTAGGCATAGTAGCTGAGATCTATTCTTCCAAGATCTTCAGCGGTAGTCTGTAAATGAAAATCCCTTTCTCAAATATCATTTATCGTTTAAAAAAAAAGACCTGTTCTATGAACCTGAATTTTTCTTCCAAGGCCCTTTAAGAAAAATCAGAAGCAGGCCTCATGGAATTTTCTTGGCAGAGATAACTGGAGTGGTTTGCCATTTCCTTCTCCAGCTCATTTTACAGATGAGGAATCAAAGCAAACAGGGTGAAATGACTTGTCCATGGTCACACAGCTAGTAACCATCAGAAACTAGATTTGAACTCAGGTCTTCCTGACTCCAGGTGCAGTGCTCTGTCTGCTGCACCACCGAGATGTCCTCCTAGGTTTAAATCCCAACTTTGGTACTTACTCTCCATGAAATTCTGGGCCTCACTTCACCTCTCTACACCCCATTTTCCTCCTCTGTGAAAAGAGTGGGGTGGACCAGATGAACTTTAGGTCCCTTCCAACTCTAAACCTATGAGTCTATAATTTTATGGTAGAGGAGGAAGAAACAGGACCTGGGTTCAAATCCTACTGCCATCTGAGACTTTGGGCAAATCACTTCTCCCATAGAGGTCTCAGTTTCTTCAATTGCAAAATGGAGGGAGGGGGAAGGTTAGGCTATATGATCTCTAAGGTTTCTTTTGGTTATAAAATCCTGTGCTTTTCTGGTCAGGTAGGAATTATCCCATCCCACCTTCCTTTCCCTAAGAATCATCCTTACAAGACCAGAGCCTTCATCTGCTGGAACTGCACTAACTTTGCTCCTAGCTCAAATGGGAGATGACCCACATGCTCCCCCTTTGACCCATATTCAGGGAGAACCATCTGCCATGCAAAGATCTTGCTCCAGAGCCCACAGGAACTCTGCAACTTCCTGCTAGAGAGGAATCCAGCTCAGGGGGCCCAAGGTTGCTTACCAGTCGGAGGGCATTGCCCCCAGTGAACAGAATCAAAGTGGTCTCGAGAATGGGGCTTTGCTCCCAGTGTCTCTTGGGCCAGGAATTGTTCTGGTTGCCATCACCTTCTTGCTCCCTTTCATTCCATAGTCAACACTCAGACTCAGGCATGTAGGTGTTTATAGCTTGGCAATGATGCTCCTCTAACGTTTTCTCTGCTGGCTCACACTCCACTCTGTTTACCTAAGATCAAACCATGGGAGGAATGGGTTGGGGCGTGAAGGTGGGTGGGGAGAGGCTGATCTGACAGCCCTATGAGTCTTCTGCCAGTGTAACTGTCCTGAGGCCTCTGATTCAGAGCCAGAGACTCCAAGGCCTGGAGCCACAGAGTAAGACCCTTCTCTGTGCTCAGAGGTGCCATTCTTTATGCACTGGTGACCCTGCTCTGCCTTTGATTTCAATTCAACATAACTCAACCATTGTCTGCTCTGTGTTGAGCACCGGGAAACAGTTCCAGAGCCTACTTGGGAGACTTGACAGGCATACAAATAAACACAAAGCAATATGAATTTCAAGTGGGAGGGAATACTATTACCTGGAGGACTCTTGTGAGAGGTAAAGCCACAGCTATACATTTCAGATCAAGAGTTGGTTTAGTTTTTTTTTCCCCTGGGGATTTTGAAAACACTTACGCACACACACGCACGCGCACACACGCACACCAATGCCCTGAGATTTCTAACAGAATAGGTATGCCCTCTATTTGCACATCCTACATTTTTCCCTGTCATCCTCACTAGTAATTTTCTATTTTTTTTTAAGCAGGGCAATTGGGGTTAAGTGACTTGCCCAAGGTCACACAGCTAGTACCTGTGTCAAGTGTCTGAGGCCGGATTTGAACTCAGGTCCTCCTGACTCCAGGGCCGGTGCTCTACTCACTGCGCCAAGTGATTTCCTATTTTACTCCTTTTCCCTGTCCCTATTTTGGAGGCAGTGTGGCCGAGTGGGAAGAGCATTAGAATTAGAAGCAGAGGACCTAGGTTCTGCCATTGATTATGGCTTCAGTAAAGTGAAGACTGGTCTGGAGCCAGCCTAGATATAGTTGACCTTGCACAGCACTCATTAATATCATCATAGCACAGCGGGAGCTCCAGATTCTTGGAAATACAAACACTGCCCAGGGAATCTTGAAATTGCCACTGATCACAGAGTCACAGAATGTTCCAGCCAGAAGGGCCTTTAGACATCTTGTCATCCGGGGGTTCTTAACCTGGGGTCTGTGGACTTTTTCTTCTTATTTTTTATATTGTTGCCTTGTTTTCTTTTGGTTTTGTTCCCGATGTGTTATTATAAAATTTTTAACAAAAGGTTTTTCTGTATTTCACCCTTTCCCGAACTGTCATCCTAAATGTTAGTTTCAGTGACAGATGAGATGAGCAATTCTCCTTCAACCTTAGAAAGACCCTGGCCCCATGCTAGGTTTGTTTGTTTGTTTGTTTTTAACTTAGATTGGTAGGGTGGTGGTCATTTAATTGACTATACAATCTTTTTTGTTTTGTTGTTGTTTAGTTGAGTCGACTCTTTGTCACCCCATGTGGAGTTTTCTTGGCAAAGATACTGGAGTGGTTTGCCATTTCCTTCTTCAGCTCATTGTATAGATGAAGAAACTGAGGCAAACATGGTTAAGTGACTTGTCCGGGGTTACACGGCTAGTCAGTGTGTGAGACTAGATTTGAACTTGACTTGAATTCCTCACTTGAGACCTGGCACTCTGCCCGATAAAATCTACAATGGTTTAATGTTTTTAAAAGAAGGAAAAAATCTAACTTTTTAGTATGTTAGTGGTTTTTCATGTGCCTGCTGCTTGACTAATAAATGTCAGGGAAATAATAATATATCTCGACTAACACATCAGGCCGCATGATCATAGTCCATTATGGCAGTTTATATTTCATATAGATTCACCCCACCCCCAACTGTCATGTCATCCAACAATTAACCTTTCAAAGAAAGAGTAAGATGAAGAAGGCCAGAGAAGGAAGGCCACAGACATAATGCAAGAAGCCAGAAAGAACTCCTAAAAAAAGAAATGGACACAGCTGTGTAAAAGTCAAATCATTCATTGGTTGGTAGCTAAATTAACTCAAAGAATCAGTGTCCAAACACCACAAAACACATCTTCCAGTCCTTCTTAATAAAAACTGGGAAATCCGCAGTCCTGCCAAATGAGCCTGAAAAGTCCACTAGGTTTTTATCTTCCAAACAGCAATCTCCAAAGGTAGTTGTTCCTCGCTACCTGCCAAGGAACCAGAGTCTTAGGTCACTTTTTTGAGAGGGAGGATCTTGGGATAATTATCACTTGTGATCTCTAGAGAAACGCATTCTGCTTCTTGGTGAATGTCATTTTCCTCTGGATATTCAACTTCTTACCGTAGTTATCTATACCAGAACAGTCATTAGAAGCATTTAAATTACAGCCACTGGGCTTTGGTTTCCTGAAATGGAAAATGACTTGAAACTAATGCCATAATAGGTTATTATAGTAGCCCTGGGGCTGGAGTAAGTCAGACCCAAGTTCAAATATGGCTTCAGATCTTTATTGGCTATGCGACCTTGGGCAAGTCATTTAACTTTTGTCTGCCTCAGGTTAGTCATCTATAAAATGGAAAGAATTTCATGCCTCCCCGGGTTGTTGTGATGATCAAATGAGATAATATTTTCAAAGTGCTTTGCAAACGTTAAAGTATTATATAAATGCTCGCTATTATTATTGTCCTATTAGAGATAATGTCATGAAACACAGAAGCCAAAAACTTCCTTAGAGTGAAACATGAATGCTGACTGCTTGGGTTTGAATGGGTAGTCCACTGAAGACTTTTAAAAGCTTTTAAGCAACAAAGACTAATTTAGACAAACACAAATGAATATGCACAATACCATAGTTTTTAAAGGTGATACAGTAATTATAGCAGCTGCTTCATTATGTAACAATAATAATAGCTAACGTTTATACGGCACTTCCTAGGTTCCAGGCACTATGTTAAGGACTTTACAATTCTCACCTCATTCGTCCTCATAACAACCCTGGAAGGGTGAGGGTTTATTCCCATTTTACAGGCGAGAAAAATGAGGTTGTGAGTTGACCAGAGTCACACAGCTAGTGATATACGATGCTGGATTTCAGCTCAGGTCTTCCTGAGTGCTATATCCACTGGGCCACCCAGCTGCCCCCAATAATAAAAGGTAAAGTAGTGGAAGATATTCAAAAATAGAAACCAGACTTTAAATATCACTTTTTTTCAGCTTTTTATATCATTTGAGCGAAAAGGCATCCTCTATTAAAAAATTGCGCAGAGGGAGAGCTCAATGTTTGTTTTTAGGTGATAGGGTTTGGAAATGGACACATTAAAATTCTCTTTGTATATGAAGTTGGTTGCTGTCAGGCAAATTGGATGGAGACATTTTTTAAAAATTCCCTTGTTTAAGTCAATCTCTTCCTTCATTGGCTTTTCTTTGGGTGGGGGGGCAGGGAAAGGACGCAATCAGGGTTAAGTGACTTGCCCAGGGTCACACAGATAGTGTCTAAGGCCAGATTTGACCTTAGGTCTTTCTGATTCCAGAGCCAGTATTCTATCCATTGTGCCACCTAGCTGCCCCATTCATTGGCTTTTCAAATGTGCTTAGTAAATGTGATACATCAAGACCAGAAGGGCAAAGACTAGGGATCACCCAATTAAATTAGTCCACCCTCTATACTCCACCACTGGAGTTATCAGTTATCAATAGTAGTGAAAAGAATACCTGAAAGTTTCTTTATTTTGCATCTGTCATCTGGATGAAGTTTCCCCATGCTTTATGTGTTGGGGAATTTGGGAGAGTCTGTGGAATGCCTAACATCCTCTAAATTTTCAATGGCGTCACATCCAGTTCACTTCCTTTAAGCTTCTCTACCAGGATACTCCTTGAGGAATGTGGTCAAATTGCAGACTTTGTAATAAAGAATGACCCATGGACTTGCTGAAGTTGTGCTCCTCAATCTCCTCCCAGGCTATAGGATTTCACATTTGCTTCCAACTGTTCTGCCACTTAGAAAATCCCACAGCCCTTTACAAGGAGAAGTATGAAGCACAGCAGCCCATGGAATCCTGAACCAGGACATTCTCTCCATGAACTTACTTTTTAAAATATTTCAATAATTGTATTTCAACCTAATTAGCTTCCTTAGCAATCCAATGTATTTTATTCTATGCTTTTAAGAGCATTATTCTGAAAAGGGGTGCATGGGCTTCACCAGACTCTGCCAAAGGGTCCACACCACACGTGCAAAAAAAGGGTAGGAACCATGATTTTACAGATGAAGAAACTGAGGTTCAGAAAGGGGGAAGTGATTTGCCCAAGTTCACACAGCAAATAAGTGATAGATTGAAGCCTAGGCTTCTTGATCTTTGGTTCAAAGTCTATTTCCAGTAAATCTTTTTTCTATAACCTCTGCTCCTTCAGTTCTGTACCTCACCAGCTCAAGCTTCAGGTGAGGATTTGCAAACAGGCAGACTCAGCACTAGATTACGAACCCTCCTCCTCGCCACTCTCCTCCACCACCACCCCCCCCCCATTTGATTTCTTCATTGCTAATTAACCCCAAGCAAACTATGACTAGGTCTCATGGGAATGGGCCTAATAACTTCTTATTATGAAGCGTCTGAAACTTAACAACAAGGTCCAAGGGTAACTGTCCTGAACTATCTGTCATCCAGTTGGAACTCTGGGAAATCTCAGCTCTCTGGAACTGTGAGATACCTAAATATTTTTCTTTCCTCTTTGCTTTTACCATAGTGAAGCCAGTACTAAGCCAAGACATCCATTTCTTTCACCATGGACCTAAAGCTCCAGGTGTCCTTGCTCTTTATGAGGTGAGGTCTCTTTTAGGATTCTATTCTGGAGACCTAGCTGAAGAGCAGCTGGGGACTGGGTCTGCCATGGTACCTGTCATCACCAGCATGACCCAGAAGATGCAAAGAAGAAGAAGTTCAACACAAAGCTTGATTGCTTTCGGCAAATACCTTATGAGACCTGGGCCAAGACCTTCAAAATGCCGAAAGTTGTGATAGTCATGACCAAAATGAGAGCCTACATTCCAAGACCAAGACTGGTTTTTAACAGACTTGGGAGCTGTATAAATAATAGTGATGATGATGGCGGTGGTGGTGGTGATGGTGGTGGTGGCAGTGGTAACACAGTACTTTGTACACATTATCTCATTTGGGCTTCACAACAACTCCAGAAATTATATTATTATATCTACTTTTAGATAAGAACTGAAGATAAGAAGATAAGAAATTGAAGATCAAAGAAGTTAAGAGATTTGTCCAAGAAAATATAGCTAGCATGTGTAGAGGTGATATTTGAACCCAGGTTTACCCAACTCTAAACCTGGTACTCTATCCAGATTGCTGTAGAAGCGTGTCCCAATGTATATCTCTTCCTCCTTCCCCCTCAGTATTGAATATCCTCCCCCCCGCTCACTTGTAGGCTACAAGTTGCCCCAGATTTGCAATTAGCTTGATGTGTACAAGGGGCAAGTCTCTTCTCCTATGGGCCTCAGTTTCCTCAGCCATAAAAGAAAGATGTTGGACTGGATGGTTTCCAAGGTCCTTTCTAGTCCATGAGCTGTCCAGAGCTCCCCATTGTAGAATTCCACCAGGCTAAGCATTGAAGGCCAGAGATCAAATGTTTAAAACTAGAAGAGGACTTAGGTGTCATCCAGTCTAATTTCCTCATCTTACAGATCAGAAAACTGAGTCCCAGTGAAGTCAAGTGACTTGTACAAGATTATATAGATAGTAAATGCCAGTGGTTAGAATTGAACCCAGGGCTTCTGACTCTAGAGTCCTTTGCTAAACATTGGGGATACAAAAAGCTCTTTTTGCTATACCAGCTATCTCTCAGGCTCCTGGTCATTCCTTCTCTCCCTCCCTTCATCCTATCCAACCTAGTATCTCATTTCCTCAAGGTCCTGCACTATGCCAGGTAACTAATAAGATAATTAAAATCTAAATTTAGGGGAAGGATGGCTAAGGGTGTTGTTGTTTCCAAATGAACCATACACCCATGCTCCTCTTGCATAGTTTGTGCATTTTAATAGATACCTTTAAGGAATGACCAATGAAATGTCAGACACTAAGACAGGGGGATGAGGAAGTCATCCTAGCATCAGAGGATTCTAGATTAGAACTGGAAAGAACTCAAAGACAATCTAGTCCAATCCCCTCATTTTACAGATGAGGACAATGAGATCCAGGAAGATCAAGTAACTTGTTTAAAGCCACACAGGTAGTCAGTGACAGAGGCAAGATTCAAACCCAGACCTTCTGACTCTTTAAATCACATCACACCTGCAGCTACCATTGCACAACCTTCCTAGCAAAAGGGGAATGGCTGAATAAGTTATGACATATGATTGTAACAGTACTATTGTTCTGTGGGAATTGACAAGGGGGGTGGCTTCGGAAAAACATGGGAAGACCTATATGAACTGATGCAAAGTGGAGTGAGAAGAACCAGGAGATCATTGTGCACAATAACAATGTTGTAATGATGATCAACTATGAGAGACTTGGCTTCTCTGATCAATACAATGATCCGAGACAATTCCAAGACGTTCATGATAAAAAATGCTATCCATATCCAGAGAGAGAACTGATGATCTGAGTGCAATTTGAAGTATATAATTTTTTACTTTATTTTTCTTGGCTTTTTTGGATATATGGCTAATGTGGAAATATGTTTGGCATGATTTGACATATATAATTGATATCATATTGCTTGTCTTCTCAGTGGGTGTGAAAGAGAATTTGGAGCTCAAAATTTAAAAAGAAAAGAATGTTTAAAATAAATAAAAGTAATAAATTTTTCAAAAGTATGACCCTATTCCCTCCTGTCATCTTCAAGCAGACCTTATCTGAACTCTCCTTATAAGTCCAATATTAACCAAAGTAGAACACTACCAAGCCCATTCATTTTCAACAACGTGTGCCTTGTCAGAATGAAAGGCTTCCAAACTGTATCCTTATGACTTGTCATTGAATTCCTATAATCGCCAGAAGGAACACTCAGTTTTTCTAAATGTTCCTGCTACTCCCTTTCTTATCTCTAATCTTCCCAAGATTGAAAGCTTCTCCAAGATCTCTTGCCTGCTTTAAATCTTATACAAAAGACTTCTGATTTCATTTCAGAGCCTGTCTTCCGTTAATCGCATGTAAAAGACCATACTCCCTAACGCTCCCGCCTATGCTAATTCTCCCATATCCATTCTCTCTTCTCCAAAACTTTTTTAAAAAAAATCCCTCCATGTTGGTCCTTTCTCTCTCAATGGCCAGTGTTCCTCTTACCCACTGAGCTGACTTGCTATACTTAGAATCATTAACTTTTAGAATTAGGAAGGACATAAAGAAGGCAGTTCATATTTCTTTAAGTGAATTCTGAAACGAGATAATTTCTGGGGCAGATCAAATTATCACCAATTGTTAGAGTTACATGGTCCAATCTCCTGCTTCACAGATGAGAAAACTGAGGTCTACATTAAACAAAGTTAGAGGTTGTTTGCTTTCTGATACTCATATTAATTAGTATAGTGTCTCAGAATTGGAAGGGACTTCAAGAACACCTAGTTCAACCAATACCTGAACAAATTCACCTTTGCTCAAGGCAATCCATTCCATCTTCAGATTGCTTTAGTTATTATGAATTTTTTTTTCTTGACACCACACCTAAAGTTGCTTCTTTGTAGCTTTCACCCATTCCTGGTTCTGATCTCTGGAGCCAAACAAAACAAATCCACTCCCTTTTGCACATGACAACCATTCATATATTTGAGTACAACTATTATCTCTCCACCAAATCCTCCGTGCTAAACATCCCTATTTCAACTCAAGCATCTTCACGGTTCTCATGTCCCTCCTTTGGAAACTTTCTGGATTACTGAGAATGTTCCCAAAATGTGGTTTGGAGAATTGAACACAATGGTCCAGACGTGGTCTGGCCAGGGCAGAGGACAGCCAAGTCCATCACCTCCCTAACAGTGGACAGCATGCCTTAATGCGCCCAAGATGACATTGGCTCTTTGGCTGTTGTATCACCCTGTTGACTCATATTGGGTTTGAAGTACATGAAAAGCTCTAATCTTTTTTCAGATGAACTACTGTCTTGCCACACCCAAAAGGCAATGATTGCAGGATTTCACATTTATCTCCCTAACAGGTGTAACTCTGACTCTACTCACTCTGGACCAGACCCATTATAGTTTAGCCTCGACTAGGTCATCCAGTATTGTGAAGGGATTAAGAAGCCTCATTTCCTTATCATTGATCCAGCCCCAACCATCTGTCTTCTCTCCACTTTAGAGGCCTTGACTAGCCCCCCAGTTTCATTTAGTTTTTAAAAGGAGATACTTTAAAGTTATTGGAAGAACAAATATACAAACAATTCCCTCCACATCTGAAGGACATAATAACCCTCAAGGGCATATGTGTTTTGAGGGGTGGGGAGAGAATGAAAATTAGACTTACAGTTTAGCTCAATTCCTACATTGGATTAGTCCTATCAAGTTCAAACTCAAAGCCCTATGGACAACCCCTCCATATCCTTGTTCCCCAGGGCTTTTATGTTGGGCTGATTGGTTACAAAGCCTTACCTAGATTCCTGGACTCACTGATTACAGAGCTAGAGCTCTGGGGGTTGGAGACACCACTCCCTTATACTAGAGCAGAAAATGGTGTAAGAAAAGGCCAAAACCTCAGGCCCATTTCTCTGGGCCACATGGCTCAAAACTGGGGAAGGGGGAGGTGAAAAAGGTGGCTTTCAAGCCCTCCCTGATTACCAAATGGAGTGAGCAAAGGAATCCTTCACCCTCAGATACAAATACAGGAAAAAGCCACCCAAGTTGCTGACAGTTTTAAATCAACATTTTTGGCTGCACAGTCCATGGAAAAGACTGCTTCCAACCACGTGGTAGACCAACAGCAGAATATCCATGCTCTGTTGCTCCAGTCTCCCAGAAGTAGGAGCCATCTTAGGAGGTCTAAGCATGAGCCAAATCCCCACTGCATCCGTATTATATTTTGTCTAATTAGATTCAGCCTAGGGTTCTAGCCTTTCAAAATCAGGATCATGACTTTGTTATAGTGTATTAGCTATCCCTCCTAGTAGTATATGATCTCCAAATATGATAAGTATGCTCACTAATCCTTTAGTGACACCATCAATAGAGTGCTGAACCTGGAGTCAGGAAGACCTGAGTTCAGATCTGCTCTTATACACTTATGTGGGAAACTTGATCACTCTAGAAAGAAAAATACTCATTGTGAAGCCAGGAAAGCTCTTATTTTATTTTACATTCATTGTGAATGGGTAACTCCCTAAAGTTGCTCAGACAAATGCAAGGCTATTTATGTCCTGTTCCCAATTCAAATTTTCCCCCTTGTTCCCCATGGGCTGAATGCAACTTTCTGAACGGTCTCTTCTATATTCTCCTCCTTGTTGTGTTCCCCCTCCCTTCTCATGCATCACATGTGCATTTAAATTAGCTCACTCTGCCCTGGGGGTGTGTTGGATAATATTAAAGAGCTCGTTAAGCATGCACACAAACTTCTGACCTTTTACTGGATCAGAAGCCTGGTTCTGCTAGGTCACAGCTCCTATTAGAACCAGTCACCTCTGACTTACATCCTGTTATCACTCAAAGCTGGGAGTAGTATTAATCCTGTGGAAACAGAATTCCTTCTTTTGTTTCTCACAATTACTAGCTGTGTGACACTGTGACCCTGAGCAAGTCAATTAACCTCTGTTTACTTCAGTTTTCTCATCTATAAAATGAGCATGATAATAAGGCCTGCCTCCCAGACTTGTCCTAAGGATAAAATGAAACATTTGTAAAGTGCTTTATAAATGCTCATTATCCTTGTTGTGATTATTATTATTAAACCCACTAATAAAAATGTTAAATAGCATACAGCCAAACAAAGATCCCTGGGGCTTTCTTCTACAGACCTCTTTCCAAGATGACATTAAACCATTAACAATTATTCCAGTCTTTCAATCCATTTCACATCCACCCAATTTTACCCACATCTTTTCATCCTGGTCATGAGAATAACACGAGAGACTTTGTCCAATACTGTTGTGGCAAAAGTGATCAGAAAATTCTCGCCACAATGACACAAAATCCCCAGTAACTAGGGTTGTACTGAGGGTGACTGGAGATTCAGGAGGGAAGGAGGTCTATAAAAGAGTCTCTACAACATTGGGAAGAGGTTTGGAGAAATGTTCTATGGCCAAAGAGAACACATCCCCAGTCATCGGTCAAATTTTGCCTTTTTACCTCCAAAATATTCTTTGACATGACCTTTTCTCGCCATTCACACAACTACCACAGCTCTTCTTGCCTAGATCATCAGCATCAGTGTGCCTTCCCCTGCGCCATTCTGCCTTTCTTTGTGGCTCTAAGAACAGAACTCTATGCTTCTACACTACTATTGAGCTAGATGACATGTTATCATCGAGCTTAAGTTGGGAGAGGCTAATCGGCAGAAAGGGGAAGCAGGTGTGCTGTATGGTACTGTGGAAAAAGGCAGTAAATTTGGAGTTAAGACGAGTAGAGGGGAAAGGGGAGGACACACTGGGGAGCACAAGGAGAGAAGGAAGAACAGCATAAACAAAGGTTTCAAGGCTTAAATTAGCATAACATATACTGGGAACAGTGAGGAGAGTGATCTACTGAGAGCAGAGTTTGAATTTGGTAATAGTAGAAAATAAGGGGTGATACATGTAAGTTGAGGCAGGGTAGTAATAAATAACCAAATCTTAGATTTATATAGTGCTTTGAAGTTTAAAAACATTTTTGTTACAATAGTCCTATTTGGTATGTAGTACAAGTGTCATTTCCCCACTTTTACAGATGAGGAGGCTGAGGCACAGAGATGTTACATGAATTGCCAAGGTGTATATAGCTGGTAAGTGGCAGAGTCAAGTTCAAATCTAAGTCTTCAGATGTCTACTCAGTGCTTTTTCTAGAATCCTGAGCTCCAGGCTAACAGGTTTAGGTTATGTTTTCTGACACTGGGGACCTGCTGAAGTTCATGAGCAAGGTAGTGACATGAAAAAATACTTTGATCTGGTAGAAATGTGTCATTTCTTTTTTTTTTTTTTTTTGGTTTTTGGAGGGGAGAAGGCAGGGCAATTGGGGATAAGCAACTTGCCCAAGGTCACACAGCTAGTAAGTATGTCAAGTGTCTGAGGCCATATTTGAACTCAGGTCGTCCTGACTCCAGGGCCGGTGTTCTACTCACTGCACCACCTAGCTGCCCCAAAATGTGTCATTTCTTAGTCCATCTACTCTACATTCATAGCATTATACCAAATGTGCACAGGGTCAGTCAATAAGCAATTTATTCAGCACTCATTATGTGTTATGCTCAGTGCTAAGTCATGAAGAATCAAAGGCAAAAACATGGTCCCTGCTTTTAAGAAGCTCACATTTAAATAGAAGAAGTCAGACATCAAACACCACTGTAGACTTAGCCTTTGCCGTGGAGAACAAGGAGGGCAGGAGCAGGAGGATCTCTCCAACTGGAGGAACTTAAAAAAAAAAAAACTGACAACTAAGGGATGGACCAACTGATCACAAAAATCTAAATATCTTATAAGTCAACCAAGTGTGGTGAATTGGGACGATTGTTTGGGTAATTCAATGGGGTGGGGGGGGTCACCCTTAATTACCTGGTACCAGTTGTTAGTCCTTGGTTTTCAAAGGACTATGACATCATGGATTGATGTTTTGACTCCATTGTGAATTGATTTAAGTGAGACAGAGTTGCAGAATTGTCAGACTCACTCTCTCTTCCAGAGTCATTGAAGTCCAGTAGCAAAACAAAAGTGAGGACAACTGGCAACGGGAAAGCAACAACAAACAACAACATGCCAACCGCACAATGTTACACCGACACTTCACACCAACATGCCAATAGCATGATGACATCATAATGTCACACCAACAACATGCTGACATCACAATGTCATGCCAATGTCAGGTGTCGACCTAGAGAAGTTTGGCTGAAGGAGACAACAGGCTAGGTGATATAAAAATTCATATAGTTTTATTCCCTTGAAGCTAGCAGATCATGATCTGGAGCTTCTGATTCATTTGAACAAGAAAGTCAAGGTTTAAGTAACAATTCAGAATCTCCATATCAAAGAAAGGAATTTTTTAGGTAAACGGGCAATTGACAAGGTAGGGTCACTTAGAGATGCAAATGTCTCTAGCCTGCAGCTCTGGCTGCAGACTTTCTGTCACCACAGACTTAAAGATACTCCTTGTCAATTTTATCTGGTCTTTGAAGTTGCTGACGCAGGAAAGTGGCATTTTTAGAAAACAGCGAAAGCAGTTTGGAGGCTTTAGATATTATTGGGGTTCAAATAATCTGAAAGGATTGACACAGGTCCACAAAAAAGGGCAGAAAACATTTTTGTGTAAAGGAAAAGATTTATATTAACTATTAAATGGTGTAAGATGTGGTTGTTAAAGATGACAATCAATAGCTAAAGAGCAACAACAAAAGAACCTTGTTTTAAAATTTGCCACTAATATATATGAAGAAACAGCTTTCAGATAACATTTGGACAAAAAAATATCTTTGGTATATGACATAGAGATTCAAATCCCTTTGTGAATGATGTAAGATGATCCCTCAGTTGTGTGAGAACAGTTTAATGTTTTAAGCAGGCAGGGGAAGATCTTTTGTTTATTAAAAGCCAGATAAGTAAATGTATAGTAACACAGTTTCAAGGTACCAAAGTGGTGGATGCTCATGGAAGCCTTCAGAGATACAAGCGCGATGTGTATTTCAGTTCATTTGTAAGTAACTCTTTTTTTGACTGAGGGTAAAACTTTTGAAAAATCATATAAACATCTGGAAGCTGAAGTCTTTTTTTTTTAAAGGATTACTGATTTGATAGAAGTTTGGGGAGTCGTGAATTTGTAAGCGAATCTCTGAGAGTCAGGAGGCTCCCATTTAACATATAAGAGCTAGGAAGAAGAACTGATCGGCAGAAAAACCTGGCATGGGAGCTTAAGGGGGTAGAATTCAAGGCACCACACAAGGGCTTCAAAGTTGCTCAGGTTCTAGTGGTTAGCAGTAGTCAGTTCACAGTAGGCTTCAGCTGAGTGATTCTCACAATTGTTTGGCCAAGAGCTTCAGTGACAACTATTACCCTTCGATGCCACCTTCTCCCTTCTTGTTCTTGAGATGAAGAAACTGATGTCCACAAAGGTTAAGTGACTCACTCATGGTCACACAGAGAATTAATGGCCAGTCCGGGAAAATCTTTCTAACAATCAGAGATAGGCTAAAATGAAACCTGGGAAAGGAGTAGGTTCCCCCTTCCTAGAGATCTTTTAAGCAGAACATAGAAGACCATTTGTAAAGTATATAATGTTGATAGAATTATAAATACAAAATACAAGTAAGAAACTATTAGAAGTAAATCTCTCTGGCAAAAAAAAATCTTATATGATTAAAGGATAATGACTATCATGATCGTACAGAATTGCGTCTTAACTGACAGCTGCATCTGTATGATGAGGGCACAGTCTCTGGGAACCCCCTTGAATCTGGAATGCAGTCTCTGGGAGCCCCCTTGAATTCTCCTTGAATCTTCCAACTAGATCTGGCCTTCCCCTAAGGCCATAAGCCTTACATTATCATTAGGCCCAAATCTCTACCTAGCCTTGCCCTTTATTGTCCAGCTACTTCCCACCCTTAATTCCATTCTCTTGGTTCCTGGACTCTGAACTCATCTTGTCCTCCTTAGAATCCTCCTCAAGACCCTCCCTAAAGCCCTCCTCTAGTCACCCCAGACCACCCCTCAATCCCTCCTACAATCTTTGTATAATCTCCATCTTGCCTCTGTGAAGGTGCTCAGATTCAATCTAGCCCAGTAGATTAAATCTGGCCTGCTTATGAAAACAGGCATCACAAAGGGTGGGATTTCTTAAGACAACCCATTATGGTGAACCCTTAATAAACTTTGTCTTTTCCCTTGGCTGAGAAAGCTTGAGTCTAATTCTTTTGGCAGGACCCAGCATGTCAGTATTTTGGGGTCATGAGCACCCCCAGAAACCTATGCTTGCCTACTATCATCATTTTGATTAGACCTCTTCATGCATAGGATATTAAAGCTTGATTCTGGTGACCATGAAATAAATTGATTACTTCTATCAAAACAGCTTCAAGAAAAGATAATTAGAGAAAGTAAAGATAAAGTTAATAAAAGAACATGAAAGGGAAGTGGTTCATGAAAAAAAAATCATGTAGTTCAATTCCTACACTTTATAGATAAGGAAACAGAAGCCTGGGCATAGGAAGTAATTGACCATGGTCACATAGGGCAGCAAGTAGCAGAACCAGATATTTAGACTCTAAATCTAGCATTTTTCTCACTATACTTTTGTTAGAAACATACTCACATTGTCTAAGAATAAACAAGACTCATTGGGAAGACAGGAACGTTTTAATTATAATTTACATTTATTCCCCCTGAATAAATGGGTACCTCCCCTGAACAGAATACAGGAGAAAATACAAAGGACTCAGATGGATGCCAGTCCTTTAATAAGACTCTCACCTCAAATCTCCTGCCAGGCTCTTCATTGGCCAGATACAACCCCCTGGCATGCGTACAAGCCTCTGACCTTTCACCTGATGGACTTGAGGCCTGGTTTCTGCTAAAGCTGAGGTGGGGGAGGGGGAAAGTTACACCTCCAATTCTGTGGAAACAAAACTCCTCCCCTCCTCCCCCCCCTACGTTTCTTACAACTTTATTACTTCTCTTTTTTTTTTTTTGGAGGAGGAAGACAGGGCAATTAGGGTTAAGTGACTTGCCCAAGGTCATATAGCTAGTAAGTATGTCAAGTGTCTGAGGTCAGATTTGAACTCAGGTCCTCCTGACTCCAAGATAAGCACCATTTAGCTGCCCCCTTATTACTTCTCTAATCCACAATATGGAAGACATAAGAATATAGGAAGAAGTGCAGTAAACCATTTGTTTTAAAGTGGCAACATTTCTACTGAGTAAATGAATGCGCCAAGACTCACCTTTGACCAAAGTAAGTCTGGGCAAATATCCCAAGGAGCCTTTAGTTTGAGAAGGCTTAAAGGGATGATCTAAACTCATCCTTGTGCCACTTTCTTATATGGAATTTCAAACACCATTATGTGTAGCAAATTCGAAACAGGTACTGAAGGAGAGGGAATGATTTTAGTAGGACTCAATTAACTATAGAAAGTACAGCATTTACTTAGCACTTCTCCCCCAGTGGGGGCATGGCTCTCTCCAGCAGACACCATTGTACTCTCTAGTGAGTAGCTACCAGGTGGTGTGGAAAATATTATACTATTTTATATCATTTTTAATTTCAACCAGACCCAGAGCCTGAATTAATGAGTAACTGGAAGAAGATCCAGGACCTGGGCTTCTTTGTTCTCTAGAGTTTGCTCAGGAAATACCCTTACCACTGTCAACAAGGCCAGATCAGACTGATCTAAGGATATTCTTACCCCTGTTAGCCATTAAAGGATGAGACCCTAACCCCAAGAAAGACTACCTCACTTAATATTGACTGACCTTTGTCAACATTCTTTACAACCCTATTCCATTAAGGAAAATCCTCTTCTTGTATCATGATTAAACATACATGGGAGTCATGGAGGTGAGGTAACACAGGCTTGCTGGGTCTGCTAAAATAATGTATATAAGTTTTGTCATTCCTTTGTTCAGAGAGCCAGAGCTTATGCTCTGACTCCTTGTACATACAAGTAAGCTAGCTTAGCTATGCTTTAAGGGAAAATAATAAACAACATGGATTTTTCTAATAACCTGGCTTGTTGCCTTCTTCAACCAAACTTTCAGGTTTAACAGTGGTTAAATGTTGGAACTGATTGGAGACTAATTTTTTTTCTTTTTTTAAAAAATTAATTTGTTTATTTTTAGTTTTCAGCATTCACTTTCGTAAGATTTTGAGTTCTAAATTTTCTCTCCCTCTCTCCCTCCATCCCCTCCCTCCACTTCAAAACAGCATGCAATCTGATATAGGCTCCACATACACATTCATATTCAACCTATTTTCACATTAGTTATATTGTAAAGAAGAATTAGAACCAATGAGAGGAACCACGAGAAAGAAGAAACAACAACAAATCAGAGAGCAAAAATTATGCATCGATCTGCTTTCTGACTCCATAGTTCTTTTTCTGGATGTGGATAGTGTTTTCCATCATGAGTCTTTTGGAGTTGTCCTTGATCCTTGCATTGCTGAGAAGAGCTAAGTCTGTCAAAGTCAATCATCGCACAATGTTGCTATTGCTGTGAACAATGTTCTCCTGGTTCTGCTCACGTCATTCAGCATCAATTCATATGAGTCTTTCCAAGTTTTTCTCAAGTCTGCCTGCTCATCATTTCTTATTGAACAATAATATTCCATTGCATTCATGTGCCACAACTTGTTCAGCCATTCCTTAATTGATGGGCATTCCCTCAATTTCTAATTCTTGACCACCACAAAAAGAGCTGTTATAAATATTTTTGTACATATGGGTCCTTTTCCTAATTTTATGATCTCTTTGGGATATAGATGTAGAGGTGGTATTGCAGGGTCAAAGGGTATGCAGAGTTTTATAGCCCTTTGGGCATAGTTCCAAATTGCTCTCCAGAATGGTTGGATCAGTTTACAACTCCACCAACAATGCATTAGTGTTCCAATTTCCCCACATCTTCTTCAACATTTATCATTTTCCTATTTTGTTAGCCAATTTGATAAGTGTGATGTGGTACCTTGGAGTTGTTTTGATTTGCATTTCTCTAACCAATAGTGATTTAGAGCATTTTTCATAATTTCTTCATTTTCTTCATCTGAAAACTGCCTGTTCATATCCTCTGACCATTTACCAATTGGAAAATGACTTGTATCCTTATAAATTTGACTCATTTCTGCATATATTTTAGAAATGAGGCTTTTGTTGTAAAAATGGTTGTAAAAATTGTTTTCCAGCTTTCTGCTTCTCTCCTAATCTTAGTTGCATTGGTTTTGTTTGTGCAAAAACTTTTCAATTTAATGTGATCAAAATTATCCATTTTGCATTTCATAATGTTCTCTGTCTCTTGTTTGGTCATAAATTCTTCTATTCTCCATAAACTTGACAGGTGAACTATTCCTTGTTCTCCTAGTTTGCTTATAGTATCAGCCTTTTTATCTAAATCATGTGCCTATTTTGGCTTTATCTTGGTATATGGTGTAAGATGTTGGTCTATACCTGGTTTCTGCCATATTATTTTACAATCTTCCCAGCAGTTTTTGTTAAATAGTGAGTTCTTATCCCAGAAACTAGAGTTTTGGGGTTTATGAAACAGTAGATAACTGTAGTCATTGATTACTGTCTTATGTACCTAACCTGTTCCACTGATCTACCACTCTGTTTCTTAGCCAGTGCCTAGTAGTTTTGACGATTACTGTTTTATAATACAATTTAGGATCTGGTGTGGCTAGGTCACCTTCCCTTGCATTTCTTTCCATTAATTCCCTTGATATTTTGGACCTTTTCTTCTTCCAGATGAACTTTGTTATTATTTTTTCTAGCACTATAAAATAATTTTTTGGATGTTTCATAGGTGTGGCACTGAATAAGTAAATCAATTTAGGTAGAATTGTTTTTATTATAGATTAATTTTTTTCTTGCATGGATATATGTAGTCTAAGTGTACATATTCATATATATATACATATATAGATATATATATATAGATACAGATAGATATAGATATTTGTTGTTAAGTCATTTTCAGTTATGTCTGACTCTTTGTGACCCTTTGGGGGGCTTTTTTGGTGAAGATACTGGAGTGGTTTGCTATTTCCTTCTCCAACTCATTTTACAGATAAGGAAACTCAGGCAAACAGGGTTAAGTGACTTAGCCAAGGTCATACAGCCAGTAAGTATCTGAAGCCAGATTTGAATTCAGATCCTCCTGACTCCAGGCCTAGAGATCTATCTACTACATTACCTAACTCACACACACACACACACACACACATTTACTGTATTTCCCCACATATAAGACGCACCTTAATTTTGGGGCCTAAAATTTGAAAAAAAAAATATTACATGAAGTTATTGAACTCAAGTTTTATTCATCATAAAATTCATACAACTTCTCATCACTGTCAAAACTCCCATCCATTAGCTTGTCCTCATCTGTGTTTAATGATGAATCACTGTCTTCATATATTGCCTCATCCTCAGTTCCATCTATGGCATTTGAAATGCCACACTTCTTAAAAGACTTGACAACAATCTAAATCTTGATATTATCCCAGGATTTTTTCACCCAGGTACAAACTTCTCCTACAGTTGGTTTCTTCACTCTTGTCTCTCATGGCCTTCTTCTGTCATGGTGTTTTCAGTAGGGTTTCTTCTTCCCGTAGCCAGTCTTGGATTGTTTTCTCATTTGGAAGAGGACCAAACTTACGTTCAGCAGCACAATTTCCATTCACTTTTGCAAACTGGATCACTTTTAACTTGAATTCAGCATTGTAAGAAAATCTTTTCTGAGCCATTTCTGGGCAGAACGTGGCAAAACGTAACCTAATATACCAGTAACAAATGCGAAACAATGAGTGCAAAGACAACAAGCACGCAAGTAAAAAAATCTACTACTACCATATAAGACACACCCAGTTTTTAGACCCCAAATTTTTTGAAAAAGGGTGCATCTTATACATGGGGAAATATGGCATATAGTATAAGCACATGTAATATATATGAACATATGTACATATGCTTATATAGTATAGGATAAATATACATAAGGCTATAGATATTATATAGAAAGATCTTTATAGTCTTCTCAAATACACCCAACAATTGTATTTTGAAGAAAATTTTGTGACTTGAGAGGGAGGTTTTTTCCCACTCTGTTTTATTTGTTCTCCTTCTGGGAAACTTCTGAACTAAACTTCTACTGATTCAATGTGGCTGAATTTCTGTAAATTTCCTTATCTCATTCTATAGATATGGCAGGACAGATAGGTGGCCCAATGGATAGAGCTCTAGACCTGGAGTTAGGAAGACCTGAGTTCAAATCTAGCCTTAGACACTATCTGTATGACCCTGGGTAAGTCACTTAACTTCTGTTTAACTGAGTTTCCTCATTTGTAAAATGGGGATAACAATAGCACCTACCTGTCAAATTTGTTGTGAGAATAAAGTGAAACAATATTTGTAAAGCACTTTGTAAACCTTAAAGTGCTATAAAATTTCAGCTATCATCATCATCATCATATGTTATTTTACTGTGCATTGTTTTTTATTGCTCCTTGGATATATGTTGAGTAAAATCTAATCCTTTTAAGTTCCAATTGCAAAATTCTATTATTGTGAGATTAAATTTTATTCATTGCATTGCTGTGTTCATTGAGGACAATTTAAGCTAAAATGAATAGTAGATATATGTACATACATGTGTATATATACATACATATATACATACATACATACATACATATACACACACACACACACACATATATATATATATATATAAACTTTATGGTATTGGTATAAGGCTTTTGAGTTAAAACCCTACTAGAGACTTCTGAGGTCAGGACTACCAATAAAATGATGATAAAAAAAAATCACCAAATGGAACAGTGATTATGCAGAGTTGTGACATTCTTAATAAATGTTGTGAGGAGGTGGACAGAGCCCTGTTTGCAGTCTATAGGTTACTTGGATCAGCTGCACATTCTGACAACCCTAAAGAAATGGAGTCAGTAGCAATGTCTGGCAACTCGTCATACAAAACCTACTCTCTACCTCCAACTGAAGAAGAGGTGATAGAAATAAAACTCAAGACACCACTATAAAGGGGAAGGCTATCTGAAGATGCTGTCTAATGCATTCATGAGAGGAAAAAAAAGTTGACATCTAACAGTTCAGAGTGATCTGTCTACAAGCCAGAATAAGGCTTTCATCATGCCAAGTTACATTTCTTTTCAGGAGAGTCACCACATTCAGCCATCAAGGAACCAGCTGGGATCCTGGATAAGATATAACACAGATATATTGAAAGACGTAGCAGATGACTAAAATAATGAAAAGGGGACTCCATAAAAATCTAAAGAGACCAGCTTTGGATCTGGTGTGTGGTCGGATATCCGAAAGCCCTAATATTTGAATCAGTATTTGAATGCTTGGAAAGACTACAGAAGCAGTTTGGCATTGTGGAGAGCCCGAAGTAAGCTTGTATTAAATATGTCAACATTTGACATCCCTCAGTTTTCATGGTATGAGATTGAGAGGTTGCTTCAAAGGTTAGTAGTCAAGGGAGCAGTGAAATCAGAAGACACAAATGGATGAGGCTGCTACAAGTAAGGATTGACATGTAGCAAGCAGATGTTGCTCTGAGATGTGTAAGAAACGGCTTCAATTTTTTCAGTAAAATGTGAGGTGAGGTTCTGAGCTGGGAGAGAGGGTGGGGAAAGGGGGAGTAATAGGAGGTTTGGTTTGGGATGAAAGGTTTCAGAAGAGCCCCTATAGAGAGCGAATGGGATAGTGAGTTGAGAAGGGGGTGAGGAAGGATTGCTTAGTATCAGTGAGAGCCTAGGTGAGGTTATATAATGAATTTGTGGTGGACCCAGTAAGAACAATTGTATATTTTTCTCCACCTCCCTCAACAATCCCTTCCCTCAAAGGAGTTCATGTTTTTTATAAGAACTAATTACATTATGGCCTCAAAAAGAAGTAGGAACAGTGGGTGGAAGCTGACCAAAAGAAAAGCAGATTTCAGCTCTATTAGAATAAAAAATTTCCTAACAATTAGAGTTCTCCAGGAGTGGAATCAATTTCTGAGGTAGGTTACAGGATCATGGATTTAGACCTGTAAAGAGGGGCCACTAGGTGGCACAGTGAGTAGAACACCAGCCCTGGAGTCAAGAGGATCTGAGTTCAAATGTGACCTCACACTTGACATGCTTACTAGCTGTGACACCTTGGGCAAGTCACCTAACCCCAATTGCTCTGCCTTCCCCCCTCCAAAAAAAAAAGACCTATAAAGGACCTCAAAGTTCATTTAGGCCAATCCCCTCATTTTACAGATGAAGAAATTGAAAACAATATAGGTTGAAGTGTTTTACCCAAGGTCAGAAAGGTTGTAATCATCAAAAAATCTTGCACACATTGAATATTCCTTTGGGACCACTGCCTTCCCATTATGATTTGGCAAAAGAGGTCTGACAGTAGTTTGAATAGGACACAGAGCTTTCTCAGAGTGTAGAGAATCCATGGACACAGTCCTAGAGGTCTACAGCAGTCAAGTCCAGCACATCTGAGAGCAGGAGAATGAATAGGAAGACTTCCAGAGGTCCCATATACCTCTAGGCATCTATATGTAAGGATAGTCTTTAATGATCCTTTCAGATTTTGACTAGATGAATTTGTATAAGAAGAGGGACAGAACTGTAGTTGAGCAGGTGAAGATAACAATGACCCTGGACTTGGTATTATTTCTCTGCTTTTTTTTTTCTGCTCACTAATTTGCATGGAAGAATGGAAAAGGCTTATATCTTGAGAACTGTTGTTCTTTGTCCTTCAGCTGGAAGAGGACCATGACATCAGGAAGGTGATGCCATTGTTGAGGTTTAGGGGTGCTGGGACCCGTCAACACCCTGACTTGCAAGTGAATTAGATTTAAATGAGGGAGGGCTATGCAAAGTCAAAGTTGTCAGCCTCACTTTCTCCTGTGGAGCCATCTAGGCCCAGTAGCAAGATATAGATCAGGATATGGCCAAGGATACAGTGGGAGAACTGGACCTTCTTAAGCTAAGGTCTTTCCCAGGTCTCTGTTTGACTGAGGCAATGCTCATTCCATGACTAAGGCTAGGTAAGAAATGGAGCAAAGAATGTTCTCTTTTACCTAGTCAAAAAAACAAATAAACAAATAATCAATCCGACAGGGGAAGACCCTCAGGGTTTCATCTAGAGAACTAGGGAATCCTAGGCCTCAAAGCTATTTGGCAGTTACTTATTGGGCATATGTCGGTTACCTGGCTTATAGTTTAACCTTCAGAATTTAAAATTGGGAAGTATCTGGAGCCTCCCTGCCCCCCCCCCATTGAGCTAGAGTGAGTTTGATGACAAAAACACCCAATCAACCAATCAACAAATATTTACTAAGCACCTACTATATACCAGGTACCGTGCAGAGTCTAGGGATACTATATAAAGAAAGTTCTTGCATCCAGAAGAGAAAAGATCCAACTAAGCCTGAAGACATTATTTATTGGAGTTCCCTGCTCTTTATTCTAAAGAACTTGGTGTCTAACGTTAAGTAAGAATTCCCTCCTTGGGGAGATGAGAGACTTTATGAGGGAATAATACAAGAGGGACAAAGGGAAGAGGCTTTCTTATGGTTGTAGGCAACACATGGGCAACATATAATATGTAACACATGAGTGATAGATGCAAGCAATATATATATATATATATATACATGTATGTATGTATGTATGTATGAACAGATGGCTGACCTGGGAGTCCTCTTAAAATGCCTGCTTTGAAAAGAGTTCTTTACTTCACACTCAAGCACTCTAATCAGAGAGAAAGCATGTCCTGAGATTACTGATGAAGTATGAGCTCCAAAGCTGCTGTAATATGGAAGGATGATGAGTTTCTTGGGGACTTGATGGAATCAACTAGAAGAAGTAGATTGGGTGAAAAAATGAAGAAATGGCTGTCTTTGAATGGAGGCTTTGGAAGGACTTATTACTCTTTCCTCCAGCCCTTTCAGCTCTGTAATCAGAAGGTCAGAATATATCAAGTGTCTTTCTTTGTCTGTCCAGGACTTATCACAGTGCCTAGCACATAGTAGGTATTTAATCAATGCTTATTGACTAACTGACTGACCTCAAGTCCCTAGCTACCTCTTCTACTTGTTGCTTCATTCCCTAAACACAGGTGACCAAGCAGCAATCCTGAAAGATGGAGAACTCCAGCCTTAGTAGCAACCTCATGAGTTTGAGGTCAAGAGTCACTGAATTCCATACTGGCTTCTGCTGCCTCCTATGACTACACCTTACTCAGAGGAGGAGAGGAACACTCCCAGGAGTATAAGCCATGCATTCCTGGCTGGACAGAAGTTATGGAGTTGAGTTGCTGCTCAGACAATACAGACCTGAAGTGAATATTTGTTCAGCAGCCCCACGAGTCTCCTGTGGGTCTTTCCTAGCTCTCAGTGATAATATAATAGAAGTGATGATTTACTGTTTCATCTTTTAAGTGTTTGTCAATGTGTGCTCATGAGACTTTTGTGTTTTAAATGTAGCAAATGCTTTGCCATTATTCTTCCAGATTAAGACTAGTGACATCTCCCTTCAGAATTGTAGGGGTACCCCACCCCAGAAGTTGTGGATATCCTATTGCTTTGGCTCAAACTGCAGCTAGGTGGCTCAATGCATAGAGCTCCAGACTTAGAGTCAGGAAGACCTGAATTCAAGTCCAGCCTCAGACACTTAACTAGTTTTGTGATCCTGGGCAAATCACTTAACCCTATTTGCCTCATCTGTAAAATGAGCTGGAGGAGGAAAAGGCAAACTCACTACAATATCTTTGCTAAGAAAACCCCAAATGGGGCCATGAAAGGTTGGATGCAACTGAAACACTGAACAACAACCCCATTCTAATGCATTCTGCTCACTGTTAGCAGCCAGTGATTAACTCCCCAGTTGGTTTAACCAATTAACATCAATTAACTTTTACAAAGGGATATTTACTTCATCCTTATAGCAAGAAGTATGAACATTTTCCACAACACCTGGGTGTAATGGCAAGCAGAGTGGGGCTTTTCCCTGTTTTTTTCTTTTGGATTTCTTCTCAGCACTAAGGTAATCAAGTGCCTTTGATTGAGTATTTGATTGAATCAAGAGTCTTTGATAACCTGCTTAAGTCACAAGAAAGCCTAAGTCAAAAAAAAATAATAAAAAACCAAACAAACAAAAAAAAGAAAGCCTAAGTCACATAAGTTTGAGTCACATGGTTGTGATGCCCTCTGACCCTGAACAAGTGTATATATACTCTGAGGTTAGCATTTTGTTTTAGGGCTTACTCATTGGAAGAGCGTTCCTGTGATTTCTCCAGACTAGACTCTGGGTAGCTGTTAAGGAGCTCCCCCAGCTTTTAAAACCCAGATGTTTCTCTCTCTGGTAACTATGTATGTATTGCTATGGACAGACAGAAGCCCTGTCTGCTGATTTGTGTTATTTGCTCTGTTTATATAATTTCTGCTTGTAATTTCTGTTTGTATTTTCTCTGAAGTTCATAGTTCTGACTTTTTACCTGAACTAAGTGAATGATATATGGATGTTTAATTAAAATGAGATTGTAAACACCTTAAAGTTGCTTTCCTTAGAAAAGCAGATCAAAGAATTTGTGCTAGCAGCCCTCCTGTGTGCTGGTGGTGTTGGTCTTACACCTCCACAGCAGCTGCTAGCAGCACTGTTGTTACACTGGAGAATACACTCTTCCCTGAACCACCATCTGTGACAAGAGAATTTCTAGCTCAGACTTCTTGCTGCCCCTGTGATAAGAGAAAGACTGTGATGAGAAAAAAATTCTGACTCAGACTCCTGCCCCTATAATAAGAATAGTCCAGTGCTTCAGTCACACCCACTGCACAATCAAAGCTGAGAAACAAACCGTGGCTCCTGTTCTGACCAGTTAGCAGGGGTCCTTATCGGAAGACATTTATACCCTTATCTTCCTCTTCTGTAAGATTCTATTTTTTTCTATGCTGCTTACATATTAACACTCTATATATAGTTGCTGAAGCTGATACTCTGGGCTCTCTGGACTTTTCATATAGATAGGCCTATAATCTGAGTGTAAATAAACACTACAGATTCCTATCTCTAGTATTGCAGACTACTATCCCATTGATTCCGTGGTGGACAGCAGTACCTAATCAATGGAGCATGGCTGTTGGATGAGTCTATGTGTGAACTACAGCTAGGCTGGGTCCTAAAGGCTCTTAGGATCTTAGTAATGCCTGACTTCCCCCAAAACCCATCATGGACTACATTCTTGGAGCACAGGTGGCTTGCTCTCCTGACCTTTCAAAGTTCACAAGATCGCATCCATCTCTATTCTCCTTTACCTAGAAGCAAGAAAGAAGGGTCACAACAGAAAAAGAAGCAACAATAGAGTCATTCACACTTGGCTTCCTACCAGCCTGAGGGAGAAAAGGTCCAAGGTCCTTCTCCCCACCCAAAGGCCCTTAGCAGCTCTTCTCCTTTCTCCAATGCCAGCTAGAGCTGGAAAGTACCAGGCCCTGGATGACTAATGACTTTATGCATGCACCCTATTTCTGACTCCATAGCCAATCAAATAGCAGACCTGAACCAGTTAGAGAATGTCTGAGTATACTCCAAATTCCATGTGGGAATAGCATCAATTGAGCAATCTGTGCATGCTCATAAGGACTGGTCCCACTGGACTGTCTTCTATTATATAAGCATTTCTTTTGTAGTGGAAGAAAATATACTTGTAGATAAGAGTAAATTTTCTATGAGGGACCCTATTTACCCCTTTTGAGAAGACCCTAAGTAGGAGACATAAGCCATACTTAAGTTTTGTTTAAGGGATTTCCCCTAGAGTTCCATTCCATGGTGGGGGCATACTGATCCAGATAGCTTCAGAAAAGCCAGATTTCCTCTCTTTAGGTTTAACCTATCCCAGGACTTAATGTGATCTTCATGAGTCCCAAGAGGAGCACCCTTTTCTGGAAAGGACCCCCCACCCCAACTATGGGTTACATCCGTACGGTAAAATGTTTGTCATTGATAATTGTTAAATTAATAACAAACATGTATGTAATTTTTTTAAAAAACCATTATCAATACAAAATACTCTTTTTCTTACCTCCCAACAAGAATGGGGGAAAAGCATTACTTGGAGCCATTTAACCATTCCCATTTCAAACTCCATTTCTATGTCAAAGGGGAACAAGAGGAAAACACCCAGAATATCTTCACAAGGGAATAACAGATGCTGTTCTCTTATCCTAAAAAAAAATCCAGATCACCACCACTCCTCTCAGATTCTATTGATAGCCTTGGGATTCCAATTCTTGGAAGTCATTATCAGTAATCTATCCTCCAGATAACTTCTTTATAAACATTTTAGGCAGAAATAGATTACCCTGGCAATTGGCAGCAGGGACAGAGCAGTATCAAAGGTGCCTGGCCTGCAAAGAAAAGGCCTGCTTTTCTACAGAAGTGGAGCTGAGAGGTCTAGCCATTTGGGGCACAAGCTGGAACCAATTTCCCAGATATCTGCCAAGGATTTAAATCCCAGCATCTACCTACCAAGTAAATTTAGTGAAATAGTTCCAACTGACATTATGAAAATGCAAACCACACAGTTAGTTCTTAAATATGAACTCCACCTCCTTACTTGCATTTGCATTAAGGAGCCATAATCCCTAGTTACAGCTCTGATTAAATAAATGAATGGGTGAATAGATGGCACTGTGATGCTTAAAATTTGTATCAGTGACTTAGATAAGGCATAGATGGCATGCTTTTCAAATTTGCAAATGACACTAAGCTGGGAGGGATAGTTAGCATGCTGAATGAATGACAGAGTCAAGATCCAAAAAGAACTTGACAGGTTAGAACATCGGTTTAAATCTAATAAGATAAAGCTTAACAGAAAAATGTAAAGTATAATACTTGGTTTTGAACGAGTAACTCCACAAGTATAAGATAGAAAGAATTGTGGCTATATAGCAAAAAACAAAACAAAACAAAACAAAAGTGAATGCGGGATGTTTATTGTTAAATAGACAATAGAGACAGCTCATACACACTTTGGACGGGCACTACAAACAACCAAGTTAAACCCAGAATTGAACAGAAGGAGTTCTTTGGTTTGCCTCTGGGAAATTGCAAAGTTTTTTCAATGATCCCAAACATTTGAACAAAGGCACACATTTTAAATAACAATATTCTTCCAGTGATATTCTATAGTTACGAGTCATAGGACACTATGGCCTCAAAAAATTTGACAATAAATATCACCTAGAAGGCAAATCCATGGGTGAGAGCAGTCTGCTACACATTATAAATAAGGAAACAAGCAGGAAAACAGGAATCAGGGATCTCATCGATCTGTATGAGCATAAAAAGATTAGGTGGTTACTGGTGAGAATAACATATGAGCCTCTTTTTTATAGTCAGCCTGTTTGCTCCACTGGCATCCTCATGATGTCAGAAAGTAAGGAAAGTCCTTAGCATGTTAGGTGGTGCCCATGTAGTGAATTTATGGATCCACATAGATATGAGTTGCAAAGAGTGGTCAGGGACAGAGGGGTTGCAATTTCTATCACCTAAACAAATGGATTCACAGATTCATTTGAGTGTTTGTCTGTATAAGAATTAATATTACTACTGGTCCTCTAAATGTGAGATCCTTGTCTAATAATCAGTGAAACAACATTGGGAAAATTGAGCCATACCTACAGGGTGTTCCTAAAGTCTGGACACATAGGCAAAAATGCATATTTTCAAGAAATGGAATTTTCAACAATGTTTTATCTAATTGGAATATTAACAGATAACATCTTCAATATGCTTTCCATCATTTGTGATGCAAAGGTTGATGCGCTTTGCAAGATTCGTGGGAACTTGATGCAATAACTCCACATTGCTGTTAATTTTAGCACATTCACTCTTAATGCATTCAATCAAGTGTTGCACCTGTGATTTTCATTGAGTACACCTTCTCCTTTAGCATACCCCAGAAGAAGAAGTCGCTGAACAACACAGTCTTCTGTGAAACAGTTAATGAGACATTAATGAGATTTCCTATGTGTCCAGACTTATACTGGTATTGTTGCTCTGAACAAAGCTAGAGGATATAAGAAAGTTGCAGTAAAATGGAAAGATGGTTCACAGGTCCCCCTTGGATCACTGGAGTAGTTCAGGGGAAAAGTGATGAGGGCTTAGGTTGGGCTGGTCATGAGTAGAGAGAAGGGAAAAGATGCAAGAAATGTTGAGGCAGAAGCAACAAGAATTAACAACTAATTGGATATGAGAAAATAAAAGTTAAGAGTCAAGGATGAAACCAATATAACGATGGAGTCCTCAAGAGAAATAAGCAAAACAGGGTTTGGGGGGAAAGATGCAAAGTTCTTTTTTGACAAATTAAGTTTGAGATGGCTATGGGACAAGTAGGAATTAGAAGCCATATCATATATAGAATACATATACATACAGGCATATGTATATGTGTATATCTGTATGTACCCATACACACACCACAGATGTGTGTGTGTGTGTGTGTGTATTATCGCATCTCTAACCATAAATATTTTCTTCAAAAGAGTTAGAAGGCCCTGGACATGGGAAATGCTGAACCGTATCATAAAAAAAAGTAAATGAGTGGTTATAGATGTGGGAATAATTTTTAAATCAACTCTCTGTGTTCAGTCAGACCATTGATTTGTTAGATAAAAGGTCAAAATTGACACCAATTTAGAAAAAAAGGAATAAAGATAAGAAGATGCCATGTGCAATTATAACAGATTTGATCTGGCCTAATGTATTAGGAGGGCAGAGTTTATAATCTCAAAGAGGATCATAAACATGTCTGAAAGGTTCGGAACCACCGGATATAAGAAACTCTCAAAGTAGAAGGCAGAAGAATCAAAACATATATTTAGGCTCCACAGTAACCAACCCATGAACCAGCAACCCCATTTTGATATATTGATCAAAAGCTTCCAGGCCCAATAAGTACGCCTTGAAAGAGTAACCAGGAGGCTACAGAGAAGCATGATTGCATAAAGCAAAATCATGCTTCCCCCTCTATGGTAAAAAGATTACCCACTGGCCTGAAGTCTTTGTTCAGCTTCCTCCCGTAGGTCAGCTCTGCTACTGGCAGCTCCTGCTTCAGCTGTGGCTGCGGCTGTAGCTGCGGCTGCGGCTGTGGCTGTGGCTGCGGCTGTAGCTGTAGCAGCCTCTGGCTCCAACGGGAGCTGCTTTTAACCATCCAGCTTCTGCGGGGGTGTAAGGTACGCCGGGGAAAGCACAGGTTCTTTCAATCTGCTTAAGCAAGGTGAAGGGGTTGACCGGGAAAGCACAGGTTCTTTCCATCAGCTTAAGCAAGGGAAGCAAGGTGAAGGGGCCGACAAGCTTACTCCAGTCCAACATACAAACAGTATTCAGTTCAGGGGAAAAAGCCAAACTAGTCAAGGGCACTTGTTGACTAAGTGCTAAGGAGCCCATTTTTGGTTGCCAATACACCTATTCAAAATAGTTATTGTTGGGGCAGCTAGGTGGCACAGTAAGTAGAGCACCGGCCCTGGAGTCAGGGGGACCTGAGTTCAAATGCGGCCTCAGACACTTGACACCTCAGACACTTGGCACACGTGCTAGCTGTGTGACCTTGGGTAAGTCACTTAACCCCAATTGCCCTGCCAAGAAAAAACAAACAAACAAAAAAGAAACTCAAAGTAGCCATTGTTGTCAAAAATAGAAAATGAAGAAAAGAAAAGATATGAATCAGTACTATCATCATTTTGGAATTTTAACTCATGTAAATCAATCACCAGAAAAAGGAGGACAAGAGAACACTGAAACTACCTTAACCAGCAAACACTTGATCTCCTTACCAAACAAAGAGAGAAGAAACTAAAACCAACATTAGTTTATAAAATAGACTCTTTTACAAAACCTTAGAGAGGATTTTAGCATTCTTTGTGGAAACAGAGTGGGTGCCCATTAAATGAAGAATGGTTGGGGAGGGGGGGGAATGACTATGATGCATAAATAAAATGGAATGTTATTTTATGATAAGAAATAATGAATATAAGAAATTCAGAGAATCCTAGGAAAAATTGTATGAACTGGTAGAGAGGGAAGTATGCAGAACAAGGAGATCAGTATTCATAATTCCAAAGATGAAAATATCTCTAAAAGAAAGCTGAATTCTGAATAACAGAAAAATCAACAATGAATCTGGAAAATAGGCAATGAAATACACCTCCATCTTCAAAATAAAGATGAAGTGACTACTGAAACAGAACATTATACACATGAACATATGATAACTGTCTCAGATGTTTTTGCCTGATTAGTTTTCTTTGCCATAGGGGAAGCTTCAGTCTGGAGGTGGTAAGTGTTTGTGTGTGTATGGTGTGTGTGTATACAGACAGGACTTGTTGGGGAGAAAGGTTGTTTCCAATAAATGTTTGTAATATGGGAACAAAAGTCATCAATAAATGGATTTTTAAGACATGTTATGGAGGAGGATGGTAGATTTTGAGCAGTCGTCATCTCATAAACAGCAAAAAGTGGGTGGAAAATATGATTGCAAAAAAGTCTAGAGTGAGACCCAATTAAACTATATTATTCAAAGAACATTCAAAGATGAAACTGAAAGGAGAAAAATAAAAAGATGAAAAATGGGACAAATCTTTTAATATTTCCGTGACAAAGCATTTTTCATCATAAGTTACAATGGAACCAAGACAGTTGGGTCCTAAAATATCAGTCCCTCATATTCTATAAGATGAGGAAGAAATGACACTAAGGGAAGGTAAAGTCAGGGAAAGCCACTGAACCAGATCAAATATGTCCAAAATAATTCCATGCAATGGGTGACATTTCCTATGCAGATAACTACTGCCCTCCCCCAGATGTGGCTCAGAGGGAGGTGGTGGCCTACAAGGAACTCGAGAAGAATTAAGATTCAATTTGGCAGAATCATGGACTTCTTTCACCTTACCTTGGTTTACCTGACTCTTTTGCCATACCCTTATAAAGGGGATTAATGTAGAATTCTCTGTAGACAAATACAGAGTCCTGTCCCCCACCGAAAAAAAAATGACACAATTTTGAAGGCACTAGGAGATTGAATTTCAAGATAGCTGAGAACAAAATACTGAACATTTGGGAAAAGTTACTGAAGGTATAACCAAAAAAAAAAAATGTACCTAAAAGACAGTCATCCCTATTCACCAATGTATCTGGTTTCTCATAACTATCAATTTTTTGTGAAAATGACCTGCACACATATTGAGGGTAACCTTGAGGATAACAAGAGAAGGAAAGAGGTAGGCTTTTGCAAACAATTTCTTATATCAGACTACATCTTCATGGTCATACAATTGACTGAAAGATGCAGATAAATAGAAATCTACTATATTGGTTATTTGTTCATTATAAAATATATATTTGATATGGAGTGAGAGGAGCAGAATCAGGATAAAAGTTATATTACAACAAAATAATTGCAAAAATAAACAATTTTTAAAGACTTAAGAACTCTCATCGATGAAATGATCAACCATGATTCCAGAGGATTGATAATAAAGAATGCCACCCACCTTTTGATAGAGAAGAGAAGGATTAAATATGCAGGATAGGACAAACAATTTTTAACACAGTCAAAGTGGGAATTTGTTTTGCTTGACTCTACATATTTCTTTCAAGAATTTTATTTTTCTTTTCTTTTCCCCTTTTGAGGTGAGGGGCAAGGGAGGGAGAAAGCTGAGATGAGAGAAAAAGAAAATAAATGCTTACTAATTTAAAAAAACTAAATTCAAAACTAAAGAACACATTTGACTCAGAAGAATAAATTGCTACCTTAAAAGCTCCCTTCCAACAAGGCATATCACCTGCATATGCTAAGATCACACAATATTCTTTGACAGATGCAACAGTAGAAATAAGTGAGGCATAAAAGAGGGAGATGTATTTTTGCCCAAGATGTTTGTGAAATTATGGAGTATGACCAGGGCAGAGTCTAAAAAGCATAGAACTTCTCAATGGTTGCTTAAGTCCTCTAGATGCTCCTGTTTGCAGAAAATCTTGAACTGACAGCTCCAAAATACTGTACCACTTCCATAATGAGCTCTGCAGCCATTCAAAATAGCCCAGCCTCACAGTCCCCACAGGAAAAAGCAAGTGAATAAAGAATGCCTCTTGTCCAACCAGTGATGGGCAATTGTACAGGAAGTCATAGAGCTAGTCCATCAGAACACATACCACATACAAACAGTGAGCTGGACCGAGAGCTCAGTCAGAAAAAGCAAGAGAATAAATGTTTTACATTTGAGAAATTGTACTGCTCTTCTAATGATCCAAGAAACAAACAAACAAAAAATGATCTTTACTGGAGAGACAGCTTAGTGTAGTCTGGCCTTACAGTCAGGAAGGCCTGAGTTCAAGTGCTTAACCTCTCAGTACCCCCAAGCAACTCTCTAAGGCTAGAAGTTGCTAATATGCATTGACAAGAGTTTCTTCAATTAGCCCCAAAGTGAGATAATCTCTCATCTGAAGGAGCTCACATTGTACTAGGAGGACATCCCACGGATTAAATCACAGGTCTGGACCAAAATCAGAAACCAGAGAGCTATTTCAGTGATGCTATCTGTGCATAAGTCATCAAATACCACAATCTCTGAAGAATCAAAATTGTGAGTGACTGAAATAGCAATGGAGAAACATATGGTGGCTGAAAATATACTCATCCTATTACTAACAATAGCTTATGCATAAAATATGTTATAAAAGATAACATCCAAGAGACGTGAGATCTAAAAAGAAGGTGGGCCAGTCATAAATGTATATTTGTATATATGCACATATCTGTATATATTCAGATTTATGTATATATACAGATGTCTGAAGAGAGAGAAAGAGAGAGAGAGAGAGAGAGAGAGAATAGAGCAGGTGGGGAACCTGTGGCCTTGAGGCCATATGTGGCACTCTAGGTCCTCAAGTGAGGGCCTTTGACTGAATCCAAAGTTTTATGTATTTTTATAAAAAAAATTATGTTATATATATGGTTTTTCTAATATTGTCAAAACACTGCACTCCTGGTATAAATCCAACCTGATCATGCTATGTAATCTTTTCTTAATATGTTGCTATACCCTTCTTTGCCAGTGTTTTATTCAATATTTTTGTATCAATATCTAAAATTTTGGCATATAATTCACTTTCTCTTGTTTTATCTCTCCTGGTTTAGGTATTAGGACCATATTGTCTTATAGAAAGTGTAGGTAGGAGCTCGTCTTTCTCTATTTTTGGATATGAGAATACATGTCTATATTGTCTATTTTTTCAAAAAAATTTATGTAACATTGGAATTGTTTTTTAAATGTGTGACAGAGCTTATTTGTAAGTTCATCTAGTCCTGCTTATCCCTCTCTATTCCCCAGAAGTTCCTTTATCATTTGTTTAATTTTTTTTTCTGAGATCAGGTTATTTAAATTTTCTATTTCTTATTCTGCCTTTTTTATTTGTTCTGCTGTCATATAATTAGATATAATGCTTTTTGATAATTTCCATTATTTCCTTTTCATTTGTTAAGTTTTCCTCTTTCATTTCAGTTTAGTCCTCTCTTTTAAAAAATTAAAGTAGCTAATGGTTTGTCTCTTCCATTAATATTTTTTAAAGTTCTTAGTTTTATTTACCAATGCATAGGGTTTTTATTTTGTTTACTTTATTTTTGGTTTTCAGAATTTTTATTTTTTATTTAGTTGGGGAGTTGACTTAGTGCTCTTCTAAGTCTTTTTTTAGTTGTATGCCCAATTCATTTTTCTTTTCTTTCTCTCTTTTTTTTTTTGATGACCAAAGCTTTTAGAGATGTAAATTTGCCCATTAAGAGCTGCTTTAGCTGCATCCCCAAAGTCTTTTGTACTGTCTCATCATTGTCATTTTCTTTAATGGAATGACCTATTTTGTCTATTTGTTCTTTGACCCAAATATTCTTTGGGATTTCTTATTTAGTGTCCATTTAATTTTAGAACCTTTCTCTAAATGCCCTTCATTCAATTTTTATTACATTCTAATCAATAAAAGACATGTTTAATATTTCTGCTTTGTTGCATTTGCTTATGAGGCTTTTATGTACTAGTGAAGAGGTCTAATCAAAATGATGATAGTAGGGAACCATACGTTCCTAGGGGTGCTCGAGACCCCAAAATACCAACACGCTGGGTCCTGCCTAAAGAATTCGACTCAAGCCTTCTCAGCCAAGGGAAAAGACAAAGTTTTTTAAGGATTCCCCATGATGGGTTGTCTTAAGAAATCCCACCCTTTGTGACGCCTGTTTTCACAAGCGGGCCAGATTCAATCTGAGCACCTTCATGGAGGCAAGATGGAGATTATATACACAAAGATTGTAGGAGGGATTGAGGGGTGGTCTGGGGTGACTAGAGGAGGGCTTTAGGGAGGGTCTTGAGGAGGAGTCTAAGGAGGACAAGATGAGGTCAGAGTCCAGGAACCAAGAGAATGGAATTAAGGGTTGGAAGTAGATGAAGGCATGGATATTGATAGTATCAAGGGTGGGAAGTAGCTGGACAATAAATGGCAAGGCTAGGTAGAGATTTGGGCCTAATGATAATGTAAGGCTTATGGCCTTAGGGGAAGGCCAGATCTAGTTGGAAGATTCAAGGAGAGTTCAAGGGGGCTCCCAGAGACTGTGCCCTCATCACTAGCACATGGCCAGTTTTCTTTTATAGAAGTGCTATGTACCACTGAAAAATATGTGTATGCCTTTCTATTCCTATTCAGTGATTGCCAGAGTATATCCAACTTTTCTAAAATTCTATTCAATTTCTTAAGCTATTTCTTGTTTATCTTTTTGTTATATTTGTCTAGATGTGAAGAGGCCACACTGAGATCTCCAATCATTATAATTTTTCTGTTTATTTCTTCTTTTAAATTGGTTAAATTTTCCTTTAAGTAGTTAGATACTATGTCATTAGTTGCATATATGGATTGGAGATGCGATCAGATACAAGGGCTCCAGGCCACCAAAATTTAATTTTTATTCTCCATCATTTTTTTCCTGAGCACTTTCCATTTTATTCTTTGTCCTGCTGTATCAGATAGTAAATTCCAAGTGAAAATCAGATTCTAGGCACTTTATGAAAGACATACAGCATATTCAGGGCCTAGGCCTCTGTGGGATGAATGAGAAGGACTACCCACGTTTGGATTATGTCATTAGCAACTCTGGAGTTTCCTAGGGAAGTTGTGGGCATCATCAAGAAAGTAGACATTATGGTACTGGTAGGTCTAGACTTAGCCAATATCTCTGGAGTTTCAACATTGCTTGGGACCAATCAGCCAGTCAATAAACATTTATTAAGCACATACCGCATGCCAGCCACTATGATAAAGTCTGGGGATACAAAAAGAAGGCAAAAAGAAGACAATCCTTGTCCCCAGTGAGCTCACAAGCTATTGGAGGAGATGAGCAATTAGGTACAAACAAGCTGTATGCAGGATAAGTAGGAAATAATTAGAGGGAAGGCACTAGAATTAAGAGATGTTGGGAAAGGCTTCCTGTAAAAGATGAGATTTTACCCGGGACTTAAAGACCCAAGTTTAAATTCTGCCTCAGTCACTTAATAGCTGTGTGACCCTATGCAAGTCACTTACCTTCTGCCTCACTTTCCCCATCTGTAAAATGGGAATGATAATAACACCTCCCCAGGTTGTTGTGAGAATAAAATAATATTTTAAATGCCTTGCAAAACTATAAAATGCTATATAAACGCCGTTTATTTAATGCTATATATAAATGCTATTTATTTAATTAAAAGCTATTGTCACGATTATTAGCTTTGATCTTATGCTTACTTTACCTAATCCCCCTCCTTTGTTCCCACTCTATTCCTGCCCTTCCACTCTATTCTTCTCCTGTGCCAATTAGAATCTAGATAGTCAGTGTGTCCCTAACTCTTCCTGCCCTTAAGTAACCACTCCAAACCTCTTGAGGTTTCCAAAAGGTTTTTATTGCGACTCCCTACAGGAGAACAGGCAGGAATTAGCAATAATGGAGAGAGGAAGTCACACAGTTGCAAGAAATCCTAAAAATCCATGGTAATATTTATTTCTGGTCTTCACCGAAATATGAATGGAACTAAGCCAGCTTTTTCTTTGACTCCTTCACTGACTCATCTCTCTCAGTTCTTCTTCTGGGAGTCTGTTCCACCCAACCTTTCTGTCTAGCTTTTTATTCTAAGACTTGTGCCTCCCACTCCTTGCATAATTAAGACCCGTTCTTTGGTCAGACCCTCACTATGTCTAGATCACACCAAGCAGAGACAACGAATGCTAAAAATTGCCCAATTGAGCCTACCAAAGATCAAAAGACGTTCACTTAAACCTGGAAGAAATTCCAGACTATCTCAGTGACAAGGTCTCCATCTCAAATTCTCCTTGATTTCCTGGAAATTCCTATCTTCCCAATCTCAAAGCCTTGAATTCTTTCATAACCACAGCCCTACTCCATTCCCCTCCTGCTCCCCATGCCCAATATCCATTCCCCTCTCCTAACCTCCAGTCTAGTTTCAACAGACATCCAACATCTCTCAGAAAGAAGCCTCCAGGCCCTGGGGAAATATTAGCAAAGAACAAAAGCACATCTATGGCTTAATTACATGCCAAGTCGTAGCCCAGTTTGGCCAAATCCATCTACTCGTTTTAGAGAGAGGCATTTTATGCACACATCAGCGTGCACTCAGATGCTCTTTGTCAGCAAAGTTAGCACCTTGAGGCCACGGAGACTGGTATTGTTTTTAGATCTGGGATCATTAGAGTAAGAAGAAAGGAAAAGGCTGGGAATAAGGCTAAGTACCGAGAACAATCGCATGAGAAACTGGAAAACCTTAAAGTCCCTCTCTGGTAGCTAGGCATGAGCAGGCTAAGAGCCGGATGCCAAAATGGTCCAGATGTAGGAAGAATTTGGGAATGGAGCTGATGAGGTTTAGACTGTGGGAATTCCCTTGGACCCCAAAAGAATTTGGGTCCTATTTGTTTGAGGAGGGAATGATGAGGGCACAGTCTCTGGGAACCCCCTTGAACCTGGAGTACAGTCTCTGGGAGCCCCCTTGAACTCTCCTTGAGTCTTCCAACTGGATCTGGACTTCCCCTAAGACCATGGGCCTTGCATTATCTTTGGGCCCAAGTCTCCGCCTAGCCTAGCCCTCTATTGTCCAGCTGTTTCCCACCCTTAATCCTGAACAAAATATCTATACCCTAGCTCTGTTACCCTAGCCCTCTATTGTCTGTCATCTCCTTGTAGCCTTCTGCTATTTCCCACCCTGGAGTCTGACCTCATCTCAGTCCCATCAAGCTCCTCCTTAGACTCCTCCTCAAGTCCCTCCCTAAACCCCTCCTCTAGTCACCCCAGACCCCCTCCCCCAATCCTTCCCACAATCTTTGTGTATATAATCTCCATCTTGCCCCCATGGAGGCGCTCAGATTCAATCTAGCTCAGTAGATTGAATCTACCCCACTTGTGAAAACAGGTGTCACAAAGGGAGGGATTTCTTAAGACAACCCATTATGGCAAACCCTTAATAAACTTTGTCTTTTCCCTTAGCTGAGAAGGCTTGAGTCAAATTCTTTTGGCAGGACTCGGCGTGTCAGGACTTTGGGGTGTCGAGCACCCCTCAACCCCAAACCTCTTCAAAACTGAATAGACAAGTTGATGCAGGGAACCAATCCTGACAAAGGGACAGATTAGTGTAGGGAACTTTGTACATTTCCATGGATATGATCAATTTTAAATATATATGGCTATTCAGATTCATAGTTTTTAGAGCTAGAATGTATGTGTGGGATCACTTAATGGTCCAACTTTCTCATATTTTAAAAATGAAGGAAAATGAAGCATAGGGAAGTTCAATGACTTACCATTGTGTGTGTGATATGAATTTACTAATCAAAGAATTAAAACAGAGGTGTCTCAAGGTGAAAGTAGAAAGGAAAATTTATTACGATCCCTCAGGAAAGGGCAACTCCAGGCACCTCTCAGTGTCAGAGCACACTGGACACAGAGAACTGAGGTGTTTATATAGGTCCCTAACCACAATTCCCCCTCCCAACCTCCTTCCTGTCGCCTGGAAGATGTAAGCTTTGAGGGTACAATCTGGATGCAATAAATCTACCTGGTGACAATGGCAAAGAACAAATAGTATGGTTATTTTTGACAAGCAAGTGATAGACATAACCTTCCCACCATTCTTATCCCATTCTCCCATCAAATTGAAGTGATAAATCTATCTTAATGACAATGACAATGAACAAATGGTTTGGTTATCTGTGACAGGCAGAAGCCAGTTGTTGGTTACCTCATCTTCACATCTGTGGCAGACTAGCCTTTCCCATCACTCTTGCTTCTGCAAAGGATGCCTCCCATCACCCTTACATCTGTGACGGATATCCCCCAGCATCCTTACGTTTTGTCTCCCATCATTCATACCTAACTGGTCTTGCACGTCTACATTGCACCTGGCTTTCCGGTTTTTCATCCATTCTTCTCCCAAGCCGAGGGTCCCTTATCCTGGGGTCAATACACAGGAGGTGAGCATCCTGCAGCCTATCCTTACTCTCAGAGGATTTTATGGTTGCTGACTTATTTACCTCTAGCCTTCTTTCTTTTGGACCTCTCACCCTTAGGTAAATAAACAGGATGGGAATATCCGGTGTCCTATTCTTATCCTCAGGGGCCTTAAGGGCCACTAGCTTGGCTTATAGAAAGGAAAATATCTAAGTAGAGAAATGGCTTTACAGAAAGGAAAATATATAAGTACAGAAATGGGACTCACGATCCTACTTATTTCTATTTATTTAATTTGTCCCCTTTTGTGAGAGGTCTTCACTCTTTCCACACAATTGTAATGACTAGACCAGTGGTCTGTCTACTGTAGTATGCTGCCCCCCCCAACCCCATATTACTACTACAACAACAATAAGAACACCTAACATTTATTTAGCACTTTAAGGTTCCAAAGCACTTTACATATGTTATCTCACTTGAGCCTTACAAGAACCCTGTACATTAGGAACTACTTTTTTTTGGAGGGGAGAAGGCAGGGCAATTGGGGTTAAGTGACTAAGGTCACACAGCTAGTAAGTGTGTCAAGTGTGTGAGGCCAGATTTGAACTCAGGTACTCCTTACTCCAGGGCCAGTGCTCTACTCACTGCACCACCTAGCTGCCCCCTTTAGGAACTATTATCCCCATTTTACAGATGAGGCTGCAACAGGTTAAGTGGCGTTCCCAGGTCACATAGTGTCTGAGGAAGGTTTTGAACTTGGGTTTTCCTGGCCCTCATTCAATATTCAATAGCCATAGTGTCACTTGTATGTATGTGTGTGTATATATGTATGTATTTGTGTGTGTATATACATATATGTGTATGTATATGTGTATATGTATACATTTGTGTATATACACATGTGCATACATGTGCATGTGTGTATACATATACACATTTTCATATTTATATAACACACTGTTGTGATAAAATTTACATAAAAAGAAATGACTTCTTCAGTGACATGTATTATCTTTAGCTCTCTATATGGAGGGGACTCTGGTCTCTTTAACTCAATTGATTATATAAAAAATGAAAAACCTCTGGCTTATTTCAATTTAATCATATCTAGCCTTTGAGGCAAGTACCAAGAGGCACCATTCCCATTCGTACTTAGAGTTGTAAAAAGGCAAATACATTTAAATATTTTAAGTGGAAAAGCATAGGGAAATCATACCATGAAAAACTATGTGTGCCTACTTGTGTATGTTCTTTCTGACATCTGTGTCTCTCTTGGTATCTCTCTGATTTTTCCTTTTTGTCCCTTCCTATTTGTCTGGCTCATTGTGAGTTCTGCACGCATCTCTGCCATTCCCTCTCCATATCTTTCTAAGCCTGTTTTTCTCTGTCTTTCTTTCCATCTGTTTCTCTCTTTCTCCCTCTCTGCATTTCTCTCTTTCTTTCTCCTTTACCTCCCTTAACTAGCCCCAATAGAGAAGTACAACATATTTTTTATTCTTTCTTGTATTTATTGAGTAGTTTTATATTCTTAATTGGGAAAAACAGATGAGTTTCTTTTTGCTTCTTAAAAGAAATTAAAAAAATGTTTATTCATGTGGCCTTTGATTGATGTCTTTTTGGTAGGTTGGTGTTCTTTAATAGAAAAAAGATTTCCGTGGGTTAGAGCCTGATGTTGGTGAGATTCAATCTCTGTTGTTCCATTTCCTTTTGCACTGAGAAAATTTCCACTTAAACCATGCCCACAGGGCTGTTGTGAGGAAAACATTTTAAGTATAAAGCAATATGTACATGTTGTCTGCCCCTTTAGGAGGTAAGTTTATTTAGTATTTTGTTTTTCCCCAGTTACATGTAAAAACAATTTTCAGTATTCATTTTTTAAAACTTTGAGCTCTAAATTCTCTTCCTTCTCACTGGAGAGGGAGAATCATAATAAATGTTTATGGAATAATGTGAGTCATTTAATGCATTTTCTTTGGGGCAGAATAGAGGCTGTCCTATGTTCAATATATGCAGTGATCTTGATGACTCTATTAGGATCTAGGGGTCTTTCATCCACTTCTAGGAACACCAACACATGAGCTCTAAATGAGATTTCTTTTTTGTTACCTTTAGCTCAGGGCAGTGTGAGCCAAAGAGATATGATTGGGGAGTGAGGGGGAGAGTGGAGGGAAAGAGGAGCTGCCCCCAAAATTGACCTCAGCCCTCATAAGCCATTTCTTCATTTCCACCTGGCTGCTCTCATTTTGTATTTTTTTTCTTACTTTTCCATACCCCCACATCAACTACCTTCCCCCTCTCCTTTTCAGCTCTCTTTCAACTCTCAGTTATTTTCCCCTGATAGATTATAAGCTCCTCTGATGGCAGGGACTGACTTTCATATTTTTTTAGTGCTGTACCTAGGACATAGTATGTGCTTAATAAATGTTTACCAACTAACTATAATCCCAGAACTTAAAGCATTAGGCCCTGGGTTACATATTCACCTCATATATATTTTACATTTACTTGCTTATTTACATGTTACTTTCCCCCCAGTTGAATATAGGTTACTTGAGGCTAAAGATAGTTTCATTTTTCTTTGTGTCCCCAGATAATAGCACAATGTCTAGCAAATAATTAGTAGTTAATAAAAGCTTTTAAAATTGAATTAAATATAATTATGAATACAAATTAGAATCATTATGAACAAATATATCTTCTTTATACATAAATTATCATTATTCCATGGATCTGTGATCTCATTAATGTTAGTATGACAACTAGAATGAGACTAGAAGGGGGAATGATGGAAGTTGGAAGAAATTTACTTAGCCTACCAATCCCTCCACCAGTACAGATTTCAACCCACCCATGCCTTCTCATCCTATGGGATTCTAGGCCATCACTTATAAGGCCTACATAGATTAACTACTGAGTTACTGGAGGCTTTCCTTAATATTTGTGGGTTCAGTACCTTAAGTAGTACATCAACTCATTGGTCATTTAACAAAAATCTCTACTTCAAGTCACTTTTCCAAGTGATCTAAAAATTGTGTGATTTTAAATGCTCATTGCAAGCTTTTCGGCCTGCTGTTACCATCATCACCAAAGCAGGGAAGAGTTACACAAGCCTGAATGCCCTTTACATTGTTTTTCCTCTGATTCATGGATTGCCGTGGCCAACCTATGGTACTGTTACTCTCCGTACTTTGCTATGTTGGGCCTTGGACACCAGATTCAATCTCTGACTAATACTATTCTCAAAAGTCCTTCTACCCTCACCAGAGTTTACGTTTCCCTGACAGTTCAAGAATCCTAGATGACCTGAATACCATTGTAGGCTATCAGAATTGGATATTTGCAGAAGATATTATATACATTTATATAGCTATATGGATATATAGATATGCAAACAAAGCATTTATTAAGTGCTTACTGTGTGCCAGACACTGTGCTAAGCTCTGATAACACAAACACAAATATACAGTATGTGTAAGTATATGCATGCATGTATGTGTGTGTATTTTTATGTATGTGCATGAGTATACACACAGATATACACAAATACAAACACAAAATGAATATATGAACACGTAGGAATATGTGTGTCTTCATATTTGTTCATATAAGCATATATATGTGTACATGTACACATAAATATATTTTATGTGCTTGTATTTGTGTCTAGCACATAGAAAGTTCTTAATAAATGCTTTAGCTAGTTATGCATCTACATACAGATATATCTTCATATTCATATATCTATTTATATCCACATGTACATATGTGTATATATGCATACATATAATGCAAGGTGATTAACAATATAGGTCAAGCAGGGATGATAGAAGTCACCAGCCTTCAGTGCTGCTAAGCAAATCTCCAGTACAATTATCATGGCTCTAACAGAAGCATGATGAAAGTTGAAAGTAATTTACTTAGCCCAACTCAAATATTACTCAGAACCAAGGATATTCATGTGTATGATGAGGGAAAAGGGAGCAAGGTCAGTTGAAAGAAAGATTTAACCTGAACATACCTTGCCATCCAATTCTTGGTTGCGCAGAGCTATGTATCTGACTCACAAAAGAGCTGAAATATATCTGAAGCTATAGGTTAACTAATAAAAAGACATGTGGTCACTCCCTGCAGGGAATAGGCCTCCTCATAGCAACAATTCAATGCTGAAACAGAAAATGACAATGTTATCCATCTGCTATTCTATTTCATTATTGGCCTTCATTTTGAGTTAGTGTGTTCCTTTCTTTGGTCTGGTAGAAAAGCACTGGATGAAGACACATTCACTGTAATTTTGGAGAGAAGACTCAAAGATGGCTTTGAACTTGGGTTTCACTTTCAAGGTCCTATGTTAAGGGAGTAAGGAGGCCTACAAAGTAACATTTATATAGACATACATGAGTTAAGATAAAATACACATTTATACTAATATTCTATATCTGATTGTGCACTCCTATAAAATCAGCTACTGGGGAGGCTGAAGCTGACAGATCTCTTGTGCTTCAGAGTTGAGAGCTATTGTTGACTATTTTGATCAGTTGTCCAGATGAAGTTAGCATCACTATGGAGAGCTCCCAGGGAGCAGGGGCACCAGGTTGCTTAAGGAGGGTTGAACAAATCTAGGTTGAAAACTGAGCAAGTCAAAGTGAGGTTGGGCTGATGAGTAGGTCTTGCATTTCCAGCTTAGGTGAAATAGGGAGACCCAGTCTTTAAAAAAATAAAATTTTTATACTATGGACAACAAAATCATCATCCTAATGCATTCCCTACATGTATGTCAGAAGGAGAATTTTTCATTGATAACCAGAAGTTACCACCGTTATAACAGGTAGCCTGTCAGCATGAAGTGTGACAATAAAGCAATGGCATTGACTATTTTAGTGACTTGTAGAAGCAGAGAAAAAAGACTTGCAGCAAGAGTATGTTGCAACATGGTTCAACTTGCAGCACCAATACTTTCAACATCAGTCAGCCTTGGATTATGAAGAGAAGCGTCTATTGTTTCATTGCAATGTATAAATGATTGACTATTGTTTAAGGCAATGAATTAAGAAATGATTTGGGTTAACATGGAAACAAATCTACGAATGAGGCATGTGATGTAATAAAAGAGCTAGAGAATGTGAAATAATGTCAAAAAGGAGGAGCTTCTGGCCAACACAAAAAGTTTAAAAGTGGTAAGGCAAGCATGCATCCCCAAAGGTATCCCCAAAGGTGAGTGTCCATGATGCACAAAGGTGTGCAGCCATGATGTACGAAGGCGGGTATCCATGACACACAAAGGTTCATCCAATCCCCCACAGGCTGATGAACATGAAGAAAATGTCAGAGTCTTAGTTTGTTCAGATAATTAATAGTGAAGAGGGTGGCCAAAGAGTTGTATTTGAATAATGAGCCAGACTTATTCTATAAAGAAACCTGAACAATAGGATAGTGTCTTGATTTAAGGGGGAAATATTATTAACAATTAGATCTACTCAAAATTGTGATGGACTATCCTGAGAGGTAGTATGTTCCCGCTCACTAGAGGTCTTGCTCTACAAGAACACATGGGGATGTAAAAGGGGTCATTCTTGTTCAGATAGAGGCTGTTGACTTCTGAGGTTCCTTCCAATTCTGAAATCCTTATCATTCTGTGAATATTATCCCATACTTGTGAGGGAAGAAGAGAAACAGAAAATCCTTGGGTTTGTTTTGATCTTTAAGGCAATGTGAACAATTCAACATTTTGGAGAAAAAGAGTAGGTGTCAATGAAACATGGTGTTTTCAGCATTGTCCTCTAACAAAGATGGGGAGATACAGTGGATACAGATACTATAGATACAATAGGCACATTACCAAATGCCCCATACTCACAAAAGCAAATATGTCCACATCACAAGTGAAAACATAGCTAATTTGTCTCTGAACCTGGTAAGTCTATCTCTTCTCTTTTTTAAATGTCAAATGCAAGAATGAATCCCAGATGTAAGAATTGGCCATGAATCAGTCATCCTCAATGGAGTGCCAATGGGCTAGCTACTACTTGGGGTAAGCCAAGTCATGCCTTGTCTAGGAGATGTTACCAATTCTAAAACAAAGGCCTCTTCCATGGTAACAAGGACATTACCTCACAAAACAATTCATCTCCTTAAGGAGACATAAGAGGGATTCAGAAAGACTTTGCCTGGTTTTTCCAGGTCACACCCTTCAAGAATTCAATGACATTGTCTAAAGACTATTCATCCCGCTAAGTTGAATAGCTATCCAGTTCATTGTGTTGACATTCTTGAGCATTTGAAAGACTCAGTGCTTATAAAAGTGGGTAGGATTGGCAATTTCACTATTCACTATCCTATTAAAAAAATCTGTGGCTTCTATTGCTGCTAGGTCCAAATATTCATATATCTGGTGTTTAAAGCTCTTCACAACTTGAGCCCTTCCTTTTTTTCCAATATTCTTAGACGTTACTCCATGGGCTTTCTATCCTTATTAACCTACTTCCTGTTTCTCACACATGATGCTTCATCTCCTATCCCCATGTGTTTCCACTAGTGTAATGTTAAGCAGGGTGGGATTTTTTTTTTTACTGTTTTCTCTTTTGGCAATTGATTGCTAAGGCAATCAAGTGCCTTTAATGAGTCTTGCCTTTGTTTGAATCTGGCAGGTAAAGTGGGACCTTTTATCTTTTGTTTTGGAGTGCTTCTGAAATCCCTATCATTCTGTGAATATTATCCCACACTTGTGAGGGAAGAAGAGAAACAGAAAATCCTGGGGTTTTGTTTTGATCTTTAAGGCAATATGAACAATTCAACATTTTGGAGGAAAATAGTAGATGGCAATGAATCAAGTACCTTTGAGTCTTGCCTTTCAAATGTAATAGCAAGTAAAGTGGGACCTTTTGTTGTCTTGGAGTGCTTTTCAGCACTGAGGCAATTGGGTGTCTGAGTCTTGTCTTTGTTTGAATCAAGACTCATTGATTGGAAACAATGTATAAGATGTGGTGCTAGTAATTAAAGATCTTTCCCACACCCCTTTTGCTAAGTAGGCTCTGAGCCCTCAGGGCCCTGAACAAGATATATGAGCTCTGAGGTTGGTGTTTTGCTTTTGAGGACATACTCATTGGACGAGTATTGGTGTGGAGCCTCTGAGAAGCAGTCATGGAGCCCCCCTCAGCTTTGAAAACCCAGATGTTGATGCTTCTCTCTCTGGTAACTATGCAGGTATTGCTATGGTCAGACAAAAGCCTGTCTGTTGGTCTGTTTATATAATTTCTGCTTGTAATTTCTGTTTTTGTTTTTCCTAAAGTTCAGGGTGCTGACTTTTTCCCCTGAATTAAGTGAACAATGTATGTATGTTTAATTAAAGTGAGATCATTAACCCCTTAAAATTGCTTTCCTTAGAAAAGCATATCAAGCCCTTTCCCCCAAGATGGCGCCGAAGGCGAAGAAGGAAGCCGTTGTCCCCCCCAAGACAGAGGCCAAGTCCAAGGCCTTGAAGGCCAAGAAGGCGGTGTTGAAGGGTGTCCACAGCCACAAAAAGAAGAAGATCCGAACATCCCCCACCTTTCAGCGACCCAAGACACTAAGACTTCGAAGGCAGCCCAAATACCCTCGGAAAAGTGCCCCTCGGAGAAACAAGCTGGATCACTATGCAATCATTAAGTTCCCCTTGACCACTGAGTCTGCTATGAAGAAGATTGAGGACAACAACACCCTAGTCTTCATTGTGGACGTCAAAGCCAACAAGCATCAGATAAAGCAGGCTGTAAAGAAGCTGTATGACATCGATGTGGCCAAGGTCAACACACTGATCCAGCCTGATGGAGAGAAGAAGGCCTATGTCCGACTTGCTCCAGACTACGATGCTTTAGATGTTCCCAACAAAATTGGAATCATCTAAACTGTGTCCAGCTATCCCACTCCACCTACAATAAAAAGTTTTCCAGTAAAAAAAAAAAAAAGCATATCAAAGAACCTGTGCCCTCCTGTGTGCTCTTGTTGTTGGTCTTACACCTCCACAGCAGCTGTTGGCAACATTGTTGTTACAAATAGCTATCTCCCATGCCTGGAATGCTCTCCTTTCTCACTTCTACCTGCTGGAATCTCTGATTTCTTTCAAGACTAAACTCAAATACCACCTTCCATAGGAGCCCCCCAGCTGCTAGCACCTTTTGCTCTAAGGTTGCCTTCCATCAACACTGTATTTTTCTTATATATACCTCTTTATGTACATCTCACTCCCATTAGAAAGTAAGCTGCTTGATAACAGGGACTGTTTTTGGTTTCTTTCTATCTCCAGCACTTGGGATAATGCTGGCACACAGTAGGTGCCTAATAAGTATTTGTTGACGTAACTGTGATTGGATTCTCTACTATGGCAAAGTTTTGGCTCAGAGTATACTTTTCTGAAGGGGTATATGGGGTGTTCAGAGAGAATTAGTACCTCTAATGTGAAGGCTTGCCCAGCCTTTTTCAGGGCTGCTCATCCACCTTCACTCAACTCTTACCTGTGGCTCCAAGAAGCTATAGCATGCATAGTAGCCATACTTCAGTAACCATCTGGGGCTAAACCAGGTTGAGGATGACCAATAGGCCTTAAACCTGTTGGTACATTAGAGGGATGCCTACCTCAAGCATGTGAAGACTTCCTCTGGCAGGACAGGCAGATGAGAACAATTTGTTCCAATGGTCATGAAGACAGTTGAAGCAGGCAGGGCTTAGAGCATGGTCAGACATTAAAAACACCAAGGTCACTGCATCCCAGGCCATTGCCAGTCATTGTGACTTTTGTCTTGCCACTGGAGTTCAATAGCTCAGAAAGAGAGAGTGAAGCCGATGACTTTCCACAACTCTGCCCCACTTACATCCAATTCAAGTCAAGATACAAGTCAAGTCATTATGCAAGTCAAGACATCACCCTGTGATGTCATTGGTACTCCTTGAAAATGGACAAACAACTTTTGTAAATCATTTTTTTGCCCAAAAACAGTTTCTCTAGTACCATAACTTACCTTTTTCATAAGCCTCAATTCCAAATGGCTTTTGTCCACTCTCCAAAATCAAAATTACCCACAACTGATGGACAAAGATTTGTCATCACAAAAGCATACCTGAAGGCATGAAGATACTTTCCAGAGAGATCCTACCCAAATGTTTTGAACAATTGCAATAGCAATAGATCATTGGAAGAAGCACGTAGCCCCATGGGACAATCTTTTGAAGGGGATGATCTTCATTTCATTGTATGACTTTGATTTTTTGTTTTAAAAAAAAAATAGTCTTGTTATTCTATAGCCATACTTTGGCAATTATAATTATAGAACTGACTTGAGTGCTTAGTTCCTTCATTAGATACACAATCTCACTTGAGTAGAAATTCCTTCTGTCGGTATAGTTCTCTACAGATTCATGCCTTCTCATCCCAATGTGATTATGATTTTTCACCATGCCTTTCCAAAAACTCTCTATAGAGTACCTGCCCAATCTTCTAAGGCCTTCCTCTGGTTCTTTTCCCCTCATGTCCAAAAATGTATGTCTTTGCATTTTGTGCCCATTACCTAGAGGTTTCACCTACCCATTCTATTGATTTTTTAGTCTCTATACTTGCAGTGGTTAAACAGGTATGGTTGTATTTATTGGAGCTCCTAAGTCTTTCAAAGTTGTTTTTCTTTACAACATTATTGTCCTTGTATAAATTGTTCTTCTGGTTCTGCTCACTTCATTCTGCATCAGTTCATACCATTTAGGATTCTCTGAAATCATCTTTTTCATCATTGCTTACAGAGCAATAATATTTAATTACATTCTTATATCCCAATTTGCTCAGAAATATCCAATTGTCTGAGACAACCTAAGGCATCCCTTTAGATTCTGGTTCTTTTCATTTTCCTCCTTTTAATCTCCCCTTTCAAGATAAGGAAGTTGGTTTTGCTTGTGATTATTCCCTTCCTGGTATTACCCTTTCTCTTAACCCCCCTTCCCTGATTGCTTCCCTCTTGAGTTTGATATATCTCTACATCAAACTCTGTGTGTGTCTGCGTATGTTTAACCCTCCTTTGTCTATTTCATATAAGAGTAAGGTTCATCTGATGTCCGATTCTCCCACCCCTTCATCTATGCTTGCAGATTAATTCTCTCTACTCCAATTCTGAGAAATAGCAAACTCTACCTTCTTCTTCCTGCTTTCCATACTAAGATATTTCTTCATTTACCCACCTCCCCCCTTTTCTTTCCCTTCTTAAAACCTTCAGAACAAAACCAATCCAACCATAAACCCTCCATTGCTCTTAGTTAACTCTCTCTGTACGCTAAAAAGACATTAAGGTTCTGAAATGACATTTATTTCTTCTCCCTCATTAGAATATTAATCATCACATAGACCCTTCTAATTTCTCAAATAATTTTACCTTCCTAGATTTCTCTTCTCTTTTTCATTTATATCTCAAAGTTCCAACTCAGCTCTGGTCTTTTTCATCGAGAATATTTAAAAGTCCTTTATACAGGTAAATGTCCATTTTCTTTCCCTAATAGTACTATATTCAGCTTTGTCAGGTAAGTTATCCTTGCTTGTAAGTCTATTTCTTCTGCTTTTGAAATATTATATTCAAAGTTCTTTCATCTTTAGTAGAAGCTGCTAAGTCTCATATGATTCTAACTATAGTTTCTATGTATTTGAACTGTTTCTTTCTAAATTATTGCAGTGTTTTTTCTTTGAAATGGAAGCTCTGGATTTTTGGCCATGACATTTTTTCCTTTTGAGGTTTCTTTCAGGAAGTAATTGGTAAATTTTTTTCTATCTTTATTTTTCCATCTAGATCTAATAAACCTGGGAAGTTCTCACTTGCGATTTCTTCAAATATAATGTCCAGGCTTTTTTTTTTTAAAAATCATAGTTTTCAGGAGGTCCAGTGGCTCTTAAAATATCTCTTTGACTTGTTTTCCAGGATTCTTTTCTTTTATATCAGATATCTTACATTTTCTTCTATTTTTTTCATTTTTGAAATTTTTCTAATATTTCTTGGCATCTTATGTAGTCATTGATTTCTGTTTGGTCTGTTCTAGTTTAATGAGGGGAGACAACACATAAAAAGAAGCTGAAAAGAGGCCAGGGGGAAGGAAGGAGCCCTGTGCAGGGGCTGGAGTAAAGCCAGGTAGGAAATGAAGTGATGGCTGGTCTGGCTATCCTCCTTAAATGGAAATTGTGCCATTATTCTTGTTTTATAGATGAGAAGGATCTCCCAAGATGTGTCAAACCTAATAACTATTAACCACTCTGGCTGATTCCTGTGGATATAGATGATACTGCCAGAAGTATTCTAGAAGTTATTGCCAATGTCTTAGGCAAGGAACTGGAGATCTTAGGGATACAAATGGTGTTCTCATCATGCTGCCAACTGAAGTAAAGGGCTTCAGAAGAGAAAGGGAGGTTTGGAGAATGACACACCAGGTAAGGAGTTGGGATCAGAGATCAGCATCTGAAATTCTGGGTCACAGAGTAGACTCTTGACCAGGAACAGAGAACCTAACAAAGGCTGGCTGAAAGGGGGCGGGGGGGGGGGGGGGGGGGGGGGGGGGGGGGGGTGGGGACTGTGAGGGGGGGCGGGGGGGGTGAAGGGGGAGGGAGAAGGATATTTACTTATAGTCTTGTTAATCCAAATGAAAAGGATTGAAACAGAAAAGGAAGAGGAAGAGAGAAAATTACCTAACTCTATCTGTCAAGCTCCATGCTGTGGAGGGGAACTGTAATGAAGGAAGAATAGCTGTAGAAATGCTAGAAACGGACAGGAAACAAAATTCCAAAAAGGAAACAGTAATGAAGTCCATGGTTTAAAATCCCTGATGCCTGTACATGCATGGTCTGCGGGGTCCAGGCCCTAGAAGCTACCAGAGATTTTAAGTATTTTGTTGGTCACAATCCCCTCCAAACTATAACTCATAATTCTATACCAATGTATTTATCTTATTTTTTGCTATTCAGCCAGAAGACATGCTTAATTCAACAAAGATATTTAATAAAATAACAGAATAGCAAAAATAAAAGTAGAATAGTCCTTTTACTAACCCTGAGTTTAATCTCTCACAAATACGCATACTCTCAGTTGGACAAATGGGTAGGTATAGGGATGATACATGGGGCAGATACATATGAGGAACATATGTTTTATGGCACATGCATGCAAGGAACTGTACACTAAAAACACATATGGCTGGGGCACACATGTGGAAGAGAAATATATCTAAAAACTTGCAGGACTGGCGGTATCTGCTGGTGAAGTCACCGTGTTGCTCTTTACTGTTGCTCCTTTACTGTTATTGTATTTCAACTGCTTCATTTCTTTGTCCAAGCTGGTCTTCCTTGAACTGACTACATCCAAGGTCACCTAATGTTTTGTCCAAAACATCTAGTAGGCTGTGATTAGTAAGCCTCTACTCTGCAGAGGAGAAATGCAATTCTTTGAGCTTCAGCCACTAGGTCTGAGTTATATTCTTCAGCTTAGGCACTAGTTTTTAGCCATCTGGTTTTCTGAACTCTATTAGCTCAATAGTGAATAGTCAAGAAAACATTTATTAAGCACCTACCATGTGCCATGCACTGTGCTAAGAACTGGTGATACAAATGCAAAAAAAAAAAAGGAAAAGAAAAGAAAAGCAATTCTTTCTCTCAAAGAGCTTACAATTTACTGAGGGATGATAATATACAAAAGGTTGAAAAGTGGGGGTGGGGTGGGAAGGAAGGTACCTGATGCAATGGAGAAGTCAGAGAAATCCTTGAGTTGTACAGCCAGGTGAAAAATGAGGAGATGAGCTCCCTCCTCCAACAAAGGTTTAGAGCTCATGGCTCTATCCTCTAATCAGAGGGACAGAGGGTGATGAGGAAGAGTTCCAAGGTTGATGGGATTTTGCAAGATCATAAGGTTTTCCCAATAATGAGCTTCTTGGGCATAGTGAAGAAGTTGGAGCAGTCCCAGACTAGCTCATCTAGCTCAGAAATGAGAAGTTTCTGTGGATAATCTCTCTCTTGCAGGGGAGGGCAATGGTTCTATTTAAACAGGTCTCTCAGTCAATCTATCAAGGAGAGAGGCTGTCAAACTCATCTCTACCAACAACTATGAAGACTCTCTTCTTCAGTCAAACTACTCATAATAGGTAGAACATTCCCAGGCTATAATCGCATCCTCTCTTTGAACTCTTCTTTGAAATACTCTTTCCTCTACTGTTCCTTCTAAGTCCCTTACTTTAACTTTCATCTTTGACCGATAGTCAAAAATCCATTTAGTTCTTAGTCTTTATCACATTCTCTTGCTGAGACAAATAACTCCAGGTGTCTACTTTTTTCCATAGAAAAAGTCATTGAGTGAAACTATGGAAAGGATACTGTTCTTAACCTTCTTCATCAAGTTCCTATATTCTATACAAATGATAAGTGCTGGCCTGGCTAGAAATGGTTGAAAAGGCTGGTGAACTCTGCAAATCACAACCTGGACTCTATATGCAAATTTTTAAAACATGAGTAACAAAGTGAACTGGAGATACAGATCTTAAAAGGGGATAAATTTGAACTCATAGGTATCACTGAGACTTGATGAAATGAGAAATATGGCTGGAATATCACTCTGGGTAGTTAATCTTTTATTTAAATAAGGGTTGGTGGCAAAAGCAGTATAGCATCATATGGTAAAAAGATGTAGTCATGTGAGAAAGTCTAGAAAGCAGAGTGGGGAAGTATGGTAGAAAGCAATCTTCTTGGATGAAGTTGAATGGAGACAGAAACAGAAGCAATATTATAATTGGAAGATACTAAAAACCATCTGAACAGAAGGGAGAAAAAGATGAGATAGGGAAACAGATCAAAAGGCTGGCATGGAAACATCAGATAGTGAGGACTTTAATTATCTTGGCACATGCTGGAGCTCTCTCTGAATCAAAACCAGAACAATCAATAATTTCTGGACTTGCCTTAATAATAATTTCCTCTTTCAAAAGGTGAAAGAACCATCTAAGGGGATTGTTCACAGTAGACCACATTCTGACAATGGAGGAATTGGTCTTTGAGGATGGAAATGATAACAACTTTGTAGGTAAACATTCCAACTTGGAATTTGTGATAGAGGAAATCTTACTATGGTCTGACATGCATCCTCAATTTCTAGAGAACAGATTTCAAAAGGTTTGGAGAAAGGTTAAGTGATATGCTAATGCCTAAAATCCTAAAATGTAATGAGGGAAAATACTATCATACTATTATAGTAATAACCAATTATTAAATTGTGATCTATCTTTTTTCCTCTTATTTTTGTCAAGACTCCACTCCTGAAAGGTCCAGGCCATCTCTAAAGAGCATGACCTAGTAATGTGATCATTCCTAACCCCCAATATATTTGCCTGTTAACTAGTTTAAGCTAAGCCCCACATGAATGGAACTCTGGCTTCTGTTTATTCTATAAGCAGCTTGAGTTAGATTCTCCTCTACAGAGTATAAACTTTGTCCTTGCTTTCTTCATTAAGGTTTGGGGTGACCTGGTCTGCAAAGGGGAGAACAAGCAGGTGAAAAATTGATTGAGATGGCTTATGTTTTTCTGGTTAAGATTGCTAACAACTTTAATTCCTTATGAGTCAGAGAGGGGCACGATTGGGCACATCTGAGGGCCAGCCTATTTTTCCCAGATTCCTCCAGCTCTCCCACAGATAAACTAATAAGGAGGAGCTGGGAGCTCTTAGTTTACCTCCTCATTAAAATGTTCACCAATCAGGTTTGGGGAGATCCCAAAGATATACTGTCAGGCCAGGCAGAAAGAGGATATACCTAGGTATAAATGACCCTGCCAGCTTTCACTCTGAGTCTTTGGCACAAATGGAGGCAGGCCATCAACCTGTCCTTTATTAATAGATCACATGCTCCTATTACTAAATATTATGATTGAAGAAATGGTCTCCTTTTATTTATTGATTAAGTTTTCCCTGCAACAATAGACTGAAAGAGATGTGAAGTACTTAAGAATGAAATTCTGAGGCTACAAGAAGAAATAATTCTAGTGAGGAAGAAAAGGGGTCATTTCCTAAAAAGATCAAAGTAAATGCAAAGAGACTCCCTTCACCAACCTATGGACCAGAACAGTGAGAGACAGGGACATAATGGAAAGCAAGCCAGTCTAAGAGTCAGAAATACCTGGGTCCAAGTCCTGCCATTGACACGTACTATCTGACTCTGAGCAAAGTACTTCACCTCTCAGTGCTGCAGGCCTTTCTCAAAGGCTATTGATTGCCTAGCAGGTTCTAATCTACATTGGTAGAGGAAGTTTCTCTACCCGGGAGTTCTCATCAACCAACTTAGATTTTTAAAAGAAATACAGAAAGATGGAAACAAGGGCAGGTAGTAGAGGACGAGTGTGAGGCATGGCCCTATAGAAATAGTGACAGGAGCGCAATAGTTCAAAATCAGCTGAATCCTTAAAGATAAGCTAAGGACCCCCCGCCAAAAAAAAGACCAAGGAAGAGCTCATACCACTACTTGTGGGAGATGAGACAAAAACAGGGGTCACTGGAACGTAGGTAGAGCTACTCAAGTCTGGTTTTGTATCTATTTGCTCTGTTGAGAACAATGATCACTGTAGTGAAAAGGACAGAAATGATAATAGGGAATTGATATCCCCCAGTATGTTGAAGATAGTAAGAAAAAGTATCTTGTAATGAATTACATCCAGTGTACTGAAAGAATTTGGTGATGTGATTGCTGAGTCACTGTCAGTGACGCCTAGAAGATAATGAAGAACAAAGAAGTGACACAGGATAGGGCAAACACAACTATTCTAATTTTCAAAAGAGAGGAGAATGTAATCTGTAAACTGCAGCACCATCTAGGAGTGGGGGTACCCAGAATAATTTCAATTGAGTGTGGTGGGTTTAGGGGAGACCAGAACTTGAGACACAAGGCCCCGTGGGGACAGAGACTCCCAGGGAATCATCCCATATAGAAAAGGAACAGAGAGAAAGGAAATTGGCATTCCCCATAAGAAAGGATTTCTCCTATCAATATACCTTTATTCAAGATTCCTTGGAAGTTGTAACAACAGAAATAATCCTGTTCAATGATCCTTTGATAATAAACATCAGACAAAGCATAAACACCAAAGTGTGCTTGCCAACAGTATTCACTATTGTGATGGACCAGAACCAGCATAGACACCATCAATATATAGGTGTGCATGTGTATGTATATGTGTATATATACACAGATGTATATATGTATGTATGTATACATATGTATATGTGTAGATACACACATGCATATACACTAGTATGTATATATACACCCATATACAGATATATACTGTATATATATATATGCATATACATATTATACATGCCTGTGTATATACATTCACATATGCATACATATATAAGGAATATATTATATATAATATCCACATATTGGATAAATAATACAAATGGACAATGAATTGGATCCAAAATTAAACAGGAGGAGGAACCAAGACTGGATTTTGTCTAAGAAAATGCAAAATTAATGTAATAAGTCAAAGCTTTTTACCAAAACAAAGGCCCAAATTTTTTATACTAATACTTTTCTAGTGATATTATATAGCTACAAGAGATGGAATGGTAGTCTCCAAAGAAATAAAATTGAGGAACACCCAAACAACAAAGGTGAAGAGCATGATGGGAGCAGACCAGGCCTCAACTCATTACAAATAAGAAATGACAAAGGAGGAATAGCAAAATAACATCCTCAAAGAAACGTGTGGTTGAAAAAAAAAAGATGAACTGATCCCATGGCAAAAGCAAGGAAAAGCTGAGGTAATAGCCATATGCTCTTCTTATTATCCTCATGGTATAAGGAAAACTGGAAGGAGGTCCCTAGCATTTTTGGTAGTTCCTCTTCAGCAAATGTGTGGGATAACTCAAGTTGTATGAGATGAGCAAGTACAGATAAACTGCAACGTGCATCATTGGAGAAATAAGTCCCATTGGATCATAGCTCCATTAGAGTGGTGGAAGATCCTTAGATATTCCCTAGATATTATTCTTCCAAAGGAATTTTCTTATTATTATATCTAATTCTATGAAGTATTTTTTGACAATTTGATTAACATGGCACCAAATCCAGAGTAATTTAAATAAAATCATTTTTGCTTATTTATTGTGACCCAACTATCATTATCGCTATATAACTATACTGTTATCGCTTCAGTTACTTGGTTTTTATTTCTATAAAAAAAATTTTAGTTGGATTTAAGAAGTCCTAAGTGTGGCTCAGTAGGATAATTCCTAGAATTCGATGCATTTTTATTATTATCTTAAATGGAATCACTCTTTTTTCTCAGTTTTTTAAGTAATGTGCAGAAAATCTGATAATTTGGTGCATTTTATTTATATCCTGCTACTAAAAATTGCCATTACTGTCTTGCTTAATTATTGTTGGTTCCCTCTACATTTTGTGCTTACATTTCAAAGTTCCTTCCTAACACTGATGTTCTCAAAAGAAATGCTCAGAAGTTATCATTTCTTCTAAAAGTTCATTTTTTTCTTACAGGATTATGCTCAGTTTCGCAGGGTAAGTTATCCTTGTGTTTAAAAATTTTTTTTTCTAAGTAAAATACCATGTCATCTGTAAATAGAAACAATTTTGCTTCCTCTTTTTAGGCTTTTTTTTGTTTGTTTATCTGTTCAACAGTCTTTTGCTTTCAATTTTGTTTATCTCTCCTTAGTCATTTAGGAATTATTTTAGGTTTTTTAAAGTTGCACTCCCAGTTCATACCTTTTCTTTTTTTTTTAATATGAGTGTTCAGAGATGTAACTTTTATTCTGAGGATATACTTTGGCTAACTCATTATATAACTCACTATAGTCTTTAGAGGATGTCTGAGATCGGATTTGAACTCAGGTCCTCCTGACTCCAGGGCTGGTGCTGTACTAACTGCGCCACCTAGCTGCCCCCACTGTTGCTTTGTCCATTGACATGAATGTAAACTCCTGCTTTTTTTGGATTCAACTAAAGCAAAATGATTTCTACTCCACCCACTACCATTTTAATTTAGGTAAGGTTTGATAGCAGTTTTCATGTATTTGAAAAACTGTTATATGGAAGAGGAGCTAGACTTTTTCTGCCTAGTCCCAGAGGATAGAACGAGGAAAAATGAATGAAAGATAGACAGATGCTGTAGAGACAGATTTAAGCTTGATATGGCAGGTGGGATGAGGGAGGGAGCTTTTCAAAAGTACAATGGGTTCAGGAAATAAAGGGTTTTACTGAGACATCTTCAGGCAAAGGCAGGATGACTGAGTTGTCTGTGAGGCTATAGAAGGGGTTCTTGGTCAGTTACACATTGGACTGCGTGGCCTTTGTGATCCTTCCCAAAAACTGAGAATCTAAGATTCTGTGATTCTGAAGACAACGAGCTGCCTCTCAAATCTACATAGTATGTATCTGTCATGTCCTTTGGTCTCCATGGCAGCTGTCCAAACCAATTCTTTCAAAACAATGGAGATGGGATTTTTGCTGGACCCCTAAAAGGACCTCAAAGCCCCCGAACCAAGTCTCTGGTGTTTGCACCCATCCCATCCCAGTATAATGCTTTTAAATGCCCTTTCATTGTGGCCCTCCAGATCTGCACCTGCCGCACCCCAGGCTACTTGGCCACTCCTTGATTCCACCCAGATCTTCCCACAGTCTTTCTATATAAAAGGTCCATCTTGCCCCTCCATTAAATTGCCTCAGATTCTTAAAATCTGGCCAGTAGCCCAGACTCACTAGGAATCTCACCCAGCCCAACTGGTGTTTTAATAAACTTTGTCTCTGACTGAAAGAAGGCTTGAGTCAAATTCTTTCCAGGCAGACCCCATGCCTTTTGCCCTACAATTTCAGGGTTCCCAGCACCCCTAGACCACAACAAAACGACAGTGTGGCACAATAGAAAGAGTGTTGGACTGGAACAAGGAGTCACTGAATAATATTGATCAGACTCTGAGGCAGGAACCGTTGGTTTGAATCCCAGCTCAGACATTTATTAACTGTATGACGCAGAGCAAGGCACTTAGTCTCTTTCTAATCTTGGTTTTATCACCTGTAAAATTAGGAGAAAGAGATTTGGAATACCTACTATACTTCACAGGGTGTTGTGGGGAAAGTTGTAGAACTTTTAAAAAGCACTTACACACATCATTTTATTTGTTACAACAAACCCAGGAGGATATTGTACATATACATATTGAAGCTGAGGGAGGTCGATTGACTTTTGGTCACCTAACCTGTAAACATCAGAGGCAGACTTTGTATCCAGGTCCTCCTGACTCCAGAGTTCTATTCACTATACCATGTTGCCTCTCAAAGATGAGTTAAATATGATTCCTGCCCCTGGCACACAGCTGTGCCAACACCACCCCAACAAAGGGAGTCTGTATCGCCTCCACAGAGACCTCCCTCATGGCATCTTATTTTGTATCTGCTTCACACTCAAGCTGTAAAAATATTACCCCATTTTACAGATTAAAAAATGAGTCTCACTCACGATGGAAAATGCTATCCACATCCAGAGAAAGAATTTTTGGGTCTGAATGCAAATGGAAGCATACTATTTGCTCTCCTTTTCTTTTGTTGTTTTGTTTTGTTTCTTCTTTCTCATGGTTCCTCCCATTAGTTGAAATTCTTCATTATATAATGACTTAAGATGAAAATATGTTTAATGTGAATGCATAAGTTGAGCCTATAGCAGATTGCACACCCTCTTGGGGAGAGGGGAAGAGAGTAAGGGAGAAAATGTAAAACTCAAAATCTCAGGGAAGTGAATGTTGAAAACTAAAAATAAATAAATTATTTTTTAAAAAATGAAATTCCCCCTAAAATCTTTGTCCAAGACAGCAGCTAGACAGTTTATAATGTTAATTAGTAGCTCATCTAAAGCTTCTAAATACGATGTACATATACTATAATACATAATACTGTATGCAGTATACTCTGCCACTATAGTGAATCCTTCCAGAGTGTTGCTGAAATCAGATACAGCAATCAACAAAACCCAATCTGACACACATAAAAAAAATGAGTCTCAGGTTATACACATATTACCACACAATTTATAGATAAGAAAAATTATAGGGGAAGGAAGGAGAGATGGAAGGAAGGAAGAAAGTAAGAGAAATCATTATTTCTTTCATATGTTAATAAACTGTTATTGAATTAGGACTAAAAGGTTTTCTACTTCCTCATCCAGAAATCACCCATTGTGGGAAAACTTGAGCCAGACTCCCTCGGCCAGGAAGGCTAAGATCTAATCAAAGAAAGTAAAGAAATTCTAAGTTTAGGTTAATTGGTGGATTCTTGCTCATTGTGTTTTACTGTCACTGGTCTGGGAAAATGTGGATTCTCCTTTTCCTCAGACAGGTGATATGAATACAGGTAATTCTCTTTGACCACAAATGAGAGATATCCAAGTCACATACCCCAGACCCTGATGAAGATAAGCCAGCCTCTCATTATAATGTTCATTCTCCTCATTACTTTTAACCGATCAGAGTTGATGTCCACTCTCAGGAATACCCACTCTTCCAAGGGCATATAAGCATTGAGTGGGTTCCAGAGGGGTCTTTGATCTGAAAGATAGCCAAATGACCATCCTTTTATTAATAATATGCTAGCATTGTTAATAAAATGATGAATTACCCAGAAACTGTGTCTCTCGAACTTTTAATATGTCAAGGAAGGAAGGGAGGGAGGGAGGGGGAAGGGAGCAAAAAGGAAGAAAGGGAGGGGGGAGGAAAGAAAGGAGGAAAGAAGAGCAGGAGGAGGGAGGGAGGGAAGAAGAGAGGAAGGAAAAGAGGGAGGGAAGAAGAGAGGGAGGAGAGTAAGGAAGAAATGGAGGATGGAAGGAAGGCAAGAAGGAAGGAAGGATGGAAGGAAGGAAGACAAGAAGGAAGGGAAAGAAACAAGTGTTAAGTGTCTACTATGTGCCAGGTGCTGTGCTAAATGCTTTACAAAAATGATCTCATTTGATCTCAAAACAACCCTGGGAGCCAGGTGCTATCATTATTCCCATTTTACAGATAAAGAAACTGAGGCAGACAGAGGTTAAGTGACTTGCCCAGGGTTACATAGCTATTAAGTGTCTAAGGCCAGATGCTGACTTCAGGCCCAGCACTCTATCCATAGTGCTGCCCAACTTAGCAGGGGTGGGAGAGGGAGGGGTGGGGTGGTCAAAGTATCTGAGATCTAAAGCTGGAATGGACCTCAGAGGCCATCTTATCCATCCTGCTCTCTTTTTATCAACGTGGTAACAGACCCAGAGAGGTTTAAGTGACTCACCCAAGGTTACATAGGTGATAGGTGTCAGAGGCAGAATTTGAACCCATATTTCTGGGGCTTACCCCTATTCCATGCCTATCCCTCTTGTGCTTGGTGACCATTATGTTTGGGAAATTCTCACTTTTCTGGAAAAGCAGAGCTCTAGATTATTCATTTCAGCATCCTATGTACTCCCTTGTGATATCCTTGGTTCCCCCTGGTAACCTCAGACTCTCCCTTTGTCACTTTCCACACCAAAATCTACCTCCCCAAAATGTTTTATTTCTTCCTATTAGATTGTAATCTCCCTGAGGGCAGGGATAGTCTTGCTTTGCATTTCCAGGGCCTAGCACCATTCTTGATTTGTTGTAAGTTCTTAGTAATGTTTTTTTTCATTCATTCATTTATTCATATGAAGCTACTTACCAGTTGATCGACAAACATTTATTGAGTCTACTATATGCCAGGAACAGTATAAAAAAAGTCTCTACTCCCAAGTAACTCACAGTCTAATGGAGAAGACAACATGCAAACACTGATGTACAAACAAGTTGTCTACAGATTAAAGTGGAAATGATCATCAGAGGGAAGGCACTAGAATTAAGGGGGATAGGGAAAGGCTTCATGTAGAAGATGGGGTTTTAGCTGGGACTTCAAGGAATCTAGGGAAGCCAGGAGGCAGAGCTGAGAAGGGAAAGTACTCCAGGCATGGGGCACAGCCTGAGAAAGTGCTGGGAGTCAGGAGATGGAATGTCTTGTTTGTTGATGAGCTACAAAGTAGGTCAGTGTCACTGGATTGCAGAGTGCATGAGGAGGTATGAAGTATAAGAAGACTGGAAAGATGGGAGGGGAAGGGAGGAGGGGTCAGGTTATGAAGGTCTTTGAACACTAAACTAAGGATTTTATGTTTGATCCTGAAGGTGAAAAGGATCCACTAGAATTTATTGAGTGTGAGTATGTGTGTGTGTGGGGGGGGGGGGTGACATGGTCGGACCCAGGGGTGCTTTAGGAAAATCACTTTGGCAGCTGAATGCAGGATGGTCTGGAGCTGCTATGGGCAGAAGCCCCCTTCTGTAGCTCTCTCTAGTCCTGTGCCACTGACTGGATGTCTAAACTCATAGGAGTTTCCCCGGCCTGTGGGGTAGGAAGTGTAGCCATAATGGCTTTTGTTTTCTTTGAATGGCTCAGCTTGCCTCATTGAGCCTCTGGACACTGTGGCTTGCTCTTCCGGGGCAGGAGGCCCGGGGAGCATGCCGGGAAGCAGACAGCTTCCTGTGTGAGGAGTCATGGGGCTGGCTGAGGGGAGGTGTTAATGGCTATGCTAGGGGGAGGGGCCAACTCAAGAACCAATCGGCCCTGGTCATTTGGGCGGAGCTTGATGATGTCAGAAACCCTATAAGAGGGGAGAGGACAGCTTGAAGATTCTCTTTTCCTTTTCCGGTTGGAGCCAGCGACAGTTACGACAGTTACGTCAGTTACAGCGACAGTTACATCGTCAGTTACAGTTGCAGCTTCAGTTACAGACACAGACACAGCTGAGGCAGGAGCTGCCAGTAGCAGAGCTGATCTACGGAAGGAAGCTGAACAAAGACTTCAGTCCAGTGGGTAATCTTATTACCATAAAGGGGGAAACATGATTTTGCTTTACGCAATCATGTTTCTCTGTAGCCTCCTGGTTACTCTTTCAAGGCGTACTTATTGGGCCTGGAAGATTATGATCAACATATCAAAATGGGGCTTCTGGTTCATGGGTTGGTTACTGTTGAGCCTAAATAAATGTTTTGATTCTTCTGCCTTCTACTTTGAGAGTTTCTTATATCCGGCGGTTCCGAACCTTTCAGACATGTTTATGATCCTCTTTGAGATTATAAACTCTGCCCTCCTGATACAGGAAGAAAGGAGGAAAAGGATTCCAGGAGAATAAATGGGATGACAAACAAAGGTAACTTTTATCTTCTCTCCCCAAACAGGAATTGTAAAGATTAAAAAAAAAAAAACCTGGCACATCAGCTTCTTGGGTTTCAGGGGTGGGAAATGGTGTGCCTAGATAATGTGACTTTTGGAAGGAAAAGAGGAGTGGGGGAAGCAGGGAGTGACAGAAGTCTGAGAGAAGCCTGGAAAAATCCAGTCTTTATTTTGTCCCTCACACACTACAGAAGAATCACTGACAGCTAGGGCTGCTGTTGATGTGGAGGCAGAGACAGAGAGCTCCACATATCCTTAGATATTTAATTACCCCCAAAACAAGGAGATGGCAAGGCTGGGGCAGTTTTGCCACCTATTGGACATGCCTGGAAGTGCAATCTAATGGTTGCCCTTCATTGTCCAAGAGGGCCATGACATCAGGAGGGTGATGCCATGGCATACAAGTGAATTGGATTTAAGTGAGGAAGGGCTGTGCAAAGTCACCAGCCTCACTTTCTCCTCCAGAGCCATCTGGGTCCAGTGGCCAGATATAGATGACTGGAAAAAGGGCCCTTGGGACCCAGAAAAGACTGAGCAAACCAGCAAGAATTTCACCCGGGTTTGAGTACCCACCACATACCAGGCATCACAAAAAGGACTGGAGTAGATCCATTCTCTCCTCATCTCTGGGGTCCAGAAGACACATTGCCTTGGGAAGGGCCACATAAGCACAGAATCTTTAAATTGAGAGACCTCAGCAATCATCTCATCCAACCCATGCAGGGAAAAGAATTCCCACTTCAACATATTGAGCAAGCGGTCATCCAGCTTGGAAGACTTCCAAAGACAGATTATCTCCTCTTCTCCCCCCGAGACAACAGCAGTACACTGAAGGATAGCACTAATTATTAGGAAGTTTTTGTTAAATTTGTCTCTTTGCAGAGCAAGCCGAGCAAATCAGGCAGAGGCACCAGGGAAGAGGGTCCTCTGAGCCCCCATTCAGGACCAGACATTTCTCCTCTCCCTTGGAGGCTGTGGGTGGTGTCTTCAGCATTCTCCATGGGAAGGCATGGAAAGAAAACTCAAATCGATCTAACATTTATTAAGCACCTACTTATTGTGGGCAAAGAAAATATTAAAGTTCAAGTTCTGCCTTTAAGGCACATTGGCTGTATGATCATGGACAGATCACTTAACCTCTCAGTGACTCAGGCAACTTGATAACATTCTCAGCTACAGAAGAATTGCCAACCTACATAGGTGGAGGGAGTTTCCGCACAGGGAGTACTTCCCATTAATGAAATCACAGGTCAAGACCAAAAAAAAAAAAAAAATGAAAGGACGTGTATTAAGTACTGGAGGTACAAAGACAAAGGCAAATACTTCTTCCCATAAAGAGCTGCTAGCATTTTGATTAAAGACATCTTATACATGCAGAAGTATATAGAAGATACAGACAAGGTAACCTGTAACAAGAAGGTCCAGGAATTCTTGATCTTTTCTGCCTCCTGGACCCCTTTGGCAGTCTGGTGCAGCCTATTCTCAGAATAATGTTTTTAAATGCATAAAATAAAATGTATACAATTTAAAAATAGTGAATAGTCAAATAGTTACAAAAATAGTTTTTAAACCAAGTTCGCAGACCCCAGATTAAAAACCCCTGAGGGACTAGCATCTGGGAGCACCAGGAAAGGCCTACCTCAGAAGGTGGTGCTTGAGCTGAATCTCAAAGGACAAGAGAGATTTCAAATGGCATTAAGTGAGGAAAGAGTACATCCAAGTATGGCGGATAGCCAGCCCAAAGGTACAGAGATAGAGTATTGTGTGTGAGGAAAATCGAGCAGACCAGTATAACTGACAGCTTATGGTAAGGAATTTATAAGAAGATTGGAAAGGTAGGAAGGGGCCTGAGTACAAATGGCTTCAAATGCCAAATAGAAGAGGTTGTATTTGATCCTAGAGGTGACAAAATGCCAGTTCAGTATAAAGGAACAGTGCCTGCCTTCAAGGAGTTTACTTGGGGGTTGGGGTAGGGGAGAGAAGGAGTGGCAGTATGCAACATATACGTAAGTAAATAAATATAAAGTATATGCAAAGTAACACAAAGTAATTTTACTCACTCAATGGTCCTGATATCTCCCATGCCTAGAATGTTTTCCCTCCTTACCAACCCCTCCTAGAACTACTGCATTTCCTCAAGATTCAGTTCAAATGTCTCTTTCTATATGACCCCTTTAAAAATATTTTAATCAATGAACAAAAAGTTCTTTTCTCCTCATCTTTCTTATTAATTGGGAAAGAAAAGGAAAAAAAGTAGGGGAGGGCACCCTTGTAACAAATACCCACAATCAAGAAAAACAAATTCCTGAACAGGTCATGTCCAAAAATGTATGTCTCATTCTGCACCACTTCTCTGTTGGAAAGGGAGAGACGTCATGGGTCCTCTGGAATCATGGTTAGCTATTGCATTGATCAGAGTTCTGAAGTCTTTCAAAGTTGTTTGTCTCTATGATGTTACTGTTATTATAGAAATTGTTTTCCTGGTTCTGCTCATTTCATTCAGTGTTAGTTCATACAGATCTCAGGTATCTTATCATTTCTTATGGCACTATAGTATTCTCTTACATTCGTATATCATAATTTGCTCAGCTGTTCCACAATTGATAGACACTTCTTTAGGTTCCAGTTCTACATTTCTCTCTGTGTATATACATATATGTATGTATGTATGTATACTCACGCATGCATGTATATGTATACACAAGATACATGTCTATACATATCCAAGATATATATCTAATAACATGTACATATATCTTAGATATGTATATATAGTACATATATCTTACAAATACCCATTTACATTCATGGTGTCTCCTCCACTAGAATGTAAGCTCCTTGAAAGCAGCTCCTGGAGCTCCATTGAGCTCTCTTTGGCACATAGTAATGGCCTAATAGTTACTTATTGATTTAAGAGAAAAAGGAAGCTGAGGAGCTCCAGAAAGGCCTAATGTAGGAAATGGTATGCAAGCTGTGCTTGGAAGAAAGCTAGGGATGAGATGAGGAGGAGAGGCTGCATTCCACACATGAGAATCATTTATGCAAAGACAGAATATTGGGTACAGGAAACAGATAGCAGGTCTGTTTGATGAGAGCAGAGAGGGTAGGAAGAGAAGTAATGTGAAATAAGATAGAAAGGTAGGTGGGAGCCAGATTGTGGAGGATTTTAAATGTCAGACTGAGAAGTTAGTATTATATCCTAAATCTGTGGTCTCCAAACTCTTTGAATTATGCATCACATCAGAAAAAAAAACCTTGAATATGCAACCCCAATATATGTATATTTATTTATAAATTATGTATATATTTGTACTAATATAGTATATGTAATATACATACACATACACATGTATGCATAATGAAGCATGCATAAAACTGCCTCACCAGCTTCCCACCATTCATGCTGTTAGCACTGACACTAGGGGATGGGGGAAATGGAGGAGAAAGAAGATTTCAAAGCCCTGCCTTATTAGTCCCTAAGCAGGGAGAGCTGCTGGCTTGGTGGATTTAAAAAAAGGGTGACCCACCCTCTGTCCCTCTTTCAGCCAAGACTGGGGTGGGGGAAGCTTCTCCTTGAAGGGGGAGGCAGGACTCGTGTCCATTTTTCTACCATGGCAGCATGTCAACTGTAACCAACATGTACCAACTGGAAACAGGATGACTCTAGCCCCCAGTTAGAGCAGGGGGTTCAGCTAGGGGAGCTCGTACCTGGGCTTCTATTTGACCAAACATCATTCTGAAGACAGACCTTTAAGGTGAATGTGTGAATTTGAGAAGTCCAGTGATACTGGATCCCTTGGTTGGAGCCAACTGATGGCAGAGAGGGTGTTTCTGCTCTTGGAGAAGATGACCACCTGCTGTAGGATGAACCCAATCCATTTCTGGCTGGCCAGAACACATTTATCTTAAGGAAGGGGGTATAGTACATGAGGATAAAATGTAAAATGTTTATTCTGCAGTATCTCAAATAGCTTCATGTTCTGATGTTAAATCTCAGCCTCCTGGAATAGTGTAATAGTAGTTTGTACTGCTGCTTCTTTTCAATTTTTCAGTCAATGTGTGCTTTTGAAAGACTTTTGTGTTAGGTTTTTCTTTAGTGTGCAGTAAATAAATACCTATCTAATATTTGATTTACATTGTACATTCATTATCTTTCCATGCCTTCCTTGGGGGACATTAGACAAATCTAAGCTTTAAAGTAATCCTCTGCGTTCCACTTTCTCCCCTACCCCCAAATGCATGGGGTGGGGGAGGGGATAACAAGCTAATGAATGCTAGAGAAAGAATCTGATGCTACTTCTAGGTGGTCAGACCCCCCTAAGAGAGTGGGTGCAGAACTGATAGTTCCCCTGTTGGCCCTCCTTCATTCTCGAAAAGGACCAATGACATCATGAGTGTTACATCTTGACTTGGGAGTGAATTGGTTTTAAGTAAGGCAGAGCTGTACAGTCATCAGACTCACTCTGTCCTCCAGAGACAACATAGTCCAGTGGCAGGTCATAAGTCAAGGTGACTGTCAATGGCCCTAGCAGGTCTACTAGTGGAAAGGGAAATGGTACAATGCCTCAGCCCCTTGTGCTGCTTGCACCAAGGAACAATTCTAATTGTTAGACATACATTGTCAAACGTGTTTTTAAAAAAGAAATTAAAAATATGAAATCAAGATGAAATATACCATATTTAGTTTTTTAACTTATTAATTCTACAAAACCTTGTTTGTTCTCACTAAAGAGTCATGTGATTGAATATGCTTCATTAATTTTGAAAATCGTGGTTTAACACTTCATGATGCAGGGATTCAAGGGTCTGGTTCCAAGTTCAATTTATTTCAGTAAAATACATCTTCAGCTGTCATAGCTAAAAATGATACCTCACAAAAATATGGAGATCCAATTGGAAGAAGTGAATCATTGACTGTCTTCATTAAATCATGACATTCATTTTTCAATCCCATATGCCAATTATGCAAAGGTCTTTGTTGAAATTCAGCTAATAAATTTCCTTCTTCTCTGATTTCAATCAGTTGTTCTTGCAAACTAATCAGAAGGTGTTACATTTTTATACTTTCAACAAATGGATCCAAAACTCACTGAAATTCTGTTTGGAAGATTTTTTCAAAAGGTTAGAAAATCCTGTTTCCACATTTTTGAGTGTATAAACACAAGAATTTTTTTTTAATAGCTAACGCCTTTATATAGTGTTGGGCAACAAAAGCTTAGTTTTTAAATATCTCCTGCTAATTAGGACAGGGCAGCTAGGTGGAAGACTGGGCTAAGAATCAGAAAGGCATCCTCCTGAGTTCAAATCTGACCTCAGACCCTTACTAGTTGTGTGACCCTGAGCAAGTCATTCAATCCTGTTTGCCTTGGTTTCCTCATCTGTAAAATGAGCCGGAAAAAGAAATGGCAAACCACTCCAGTATCTTTACAAAGAAAACCCCAAATGGGGTTGTGATGAGTTGGACATGACTGAAACAACTCAACAACAAAAATTAGAACAGCTTCCTACTCTCATCAGCTAATAACTCAGGGCACCATATATGTGTAGGGGAAGATTCATCATTAGAGGTAGTGAATGTAAATCAAAATTTCAAATACATTTCTTGATAATTTTGCATTTTTTGGATAATTTCTTGTCAAATCTCGTTAGATTGTCACTGTTTTTATCTTACAATATGACTCATATTAGGAGTAAAAAAATTTTCATCTCTGCCACGTTGTCCTTGTTTTCATGCTCTCACATTATTAGTATTATCTTCAATCCATAGCTTTTTTGAAGGAATCTGTTTTAAAATACTAGTCTGTTTTGTGAAGATTAACGTAGTCAAAACTGGATAATATAATCCATAAATCCTCTTAAATAAGTACAGGTAAAATACAACATGTCATAATACACTGTAAGTTCATGAAAAAAAGAAATTTACATGATGATTTATTATATATTTAAAAGGAACAGCAAATTGTACATAACAGATTTGCAGTTTCATGTGCATTCATCGTTTTTTTATAATATTATGTTATGGAAATACTTGTTTTATTCCATAAATTCAAAAAAAGAAAAAGAAAGTTGATGAATGAATGACATATCCCATCAACCTCTACACATGATTAAATTTCCGCTTCCCTCAGGATACCTCATGTATCCTGCAAGATACTTGACTATATGACATATGGATCAAGAGAGGGTACCAGTTTTTATCCACATATTAAATATTAGTAAAGTTTAATTGCTTCCTTTTTGATAGACATATCAAAATATATCAAATATAAAAATATATACACACATAGATACATGTGTGTGTGTATATATGTATATATATATGTGTGTGTGTGTGTGTGTGTGTGTGTGTGTGTGTGTGTGTAAAAGCTCTGTCTTACACATACTTTGGAGACCACTGTCCTGTTCTTGACCATAGATCTAGAAAGGCCCTTCAAAGTCTTCTAGCCTAAGTATCCCATTATCCCATTTTAGGGATGAAGGCCTAGAAAAGTTAAATGACTTGCCCAATGTTACACAGGTTGGGGCAGAGCCAGGATTTAAATGCAGGCTCTCTTACTCCTGGGGCAGTGCACTTTCCACTGTACCACTTAAGGAAACATGAGTTCTAAGGTTGGTTCTGCCAATAACTAGCTTCGTGGCCTAATTTAGCAAAGTTACATTCTCTCTGGGGCCCAATTTCTTTGGCTATAAAATAAGGACATTGGACTATGAGATGATATTTAGGATCCATCCTAGCTCTAATATTCTGCCAGTCTAGATAAAGTCTAGATAAAGAGGTATTGTCTCTTTTTCCTTCCTTCCTTCCTTCCATCCTTCTTTCCTTTCTTCCTTTCTTCCTTCCTTCTTTTCTTCCTTCCTTCCTTCCTTCCTCTTTTTTTCTTTTTCCTTTCTCTCTTTTTCTTTCTTCTCCCCCTCTCTCTTTCTCTTTCCCTTCTTCCCATCTCCCATCTCTCCCTCTCTTCCTTCTTTCTCTTTTTTTGGAGACTGGGTCTCCCTATCTCTTCCCAGACTGGCAGTGCAACGACCACTCTCAGGCACCAGCATGGAACTTTAACCTGCTCCATTTTTCTAACCTAGACTGGTTCCCCCCTCCTAAAGCAGCTTTGTTCCCAGCAGCTCCCAGCTTCAGTGCAACCAGCCAATCAGCTTTAGCCCTACTGCCGATCAGAACTCCAGAACTCAAGCTTATCTCCCAGCCTCAGCCTCCCCCAGTTGCAAGGATTACAGAAGCACACCAATAAGCCCAGCCTCCCTTTAGTTTCTGAGTACAGCCTTATTTTTAGACTGAGGAGCTTCAGCCTGTATCAAACCAGAACAGAGGAAATTCCTGGTATCCTCTAATAAGTCAGGTTTTTATATTCAGGAAAGAGCCTGAAGTATGTACTAGACAGAGCCGATGCCAGCTCCAACTGGCTCAAGAAAGCCAATTGTTAAATTTTTAGTTTAAGCATTTATACCTCAGAAATTGGCAAATGCTACAAACCAGTGTTTGATTTATTGTTTTGTTGATTGTCATAAGGAATGATTGAACTTTCGTTTCTATATAAATCATATGATACATGATTTGTGAAACCTAAGGAGTCATATGTGTCAGAAAGTCTCTCACTTATTGGCTACTTACAGCCAATGCAGGAAATATATAAACTGATTGTAGAAAATGTAGTTGGGGATGTTACTTATGTGGGCACCTACTTATCAACACATTTCTTTGTTCTCTGAGGACCCAGAGGATACCTCTTCCAGTGGCAACAAGGCCAGATGAAGCTCCATTAAGGAAGAGGCGCATTGATCACACACTATCTTGAATAACGGGACTTTTCTTATGTTAATGGTAAAGGAAATACAAATATCCTGGGTTGTATTTTCAATTTACACTTTGCCAACTTTCTTATCAATTGAGAAAATTCCTTTGTCATGCTATGGTTAAACACATATGGAGATCATAAGTCTGAGTGATGCAGACAGGATTTTTCTAAAAAGTATTTAAGACTTGTCAGTCTTTTACCAAAGAAAACAATGGGAAGAGGCGCTGAAACATGAGGAATGGGAAAAGTAAACAGGGGCATAGACCCTTGTGTGTGTGTGGGGGGGTGGTGGGGTGGTTTAGGCACTTCGGACATGCTGTAAACTCTGCAGTACCCAACCAATGGGGAACCAAGGGAGGGATCTGCCTTTGGGACAGGAAAATGAAAGATTGTGTTTTTGCACTGCAAGCGTTTGCCTACTCATGGGTCACACGTTCTCTTGTTAAAAAGTCTTTTCTTGAATTCACTAATGGCCATGTCGAGTTCTTGGTAAGGCAATTGTTTCTTCTTACATGGTCTGGACTTAAGAAAGTCATGGAGAAAATATTAAAAGTGCAGATTAAACCTGAAAGGGTATCAGGCATACGCCACCACCCCACCCCACCCAAGTTGATTGTTAAGTGTTTACCAGCAACCCCTGGAACTTGATAACATAGTGTGTGTACCATATGGGCAGAGAACGTGTGTACATCCTGTTACTTGATACAATATATGGGATATTAGGACATCTAATCCAGCCATCTCATTGTTAGATGATGAAACAGGAGCTCAGAGGGATGGAGTAGCTTGTCCAAGGTCACATTTCTGGTTGGTTAGTGGCTTGACCTGGGACTAGCCTGTAGATTTCCTAGATAGGATCATCTATTTAGAGATGGTAAGGACTTAGAAATCATCTCAGTTGACCTTGATAAGGGCATGTCTTAACGCCTGCATCCTGGTAGTTCAGGTTCATTATATATATGAAATAAGGCACTTAAACATCACTGAACAGTTATGAAACGGTTTGCTTTGGCCTGACGCAGTAAGGGTACAGTGATACTTAGTGTCTCTGGATGCACCTCCCTCTTCTCCATTTAGAAATGCAGCTCATCAGCAGGACCATAGATGGTGACTGATGTGATGGCGTCTTCAGAAAGCCTCCAACTCCTTGTGGGTGGGACTTAGGTGATATGGAAGCCACTATCAGATGAGTCAGTGGCCAATCAATTTCCCAGGAACAATGTTGTTGCTTTTAGAGAAAATTAATCCCTGTTGCTGGGAAACAGAGAACTTTGGTTTTATCATACCTCTCATGCGAAGTAAGGGAACTTGTCCAAGGTCACCTAGTGAGTAAATGGCAGAGCTGGGACTCGAACCCAGATCTTCCTTCCGCTATATTACGCTGCCTCTGCGATGTCTTTGTGTAAATGAAAACAGGGTCTGTGTGTGTGTCACCAAGTGTGAATAATGAGTTCAGAGTATGGCAATCAGAAGCTTGGGAGAGGAAAAAAACACCTCAGTCTACTTCTTCCTAGGTTGGCTAGTGCGGTGAAGTGGGGAGCAGAGGCCATGTGCAGACTGGCTTCATGAACTTCAGAGGAGGGAGCATGCAACGTTGCCGGGTAACCACCCCAGCAGAATGCGATTCTGTGACCCACCCTGACTCTGGCTCCCTCCCTCTCCCTGCCCTAGAGTAGTTCTGGGGCCTAATGAGGTTCAGCAGCAGCTGCCAGGCAGGGTCTCCCTCCAACGTACGCAGCAGGGTGGCAGCATACAGAGCCTGGGGCTCTACTCTGCTTCACAAAACATCAGCCTGGTGGCCCCATTCCCGCAGAACACAGGCAGAGAGAACAAGGGCTCCTTCACGTAGACACGGCCTCCTGCTCAGGCCCAGGCATGCACAAACGCTTTAGTAGGTGCTGCTGCCCAGGATGTGGGCAAACTGGTTTGGAGAACATAAAAGTCAGCCTCATCCCTCCCCCCACCCTCCCCCACCCCACCCCACCCCACCCTCCTTTCCTGGACAGAGCACCAGGTGCACACCTTCAACCCCACCCCAAGGACAACTCTCTTGATGGAGATTTTTCCCCAGTCCCAGCCAATGAATCTCTATAAAGAAAACTGAACTAGGTTGTGGCTTTAAGTGCTTTGTTCTTCCTTTGCTGGCTATGTGACTTTAAAAGCCCCATCTGTGTGGTGTAGTAGAAAACTAGATGGTTTGGGGGTCTGAAGACCTATTTCTGGTGCTCAGTCATGACACTTAACTTTGCTGGGCTCAGTTTTATCATCTGCAAAATAAGGCAATTGGACTACATGTCCTCTGAGACCCCTTCAAGCCCTAAATCCCATGATCCCATAGGTCTTGGGTTCCTCATATGTCTTGGAAGGCAGGGAGGATGAACTCTGGTTCAGGTGATCTTGAGGGTCTCCTTCACCTCTAACAAGCTGTGATTCTGACTTCATCAATCATTTATGGATATCATCAATATTCCAAAGGAGACAGGCAGAGATTCCTATGGAGAAAGCTGAGCAGAAACCCACCCCCACTCACTCAGCTTCTAGTGAAATCAGAGAGCCAAAGTGGCTTGGAAAAACCCCCTCAGCCCTTCAGCCTCTGCCCTCTGCCTAGCCCAGGCATAGGAGAGATAGAGGAAGGGGGACCTGAATTACAGAACTGTCTATGCTGGAAGGTTCCTTGTGGCTCATCTATCCCCAAGCCCCCATTTTATGATTGAGAAAGCCCAGGCCAAGAGCAAGGAAGGCACTTGATCAGAATCACACAGGAATTCAGCAGCAATATTCAATTCAAACCCAGGCTTTCTTATCCCAGATCCAGGACTCTTTTCACTATATATGTAAATCATGAAGATTTTGACATTGGCTTGAAGACTTATACTGGCCACCTAAGCCAGAGAGCATAAAGAAAACAACTACCAGGAAAGGGGAGGAATTCTAACTCATGCCACTTGAGGAGAGATTGAAGGAATTGGGGGATGTTAATACTGGAGAAGACAAGACTTGGGGTGAGAGAGATATGACAGTTGTCTTCAAGTATTTGATGGACCATGACATGAAAGAGGGATTGGACTCCTTCTGCTTGGCCACCAGATAGAAGAACAGGGAGCAAGAGGTAGAAGGGACAGAGAGATCGACAAACAAATTTAGGTCCATAGCTTTGGAAGAGACCTGAGGGATCTAGTTTTGTCTAAGGTCACACAGCCAGTAAATGGCAGAGCCAGCTCTAGAACCAGAAGGGACCTTAAAGAACATCTAGTCCAAACTCCTCTCATTTTATAGATAAGGAAACTAAGGCCCAAAGAAGTTAAATGACTTATCCAAGATCATTCTGATAGTAAATGGCGAGGTGGGATTTGAACACAGCATCTCTGATTCCAGAACCATTGCTCTTTCCACGGTTCTTCCTTGTCTCTGTTTGCTGGGTATGTTGTTAAGGGATTGGTTCAGCATGTATGCTTTAGACTCACTGGTCCCTGAAATACTGGGGTTCCAGGAATAATATCCCCATTTGGCTGTATTACAAGTGAGAGGCTGGCATCTCCATTGCAACCTCTGTGTCTTCAAATGAATTAGAGTTACCTCTGCCTGAAATTTCAGGAAGTGGAGCCTGACAAGGGAACATGAAGCCTCCTACGTTTTTCTAGAGAGATAAATGCAATCCCAGAACAAGCAAAATTTAGCTAAGTGGTGAGGGGAAGTGGGAAAGGAGAGTGAAGCCTTTTATTACTGAGAAATGCATGGTAACTGACATGGATGGAGAGAGAAAAGCATGTATAGGGTTTCTTACTCGGGAGACTTTTCACTACAGCCGGTTCTGAAACAAGATCCATGGAAGTAAAACAAGAGTGGAAGGATCCCAACAGAATCATCGATTTCAAACTGGAAGCAGTGGTATGCTGGTAAATGTTTAACAACCATCTCTCTGGGGGGAAATGAAGTCACAACACACTTTTGACTTTAATTTACTAAAGGACAAATTAAGCCCCAATTTGCAGTATTTGCTGATTTCTGAGGTGTAAACGCGCTCGCATTAAATTTAACCATCCTCTCACAAGCTCTTAGGGACCAAAATTCCATCCCACCCCCTCATTTAATAGATGAGGAACAAAGTGGCACGTTCCAGGTTACACACATAGTAAGTAGTAGAGTCAGGACTTGAACCCAGGTGCCTGGGATTCTAAATCCAGCATTCTTTCCACTGAACCATAATTCCTCAGTAAGATTAGGTTTAAGTAGAGAAGACTCAGGTTTAAATCTTGGAATGGCTGTTTGCTGCTACTTATCATTTAATCCCTCTAGACTTCTATTTCCTCATCTGCAAAATAAGAAAATTGAATGAGATGACCCCCAAGGGACCTTCCAATTCCTAGAAATCTAAATAAATATATATATGTACATACACATACGTATGTATATGTGTGCACACACACATACACACATACACCCCACAGTATATACTCTGCAGTAGCTCGGCTGTTGTCCCCCAAGAGGGCAACTCCACTGTGGAGTCAAGAACACTAGAGGGAGCCAGTCGCCTGCTTTCGAAATGCTCCCAGGTCCTCATCCTGATTAACTAGGTCAGCTCGCCTCCCCTGCCTGGCTCTTCCAAGCTTAGCTTTAAAGACAGGAGTGAGTGGAGCTTTACTGGGAAGGCTGATCTGAGCTGGGCTCCGTAGCAAGAAGACAGTGGTGTCCATAGGCTCTTAGGAGAATGACTCGGCGCAATATCTGGTACACAGTAGGCTCTTAATAAATGTTTATTGATTGACTTGGCCATAGAATCATAGATCTAGAGTTGGATGGGACCTTCAAGGCCATCTAGTTCAAGCCCCTCACTTTACAGATGAGGAAACTGAGGCCTCAGGAGTCTCACAGGTAGTAAATGACAGAGGAAGGATTTGAACCCAAGTCCTCTGACTTTATAAGCAGTGCTATTGCCACTGTGCCATGTAATGAGGATCAGTATGGCCCTCTTCCTTGAATCACACTCCTCTATTAGGTTATTAACACTTACTCCCTTGGATGACTTTGGAGTGGCCATGTTTCGTGATTTATTTTTATCTACTGTTCCATGAAATTCATTAATTTGTCTAAATCCTCCATCAACTTGCTGTTATTTCTTTCTGATAAAACTTTTTTTTAAAAAAAATTTTAAGGAGGTGGGGTGAGGTCTGGACTTGCAATTTCATCAGTTTAAGGAAGTCCTGATAAGAAAACTCTACAAATACAATCAACAGCTGTGTTCCAACTTATGGTCAGAGAGTTGCCTGGAATACTGAGAGGCTGTAACTTTTCTAAGGTCGCAAAGCTTGTAAATAGCAGTGTCAGGATTTGAATCCAAATTTCCAAGTGAAATGGTCTTACCCCTACACCATATTCATTGCCCATCGCTCTTGTGCTTGGGGAGATTCCCACTCTTTTTAGGAGAAGAATATTCTGACTCCTAATCCAGTGTTCTTTCTAGGCTGAAAAAAGCTTGTGCACATCAAAAAAAAAAAACTTGAACCCATTTTACTTCCTGAATCTGAAGCTCACCCTCTATCTTTTATGCCATGCAGCTCATCCATGTTACTTCTTACGATAAATTCTCAAATTTGCCACCTGATTTATCCAGGAGTGCTCTCTGGAGTCAGTGTGGTATGGTGGGAAGAACACCCAATAGGACACAGAAGGCTTATGCTATAAGCTGGCTTCTGTCACTAACTTGCTGTGTGATTTTGGGTTAATTGTTTGACCTCTCTGGGCTTCCTTACTTTTAAAATGGGGTGCTTGTGCTAGATGATCTCTAAGATCCTTTCCAGTCCTGAAATTTTACAATTTAATATTTCAATGAATCCAAAATCTCATCCGTGGGGACACCCCATCCAATGGGGCCCCTCTCACCACATCAGAGCACCTACTCATTCTTTGTAATTCTGGACCTTGTCTTCTCATCAAACCCTTGGTAGCAGATCTACCCAACACCCTGGAGGCTTTCTTCTAGGGTCTATATGTTTGCTAGCATTCCTGGGATGTCAGGGGATCCCTTAGGCTGCCCCTTTGTGTGTCCCTCATTCTTACTGTATGACTGGCTCACTTCCTTTTCTGATCCCACATTTTCTGGATGACATCTTTCATATCACTTCATCATTGGTAATGAATGACAACCAATTTACCTATTGCCTCCCCCAGGAAAAAGGGAACTCCATATGGCCACAGTTCGTTCATTGTATCCCCACACCTGGCACAAGGCCTTGACCACAGTAGATGCAAGTCAATGCTTGTTGAATGAATGAATGAAGTGAATTAATAAATGCCTACCTCCCCTTCCTTCCCCAGCTCTTCTCCTCCAAACTCAAGCTGCATGGTAGAGTAGAATGAGCACGGGTCCTGGCATCAAAGGCCCTATGTTTAAATCCCACCTGTGATGCTTACCACTCCGTATGACCCTGAGCAAGTCATCAGGCCCAGTTTCCTCATCTCTTGGACTAGATGGCTCTATATTTATGATCTTTGAGGAGTATAATGCTCAACCTCCCCCCGCCCCCCATCTGTTTCTTCATCGCCCTTCAGGCCGCCCACAATTTTGATTCTCTGCAGTCTGTGGGGCTGCATGACTCAGAGCTGAGCAGCAGCACCAGGGAAACGTATTAGAAACAATGGGTTTGGGGATCATGGAGCAGTTGGAAATCCTGGAGAGAGCTCTTCTCCAGACTCATCCTATTCTGTAGCTTTGTTCATTCTAGCTTTATCTCTTCCCAGCTTTAAGAACTGCTGCTCAGTCCTAGACTCCTGGTAGTGGTGGTGGGTGTTTTCAATCCTTTGCTTAAGACATCGATTCCCTTCATGATTTTATAAATCTTTACCCTTGTGCTCTCTTTGCCAGCGCAAGTAGTAAGCTGTGGCTCTTACAGTTTAGAGAGTCCTAAGTGTTTTCATCATTCTCCATAGGAGACCAACCCCACCTCCCTTGGAATTCCTACCCACAAAGGCCTTTCGTGACACTGAAGGAAAGCAAAGCACTGGATGATATTGATAACAATAAAAATAATAACAGCTAGCATTTCTATAGCACTTTATCCTTGCCACAACCCTAGGCGATAGGTGCTATTTATTATCCACATTTAACAGATCAGGAGACTGAGACTGACAGAGGTTAAGTAACTTGCCTAGGATCACATAGCTACTAAGAATCTGGGGCTGGATTTGAACTCAGATCTTCCTGATTTCAGGTCCAGTGCTCTTGGAAGAGGAGGAGGAAGAAGGAAAGGAAGAGGAGGGGAAGATGAAGAAGAGGAGGAGGGGGAGGAAGAAGCAGAGGAGGAGGAGGAGGGAGAAGAGAAGGGAAGGGAGAAGTAGGAGAACTCAGAGCAGAAGGAAGTCGTGGTCATATGGATCATATTGTTACCACTGCCATCATCAAAAGGTAAGGCAGCTAGGTGCAGTGGATAGAATGCTGGGCCTGGAGTCATAGACTTCCTGAGTTCAAATCTGGCCTCAGACACTTACTAGCTGGGTGACCCCAGGCAAGTCACTTCATCCTGTTTGCCTCAGTTTCTTCATTTGTAAAATGATCTAGAGAAGGACATGACAAACCAGTCAAGTATCTTTGCCAAGAAGACCCCAAAAGGAGTCACAAAGAGTCAGACATGAATGAATAACAACATCGAAATGACTGTTTAAGTTCCTGCTGGTATATAGTAACTAAGCCAGGCCCTGCACAAAATGACTTAAATCAAGAAGGTCCTTTCCTGTCCTTTGGGAGTTTTACTGACTCCCTAAAAAGTAAAAGGTATTCAGGCCTCACTTTACACAAATGTTGTTGGGGATGGTGGTGGTCCTTTGTTTTCAAAGAGGACCAAGGGCATCACAATGTTGGGGTATGGGTGATGTCTTGACTTACATGTGAATTGAATTTAAGTGAGGCAGAGTTGCACAAAGTCATCTGCCTCACTCTCTTTTCCACAATCGTTGAAGTCCCCCGGCAAGACAAAAGTCAAGATGACCTGGGATGCAATGGATTGGTGATATGTGGCAAATGTTGGCATTACCCATAAGGAAAAGCGTAGCAGGTGAAGAGTCCATTTCCTGACTAAGGATTTGGATCTGGTTCAAGTCTTCCTGCTTCCTAGCCTTACCAATTAGAGAAAAAATGAGGATTAAGATAAGAAAGAGAAGACAATGAATTTACATGAGTAGGAATGTCTCCTTTCTGCCTCTCTCTGCTTCCCTAATGCTCAGCCCACAGTCTGGCCAGTGTTAAACCTAGTTGGTTGACTAGGATGGAACAGGATGACACTACTCCCCCCTCCCACTTACCCCAAGCTAAAGGGGCCATTTCTTAACACCAATGCTCTTTGGGCCACTAGCAGGAGGCAGTCTCATAGCTGAGTGGAGGAAGAAACACTGGAGCATTTCAATTCAATTCAGCCAAGACTGAGAAGCACTAAGGGAATGGGGAAGAAACCAATATATTCCGTCGTGTCTAGTGAGGGAGGTAGTTAGTCATTTGTTTGGTTAGAATTTATTTAGCACCACTATGTACTAGGTGAGAGGCAGCCTGGCACAACAGATATAGAGAGCCTACCACAAGGTCAGGAAGACTGGGGTTTGAGTCCTATTTCTGATACTTACAGACAGTATGTGACCCCTGCCAAGTCACTTAATCTCTCAATGACCCCAGAACACTCTCTGAGACTACAAGTGCATGAGTACTGGAGATCTGCTTGGTAGAGAGGGCTTATAGAAGAAGAAGTAGAAGAAGAAGAAGAAGAAAGAGGAGGAGGAGGAGGAGAGGAGGAGGAGGAGGAGAAGAGGAGGAGAAGAGGAGGAGGAGGAGGAAGAGGAGGAGGAGGAGGAGAGGAGGAGGAGAAGGAGAAGGAGAGAAGGAGAAGGAGAAGGAAGAGAATTATTATCTTGTTTGATCCTCACAACCATCCTGGGAGGGAGGTGCTGTTTTATTCCCATTTTACAGATGAGGAAAGGGAGGTAAGCAGAAGTTAAATGATTTGCCCAGGGTCATAAATTTGAACCAAGGCCAGATTTGAACTCTGGTCTTCTTGACTCCAGATCCAGAGCACCACCTAACTGCCCTACCAATGAACTTATAGGTCCAGTGTGAAAGAAAAATATATCAGACACCATTCTAGGTGTTAGTGATACAAACCAAACCAAAAAAAGCATCTATCTTCTTGTCCTTAAGAAGCTTACACTGTACTGGCAATACAAGTAAATAGTAGCTAAGTGAGGATTGGGAGAGTGCTAACCACTAGGGGGAGCTGGGGAGCAGGAAAGGCCTACTCCAGGAAGTAGCACCTGAGTTGGACAGTGAAGGAAACCCAGTTTTCTAAGAGGTTGAAGTGAGGAAGAAGTGCTTTCCAGGCATAAGAGACTGCCTACACAGAGGCATAGAGACAGACAATGGATTATAGAAGGGATAACCAGAGTGTGTGAAGAGTTAGATGGTAGAAGAATGGAAGCTCCTTGAGGACAAGCATTGTTTTAATTTATATCTTTGTGACTTGTACGAACTGATGCAAAGTGAAATGAGCAGAACCAAGAAAACATAGTACACGATATCTGTAACATTGTGTGATGATCAACTATGAAGGACCAGGATCTTCTCAGCAAAACAATGATCCAAGACAAATACAAAAGACTCATGAAGGAAAATGCTATCCACATCCAGATAAAGAACTGGTAGACTCTGAATGCAGATTGAAGCATACTTTTTTCACTTGCTTTATTCTTTTTTGTGGTTTTTTCCCCTTTTGATCTGTTTCTTCTTTCACAACTGTGACTAATATGGAAATATGTCTTACATGATAGCACATGCATACCCTATATCAAATTGCCTACCATTTTAGAAAGAGGGGAGGGAGAAAAATTTGGAACTCAAAATCTTGTAAAAATGAATGCTAAAAATTGCCTTGACACGTGATTGGGGGAAAAAATAAAATATTATTTTAAAAATGTATGTATTTGTATCCCAAGAACTTAGTACCTACCTGGCACATAGTAGGCCTTTCATAAATACTTATTATATTGAAGGAGAGTAATGTGAAATAAGTCTGTAACATTAGACTGGAGTCAGGCAAAGACAAGTTTTGAATGCCAAGCTAAGGTGTTTGTATTTTACCTAGGAGGCAATGGGGACCCACTAAAGATTATTGAGTAAGAGAGTGACCCCTTTAGGGAGTGACTATGCTTTGGAAAGATTGTTTTTGCAGTCATTTGGAAGATGGTCTGAAAGGGAAAGAGCATGGAGGGGGTGGGGGCACAATTAGGAAACTATTGCAATAATCCAGCCAAAAGGTAAGGAGGTGTGAATGAGGGGGACAATTATGGGAGTGGATAGAAAGAGATGGATGCAAGAACAATTTAATGACTTTGGGGTATAGATATTTATGAACATATCTCATACCTATCAAATATGTACACAAATAACTCTAAATATAAGGTGGAGTGTGGTAAATGCATGAGGTACTAAAATTGTTCTCAGAGTTCATAGGAGGAAGAGACTATTTCTGGCTGGGAGGATAATAATAGCTGACATTTGTACAATGCTTTAAAGTTTCCAAAGCCCTTTATATACATTATCTCATTTGATCATCATAAGAACTCTATTGAGGGTGGGTATGACAGGTATTCTTATCCCCATCTTATAGATGAGGAAAGTGAAGCTCAGAGATTTTAAGTGCCCACAGTCACTTGGCTAGGATGAGAGGAGGGATTAGCCCAAAGCTTTCCCAACACCAAGCACTGAACTTTTCCCCCTGAACCTTGCTACTCCAGAGAAAGCTTCTTGGAGAGGTGGCATTTGAGCTGAGCAATGAAAAACAAATAAGAGACCAAAAGGAAGGCATTCCAGGGCTGAGAAACAGCATGAGCAAATGCACTAAGGGAGGAAATCAGGAGACATGTTAATATTGTCAACCAGTCCAGCTTGGCTAAAGCACTGGGAAGTGTGAGATAAGGCTGGAGACAGATAGTAGTAGGCCTTGAATGCCTACCAAGCTTAGGAACTGGACCTTATCCTGTAGACAACAGGAGGCCACTGAAGATTTGAGAGCAAGGGATGCTGTCATCAGACTTGTGGATTAGGAAGAGTGATTGGGCACCAGCACTAGGTTGGATGGGGGTGGGGGTGGGGGATTGGCGACGAAACTGGAAGGAAGGAGACTATTTATTGGACTACCATAAGGCTTTGGGTGAGGGTAATGAGACCTTGAACTAGAATGAGAGCAGAGTGAATGGAAAGGGGGAGCAATTAGAAAACAGAGCCACATGTTAATAGAATTCAATTCAGTTCAAACTAAAAAGCATTTATTAAGGACCAGGTACTATACTGGAAAGACAAAACCAAAACCAGTTCCTACCCTTGAGGAGCTTGCATTCTACTGGAATGAAGATGGCTAAGTAACTGACTAGGTGGTAGGAGTGGTCAGAGAAAGGGAGGGGTCAATGATAATACAGGTTCTGAGTCTGGGTAACTGGGAGAATTAGGGCACCGTTAATAGAAATAGAAAAGTCAAGGATGGAGCAGACTTGGTCAGAAGGTAGGGAGGGAAAACTATCAATGACTTCTCCTTCAGACATGTGGAATTTGGGGTGTGCAGAAGAGTCTAGGACTTAGCATGGGGCTAGAGATTCAGACTTGGAAGCCGCCTCCAATGGAGACAGTAGCTGAAATTATGGATGTGTGATGCTGGTCCATGTATGGGGAATAGGGTTACTAGAAGGTACTGAGCATAGGGAATGCCGGATCATGGCAGAGGACCAAGGGACTTCCCTTCAGATAAAACGCTTCTTCAAACCCACTCCTTGGGAGTCAGAAACTCAGCCCTTCTGCCTATGCAGAAACTCAGATATGGCCACTGGGGATGAGCCTTTCCTCCCTCTCTAACTAGCTTGTGTTTATTTATATTCATTCTGTATATATATATATGTGTGTATAAGTATATATATATATATATACACACAAATATCTAAACACATATACACACATATGTATATATATGCTTGCTGTCTCCCCATTAATACATATAGGCATGTATATGTATTATATACATGTATATGCATGTTATACACATGCATGTATATATTATATACACATACATGCACATTATATACATGTATGTGTACATTATGTATATGTATGAATACATATACATGATATCCATGATCCATATATGTGTAACATCCACATGTGTGTGCTTATTATCTCCTCCCATTAAAATGTAAACTCCTTGAGAGTACAGGTTGTTTTATTCTTTGTATTTTTGTCCTCAGCTCCTAGCACAGTGTCTGACATGTAGTCTGGGCTTAATAAGTACTTGTTGGTTGATTGACTGATCCATGTCAGAACTTTAAGAGACCAAACTGCTTGGGCCAGTACACTTCCATTTCTGGCCCCACCCTCCTCAGTAAATCTCCCAATCCCTCCCCCATTACTTTGTGGTTGACTGCTCATTCAGGTTGGCATTGGCCCCAGAACTGGTCACCCTTCTTTTCTCCATGCCAGGGCCACCTTGTACAACCCCATAGTTCACTCAGGAACCCTGTGCCCTTTCTTACCTTGTGCCCTTTATCTCACGATCCTGTCTCTTCAAGTTACCCAAGAACATTTTCATAGGTGAAGTAATAGATAGATTGCTGGGCCTGGCATCAGGAAGATCCGAGTTCAAATTCAGCTTCAGATGCTTACTAGCTGGGTGACCCTTGGGGAGTCACTTAACCTCTACTTGCCTCAGTTTCCTCCACTGTAAAATGGAATAATAATAGCATCTGCTTCTGAAGGTTGTTGCGAGGATGCAATGAGATGTTTGTAAAGGGTTTAGTGCAGTGCCTGGCACGTTGTAGGTATTTAATAAATACTTGTTCTCTTCCTATTGATAAATCCAGGAAATATAAAATTATCCATAAAATGACAAGGATAGCAATAATCACCGTATTGGATTTCTATATGATTTTGTTGCATTACATTGAAAGTCCCAAAGAGGAAGAGGAAAAGGAACAGATTGAGAAAATAGGATCTAAGATTTAGAGCTGGACAGTACCTTGGACATCCAGGACAACCCCCTCGTTTTCCAGATAAGGAAGCTGGTGACTTGTGTAAGATCATACAACCATACAACTAATAAATGGTGAGCCAAGACTCAGTCTCAGGTCCTCTGACTCTAAGACCAGGCTGTGTTGTTTCCACACTTGGATGGGACAGAGATGGCGGTGTAGATGGTAGTGGATGAGGCAGAGAAGAAGGATGAGGATTAGGAGGAGAAATGTTCTAATGTGGAGAGTTTATGGTAACCAGTGAAAAACGAAATAAATGAAAGCAAAGGGAACCATTGCACTCTGGGTCAGCAGGATGGGGTCAATATGGAGTGACTCAGGCTTTGTGACATATATACGACTGGGTTCCCCTTTGCAGTGAGGACAATTGATCCCTATCAAAAAGAGAGCACTGAGCGTGACACAGACTGAGCTGTCAACCACTGCCTCAGATAGAGAATAAGCCAATTCATGGGATACCCCAAGGGCTCTACCACCACCATGTTCTCAGGGTTCTCTCCTGGGTCACTGACAGTCTCAAGCAATGCTTACTGGGGCTGCTGTAGAAGGGGTACTTCAATAGAAGCAGGCCATCAGACCAGATGATCTCTCAGATCTCTTCCAACTCTGAGTAACCCTTTGAGCCTAACCTTTCCCCTGCTCACCTCACCCAAACCACAGCCAGGCCAGGGGCTCCCCACTTCCCAAATTACCACCCTTGGGGGCTTCTAGAAGGTATGCATTCACACCACACTGAGCACTTGCCCACCCTCATCAATTTCCATTCTACTCCACTTTCAGACCTCTCCATTGTAGGAATGGGAAGTCAGGTTGTCTGGACCTGTTCCAAACTATGGCAGACACACCAGGGGATTTCCAGGAGTGGGACCAGGGTGAGTATCTCTTCTTCTGATCTCCACCCCTCCCCCACCTCTATTTTCTTTTCCTTAGTATGTACTCCAGGATTCTGGTGGCAGAAGGTTCTATTGCTATTTGGACAGTGACAAGATCAGGAGGCTCTCTCTACACAGTCCAGCAAGATAATATACAAAATTCAGTTTCAGGCCAGTGTTGGGGTCCAATATCTCCAGTTATTCTCAAATTGGCTATAAACTCCCAAACATTTTTTTCTTTGCTCTTCTCCCAAATGTTCCATCTTTGGGTGTATTTTAAGGGAAATGCAACTCTGCTTCTGATTCATACCCGCTGAGCTCATCAAAACCAGAATGATTTGGTAAGAGCTGCTGGGTTTACTGGATGCCTTCTGGGATCTTTAAAGCATGTTTTTCCTAAGAAACAGGAAGTTGAATTTCAACAGGGGAAGTAGGCAATTTGCACAGCTCTACATCTGAATGCTAAGAAAGAAAAAAACCTGGACTGTCTGTAGGGGATGTTTATATTATAAACCCTTCCTATACCTCCCAACTTTGTCACAGGTCAGGCAATGAAGGCAGAGACCCCAAAAGGGGACCTGTAGGTAGATCTATATAGGCTGCTGTTGACTTTCTAAAAAGGACCTTTCCTCCAAGGACCCAAAGGCACCTGCGAACCATATAAATTATAGGGTTTTTCCTCCCTCCATTCCAGGTAAAAGGCTTCTCCCAGCCTATTTCCTGGGAGCCAGATAGGAATTCCATAGTCCTCCTTGACCTTGACTTAGAGTATCCTGCTTTAACAGTCCAAACTGACTGGCCCAGTCCACCTTCCCATTTGGCCATACCCTCCTCAATAAATCTCCCATCCTCTCATCTCTACCTATTATTCATGGTTTACTGTTTACTTAGGTTGATATCAGTCACAGCACTGAATGCCTCACTTTTCTTTGTACCATGACCACCTTTCCACTCCCTTTGACCTCATCTCACATCTCACCTGAAAAACGGGTGCCCCTTCTCACCTAGTGATATCTCTTGATGCTATCTCTGCCATTTACTCTCTGTGTCCTTGGGCAAGTCATTGAACTATAGGCCTCAATTTTCTCTTCTGTAAAATAAAGGGGATGGACTCAATCAGAAAACTGTCCCCTAAATCTAAATCTGTGGTCCTATTATCTCAGAATAACATAAAAACATTGCCCTGGTGGTCTTCCTGGAGGCTAGAGGTCAGCTGAGATATTATAAAACTGGCAGGAGTAGGGGAAGAGAAGGGAAAGGGGGAGGTAAAACAATCCCCCCCAAGCTAACCACAGGTTTCCCAGATCCCAGTCCCATGCTATGAGACCATCTCCAAGCTGAAGTTCTTCTTTATCCACGTACCAAGGGAGATCAGTCCTAGTGGGAAGCCATTCTAACCACAGAACAGCAGGGATACAGTAACCACATAGGATAGGAACCAAGTACTTATAAAGAAGTGGACTTCATAAGCTGTAAGTGTTCACTCCAAACCACTGAGATTTCCTCTATAAAGTCTTCCTTGACCCTCTGATTCCCACTATTTCTCCCATGTCCACCCACCTTCCCTCTACATACACCCCACTCTGGAAATCATTCCTTTCTCTTTTGAGCCCTCATAGTACATAGAACTTTGCCTTGAATAAATCCCTTCTGGGGATTTGTCCCTCTCATTTAGAAAATGAAAGACTCCAAGGTTTCTAAGAGCCATGGTATCTCTAAATCTGTAACCCCATGACTAAGTGACCACTAAGGTCCTACTCCTCTCTAACTACTGGGATCTATGAGCTCTCTGGCCTTAAATTTTCTCATCTGCAAAATTAGGAATTTGCAATAGATAGCCTTTAAGGTCCCTTCCAGCTCTAAGTCCTTTAATAAATCTTTGATCTCTTGCTCGGCCTCACTTTTCTTATCTTTAAAATGGGAGTGGAGAAGAAAGTGGTCTACTATGATCAAAAAGGTCCTTTTGAGCTCAAAAGGTGATTTTTATTACTTTTGTGCATATCCACATTCTATTTTGGTTTCATATCTCATCCAAATTTAAAGCATGAACTTCTCGAGGTGGAAGGTCTTAGGGTCATAGGAATTTAGGCCAAGAAGGGGCCTTTGAGATCAAATTCAATTTAGAAATGAGGAAACTCAGGCCCAGAGAGAAAGCTACTTAGCCACCATCATCTTCTAGGCAGTAAAATTCAGAGCTCAGGATGGAACCCAACCTTTCTGCATCTCATTCATCTTTGTGTCACCCTCTTAGCAAAGGACCTGGGACATTACTAGCATTCAATAAGGTCTCTACTTTTAGGAGCGGTACCATCGGCCTCCCACAGAATTCTAGTTGGAAGAGTCCTCAGAGGCTATCTAATCCAGCCCATGCCTGACTCAGGAATTCCCTCTACAGCTGACCCAACAAGAATACCCAATCTTGGCAAAGATTTGGAAATTGAGGGGATATCTGTAGTTTGGGGAATGGTTGAACAAGTTGTGGTATATGAATGTAATGGAATGCTATTGTTCCATAAGAAATGATGAGCAGGCGGACTTCAGAAAAACCTGAAAAGACTTATATGAACTGATGCTGAGTGAAGTGAGCAGAACCAGAAGAATACCGTACACAGTAACAGCAACATTGTACGATGACCAACTGTGATAGATTTAGCTCTTACAGGCAGTACAATGATCTAAGACGATCCCAAAAGACTCATAATGGCAAATGCTATCCACATCCAGAGAAAGAACTATAGAGTCTGAATGCAGATTGAAACATACTATTTTCTCTCTCTTTTTTTTTTTGGCAGGGCAATTGGGGTTAAGTGACTTACCCAAGGTCACACAGCTAGTTAATGTGTCAAGTGTCTGAGGTTGGATTTGAACTCAGGTCCTCCTGACTCCAGGACTGGTGCTCTACTCACTGTACCACCTAGCTGCCCCCTATTTTCTCTTTTTTTTAAAATTTTTTTCTCATGGTTTTTCCCTTTTACTCTGATTTTTCATTCACAACATGACTAATGTGGAAATATGTTTAATATGATTGTACGTGTATAGCCTATATCAGATTGCATGCCATCTTGGGGAGGGGGGAGAGGAGAGATGGGAAAAATTTAGAACTCAAAATCTTATAAAAGTGAATGCTGAAAACTAAAAATAAATTTTTAAAAAGAATACCCAATGTAGCTTTTATTCGAAGATTTATATGGAGGAAAAACCCACTACCTCTGAGGCAACCTAATCCACTTTAGGAAAACCTTTAATTATTGGGAAATATTTACTTTCATCAAGCATAAATCCGCCTCTTTGCACCTCCCACCCATTCACCTAGCTCTACTTCCCTCCTCCACATGACAGCCACTCAAAGCCTTGAAGATGGCTATCATGTCCCTCTCCCATGGTATGAGTGGTTTCCCTCCTGGTTGCCACTCCCTGGTTGTGCTCCCACCCTGCAACTATCCTGGTTGCCCTCCACTGGATCCGATCTCCAGTGTAGACACATCCTTCCTAAAATACAGTGTCCAGAAGTGATCTCTAGCTGTGGCCTCACCAGGGCAGAATGCAGGGGGCCTATGACCTCTCTAACCCTCTCTGAATACAACCCAAGAAGAAATTTGTGTGCTCGCTTCAGCAGCACATACACTAAAATTGGAACGATTTGGAGAAGATTAGCATGGCCCCTGTGCAAGGATGACACACAAATTCGTGAAGCTTTCCATATTTTTAGGGGCAATCAGAATACATGCCATGTTGGGTGGGGGGGGAGGGTAGAGATGGGGAGAACATTTGTAACTAAAAATCTTGTGGAAATGAATGTCAAAAGCTAAAAATAGATAAATTTTACAAAAAGAAGAAATTTGTTTTCTTGGCTCTCATATCATGCCATTGACTCCCATTGAGACTGCCAGCCATTCAAACCTTTTCTGACAAGCTGTTGTCTAGTGATGCTTCCTCCATCTTTGTGGAGTTGATTTGTTGAACCCAAGTGTCAAGGTCAAAACCTCAGCATTACCTTTGACTCTTTCCTTCCCCAGCTCCCATTTCCAATTCCCCAATTATCTCTTCCTTCCATCCTCTCTTCCCTACTCTAGCTGCAGCTCCTGGGGTCGGGCCCTCATCCCCTCTGGCTGGGGTGGTGTGGAACAGGCACCAAGTTGTCTTTCTGTCCCCAGCCTGTTTTCTCTCAACTACATCCTTCATACGGATACCAGCTCTGACTGCATCATGTCATTCCTCTTCCCCCAAACCCTCAATGGCTCCCCATTGTCTACATCTGTAAAATGTAAATTCTTATTCCTGACACTTAAGCCTTCCATAATCTGATTCCAATTTACCCTTTTAGCCTTATTTCACATTGGTGCCTTTCTTGTACTCTGTGCCTCAGATAGACTGACTTGGTCCTTGCTCTTGTACCACTCCCTTCCATCTTTTTGCTTTAATTCATGTCATCCCCACCCCCATATCAGAAACAGACCCTTCCTTCTCTCCCCATCTCCGCTTGTTGAAACCCCTTCCTTCCTTCCTTCTAGACCCAACACAGTTTCTGTCACCTGCCTCAGGGCAGCAGAGAAAGTCATACAACCTGGATTCAAATATTCCCACTGTCAATAGCTGTGTGACCTTGAGTAAGTTACTTAACCTCTCTGGGCCTCGGTGTTCTCATCTGTAAAACAAGGCAGTCAGACTAGACAGTCTCTGACGTCCCTTCTGGCTCTAAGCCTATGACTGTGACGTCCTCCCTAGGATCTCACAGCAGAATGTTCTGTCTCTCTCTTCACTTTTCTCATATTCCATCATCCGGCCCCCCTTCCTGTGCTCTTATCACACTCTACTTCCTGTTACACTTCCTTGCGCATGTGTGGCATCAGCCCTGCTAGCCGGGAAATCTCTTGATGTCTGAGACTGTGTCTTATTTCATCTTCCTATCCCCAGTACTTTCACATATTGGAGTGCTTAATAAATAGTTGTTAAATTGAAGTTCACTAAATAAATACTGAGCAGCCAGGTGGATCAATGGTTAGAGTGTCAGGCCTTGGGTCAGGAAGACCTGAGTTCAAATCCAACATCGGACACTAGCAACATGACCCCAGGCAAGTCACTTAACCCTATTTGCAGCAGTCACCTCATCTGTTAAATAAGTTGATAGAAGGAAATGGCAAACCACTCCAGTGTCTTCACCAGGAAGACCCCAAATGGGGTCAAGAAGAGTCGGACAGGACAGAAAACAACTAAACAAGAACAAAGGAAAAAATGGGACTTGAAAGTTGGTGGATGAACATGACCAACACTACCGGATTTTAGGAGTAAAGGTCTGTCCCCGTTAGGGTCATAGAAGTACTGAGTCCTGAGTACTCATCCATCTAAGGTCAGGACTGAACCTCTCCGGAAGGGGCTGTTATGTTATTGTGGAGAAAAGAAAGTCATTCATTTTGGGAGCCAGCAGCAAGAACCTCCCCCCTCCCCCCACCCCCATCCCATTCCTCCTCCTTCCAGCATCTCTCTGAAGGAAGTCAGATGTCTTGTAAGAGGCCTGACTCTGGATTGAAGGTTCAGATCCCTGACTCTGCCAGTAACTATGTACACAACACTATGGACTCAATGAACTTTAAGGTCTTTTCCAACTCTAGAGCTAGGCTAAGATGACTTTTGATTTCTACCTCACTTGAGTAGTTTGCCTTCAAGGCTCCCAGGTCATCTACCATCTACACAGCCTGAGGTTCTCCCCATTATTCCCAAGCAGGCATTTCAGGCCTCAGAATGGGAGCTAAAGGGGATGGCACATCCTAAGCAAGTCTCCTTTCTAAGGAACATTCTCCACCAGCTCGAGCTGCTCTTCTTCCTCTTCCTCCTCCTCCTTCCTCCTCCTCCTTCCCCGATTACTCATCCTGCTGGAAACATGACTGATCCCTCCTGATGAGTAAGTGTCTCATGCACGTCATAGGCAGCCTGCTAAGGCTGTTAGGATGGGTGAATGAGTTCAACTCTCCACCAAACCTAGTGGGCCTGCTAGGGCCTTGGGTATGGGCAGTGGGTCAGAGACGGAGAGGAAGAGCAGAGATGGGTGGGGCCTGGGGCCCCAGAGATGGTGCAAGGCCTTTCTTGACAACACCTCCCATTTCTGCAGGGCTTCCGGGCTTACACAGAGCTCTCCCACCTGCAGGGCGGGTAGCACAAGTATTGTTAGTGCCATCTTGCCCATGGGGAGACTCAGAGAGAGGAGCTGACTTCCCTGGGGTCAGATGATGAGTAAAGGGCTGGTACCCCCTCACTCCAGGTTCAACGCCAGTACCTGACTTAAGAAGTCAGAAGAAGCGACCCGCTCAGGTGTTTCCTTCACCAGGCCTGGGAGCACAGAGCCGTAGCAGGGGTGTGCTGGAGCTGGCTCAGACTACCTCCCCAGATATGATTGTTAAATTTTCAGTCTGAGTATCTACACCTCAGAAATCAGTGCTCGCCATAGCTATGTCAGGGCTTGATTTTGTGGAGCATACAGACTTAAGTGATGGAGAAAACAATGCAGATTAAGCTTCAGATGTTTCATTTGTATTCTTTTCTTTTTTTTTGAGATTCGGTTTTTAAACACCAGCACAACCCTGTCTGTACAAGGATCTGAAAAGTCACCTAGTTCAAACCCTTCACTTTACAGGTGATAAAAATGAGACCAGAGAAGTTAAGTGACTTGTCTAATGTCACACAGGTGTAGAAGTCAGAGCCCAGATTCACACCTTGGTATTCCAACTCCAAATCTATCTGCTGCGCTCCCGACTTCACCTTCTGCTACCTTTTCTTTTTTCTTTATTCTATTCTCTTTTTTCCCCTTTTCTTGCTTTTTCTTCATCCTTGTCTCTTCTCTTTAAAAAAAAAATATATATATATATACAAATTACTTATTTTATCATTTACATAATATCTACTCCACCTGCCTCCATCATTATATCCATATGTAGCACTTTTAAACTCTGCAGGTACTTAGAATAGCTAGGATTTAGCAATGGCATGTATATGTATATCTATATGTGTATATCTATATATCTATCTATCTATATATATATATATGTACACATGCATACACACATACACATACCTAAATACACTTTGCTTCTTCAGTCATTTTTTTCATTGTGTCCAACTCTTCATGGCCCCATTTGGGGTTTTCTTGGCAAAGACACTGGAGTAGTTTGTCATTTCCTTCTCTAGCTCATTTTACAGATGAGGAAACAGAAGTAAACAGGATTAAGTGACTTGCCCAGGATCATACAGCTAGTAAGTGTCTGAGGCCAGATTTTAACTCAGGAACATGAGTCTTCCTGACTCCAGGCCCAGCACTCTATCCACTGTGCCACCTAGCTGCCCTAAACATTTATGGAGCACTTTACAAACCAAAGGCACATTCTTCCCTAAAACCACCTCAGTCCCTGGGTCACGTGCTCATGACTTCATTCAGCTCCAAGGTGAAGAAGGGCCACTCAGAGCTCATCTTCCTTGCTTGCCACTTGGGACAGGAGAAGGACTTGGGTTGCACCCCCACTGGAGACTTCTATTTGTAGTTCTAGCTCAGCAGTCATCAAAGAAACATGAAGTAAGCAGACCCTAGAAATAGTCATGGATTACATGCACAGGCTCCAACATAGAGAGCAGGACCCTTCATTCTGCATGCTTGGAAGCAGGCTCACCAAATACCCCTATGTTGCCAAGACCGAGCCCTTATTGGTCAGTCTCCTGTTATACAGGTATTATTTGTTTTTCTTTAAAAAAAAATCAGGAATTTGATGTTATCTTCCCCCTCCCCAATAAAGGGTACAGTGGAAGAAGACTAGCTCCTCATCTTCATTCCCTACAGTCCCCAGAACCCAAGCCAGGAAGATTGATGGCTTACTCTTTAAGGCAGAGGGAAGTTGGTAGTGAGGCAACATTAGCTTAAAGGGTTAATAGAAGCATGAGGAAGGAGGAACAAACCTTGAGGATTGCTATTTCTTGACTCTCCCCTTCCCATGCTTCTCCAGGATCAAGATGCTCTTGTTCTAACTCAATTACCAGTAGCATGTGTGTGTATGTGTGTGTGTATGTGTGTGTATGTGTGCGTGTGCACACGCTACTGTGTGTTTTACACACACATACACATACACACATACTTCATAATGGATCTGTTCATAATGACCTACTCCCCTACCATCCGAACCCGGAGCGTCCCTCAGTAATAGTTAGTATTCATATATGGCTTTAAGATTTACAAAATATTATTACATTTGATCTCCACGAGAACCCTGTGAGTAGGTGCTATCATTCTCCCTGTTTTCCTAGATCAGAAAATTAAGGGTGAGAGGTTGGTGACTTGCCCAGGGCTGTGCAGCTAGTTAGGATATCTAAGGCTGGATAGAGATTCAGGTCTTCCCATTTCTAAGTCCAGGACTCCAACCACTGACATGACCTAACTGTCTGCCATTCATCATGATCGTGGGATCATCGATTGATAGCTGGAAGGGACCTTAGAGACTTTTGAGACTCATTTTACGCCTGAGGAAACTGAGGCCTAGACAGGTTAAGTAACTGGACCGTGATTATTCAGCTACTAAATGTCAAAAGCAGGATTAGAACCAAGGGCTTCTTGCCTCCAAGTCCAGCTCTCTATTTGCTATGCCAGACTAGTGTTAGACCTTCTTGGCCTTCACTTCTGACTTGGGGCCCAGGTGAGCATGGCTGTCTGCCAACTGGGGCCACAGCTCCTCCAGTGGGGGCCACAGTTCCATCCCTCTCTGTGCTGCTCCCAACAGGACATCTTCTGGGAAGACTCTGGTCTTTGACTGACTTCAGCCCTGCAGACCAGAAGTCATCTCCTTGTTTGTTCTGCTGCTTGGCCAGTTCTGCCTCGAAACTCCTATGTTTCTGGGGCTGAGCCCACCAATCCTGCGTATGTGTGTTTGTCTCTTCCTCCCCTTTCTCTCTGTTTCTGTCTCTTGTCTCTCTCTGTCTGTCTCTGTCTCTCTGTCTCTCTCTCTCTGTCTCTGTCTCTTTCTCTGTCTATCTCTGTCTCTCTGCCTCTCTCTTTTTCTCTCTGTCTCTGTCTCTGTCTCTGTCTCTCTGTCTGTGTCTGTGTCTGTCTCTGTGTCTCTCTGTCTCTGTCTCTGTCTCTCTCTCTCTCTCTTTCCCTATGTCTCCTAATCTTCAACACCATTAAAGTAACAAGCTTAAAAAATCCGGTGTCACAAATGCTATGCCCTAAACATTTGTCTAGAATGTGTTTACAGTAGATCGTTCAAGTTAATTAACTACACTTCTTATTTTACACCCTTGAACTTAGGGTTCAAGCTTGGCAGGCTCGCACAGAACAGTGTGCGTATTAGGATGTCCTGGCATCTTTAAAAATAGGACTGGCTAGAGCATCAGTTTCCCCATTCCTAACATGGGTGGAGCAAAGTCCTAGAATAACATGGAAAAAAACATAAGTGGCAAGCAGCAGCCCCAGGAAGCACAGCTCCACCTCTTGGGCCTCAGGGTATCAGGGCCATTCTCCAGGCCCTGTAGAATGGAAACCCCTCTAGGACAGTGGTGGCATGCTTTGGTTTGCTTTGGCGTATCATCTCCATTGCCTGGCACAATACTAGTAGATTTTGTTGTTGTTCAGTCATGCCCAATTCTTTGTGACCCCATCTGGGGTTTTCTTGGAGTGGTTTGTCAATTACTTCTCCAGCTCATTTTACAGATGAGGAAACTGAGGCAAACAGGGTTAAGTGACTTGCCCAGGGTCACACAGCTAGTATGTGTCTAAGGCCAGATTTGAACTTAGGTTTTCCTGACTCCAGGCTTAGAGCTCTATCCACTGTGCCCTACATAGTAGATACTTTGGAATAAATAAATGTTTGTGGGATCGAATCTCTCCCCCCCCCACCACTCTGCCTCTCTGTAAAGAGACAGGTCCCATTTGGCTAACCCTTGCCTAAGCACCTAACGGGTATGGTGCTCTGCTAGGTGCTGGGGGAATGAGTACACTGGTTTTGGATTCAGAGGCCCTGGGTTCAAATCACAACTTTGATGCTTGCTCTCCGTGTGACCATAAGCAAGTCACTTAACTTCTCCCTGGGTCTCAGGTTGAACTAGATCAGAAGTGCCAAATTCCCAAAGTGCCCCCAATCAGATTAAAATGCAACTGGGAAATATTTAACAAAATAATAAAAATACAACAGAATACAAATAATGTTACTATGTGGTTTTCTAAGTCAATATGCAGCCCACAGAGCCCTTTTGTCTATTTGAGTTGGACACCACTGGACTAGATCACCTCTGAGGTCCTTTCCCAAGGTCACACAACTATTAAGTACCACTGGCAGGATTTGAACCTAGGTCTCATGTAGTGAGAGGCAGCGTGGAAGAGTCCGTGGCAAGCTGGTCCTAGGATCAGGAAGACCTGGGTTCAAGGGCTGCTTCTAACACACAAGGGCTTATGACCCTGGGCAACCGCTCAGTTGGCCCCAGGTAAATCTGAGAATAGAATTTGCAAAGCAGATACTGATCTATATCGATTGAGGGAGTTTCTCTACTGGAAGTTCTTTACATAGGTGAAGTAACAGATCCAATCCAATTTATATAATGTTTTATTACCATAAAGCCTGTATTATCACCTTTGACCTTCACAACAACCCTACGGTATAGGTAGGACAAATATTATCACGCCCATTTTACAGATAAGAAAAGCAGGCTCAGACTGAAGTCAAGTGATTTGCTGAATAGTCGGTAAGCCGCAGAGTGGGGACTCTCAAAGCGGGGTCTCCTGACTCCAAGTCTGGGGATTTCTTACCCCAACATAGGGCTGCCTCTCATACTGCCAGCTGAACCCATGATCACAGGAAGCTAGAGGTCGTTGGGAGGGATCTCAAAGGCCATCTAATCCTACTCCTTCATTTTGCAGATAAGTAAACTGAGGCCTAGGTAGTTTAAAAGACTCGTCCAAAATCACGCAGGGAATAAGCATCAGAGGCAAGATCTGAATCCCGGGCTTTGGATTTCCCATTGCTTTTTCCCTTGCACCATGCCAGAAATGAAAAGGTAAAATCTTCTAAAACTTCCCAACAATGAACTATTTAACCAACAACAGCTTAAATTTTCTTGCTACAGCTATGCAGGTACATGAAAAAAATGACTTAAAATCCAAAGAAAAAAATTCTGCTCTCAACCTCAAAACGATCTCATGTGAGAAAACCTTTTCTCATAGAATCCTAGCATGTGAGAAAAGGCAGTCTAACCCCTAATTTTATAAATTCCTTTTCCTCCCTCCCCTTCAAACTCTCCTCTGGTCTAGATTTCCAGGACCAACCCAGCATTCCAGAGTGGGGGGAGGGGGAGAATAGGAGAGCATCCCTGGCCTGGACTTTTTATTCCAACCTCCTGACCCTCCTCCCCCACCCCCCCCCCCCCCCCCCCGCCGCCCCCTGAAAAAAAAAGGCAGTTACAGAAAGTGCTTCCATCCCTCCATTCCCATCTGCTTTCACTGTGGTTCATGACTAGCCAAGAATACAGAGGTGTGCCCGTTGGTAGGCACAGCAGCAAACTGCCAGCACTTGGCTTGATTTGGAATCGTTACACTGGAGATTCTTTTCTCATGAAGTCTTCCCGGGCTCAGCCATCTGTCTGATGAAATGCACCCAGGAGATTCCAACACCTTTAAATAAGGAAACCAACCCCAAGTCATTCTTTGCTGCTGATGACCCCAGGAATCAGTCTAGGACTGCCTGAAGAGATGCAACTCTTGAAATCTTGGAAGACCAGAATTTGAATGCCAGCTTTAACCCTTAACTTAACTGTCATGGGAACAAAGGATATCAATTAAATCTTTCAAAAACTGTGAAACACTTTAAATCCTGTAATAGAAGGAGTTTTGGACTTGGAGTCAGAAGATGTGGGTTCAAATCTTGATTATGACACTCTTTACATAGCCATAAGCAAGTCACGCCCTCTCTAAGCCTCAGTTTCCTCATCTGTAAAATTAAGATTACACCTTTGCTATCTATCTCATAGGGCTATAGTGAAAGAATTAAAAGGTGAAGTTTTTTTTTTAAATCACTTACACCTAGCACAATGCATGGCACATGACAGGGGCTTAACACATGTTCACTGAATCAAGTTAAAAACATGTTTTAAAACCTTAAAATGTCATAGAAAAGTGTCATCATCATTATACATGTGATTTATTATTAAAGATTATTAACATGTAAGTAATAGTATCAATAATAATCATTATTTCTATGACCTTGGGAAAGTCACTTTTCATTGGACCAAATTTTCTTCCTTTATTAAAAAAATAAGGTTTAAAAAATTGACTAACTTTTAGGTTCTGCATTCCTATAGTCCTATAAGATAATTCTACCTGAGTCAGGAGATCTGGATTGGACTCTCAGGTATGCCGTTTACTAGCTGTGTGATCTTGAGCCATTCATCAACCTTCTCTGAACCTCAGTGTCCTCATCTGTAAAGTGGGCATAAAAATACTTTGGTACCTACTTCAGAGAGTAATTAGAAGGAAAATGCTTTGTAAACAGCATTAGCACTATATAAATGTGAGCTGTTATTACACTATGAGCTATTAAAATTCTTAAACAGGCACAAAATATAAGATGGGCTTCCCCCACCCCCCGCTTTTAAATAGCTCATCTCCAAGAGCTAAGTTCACCTTGTAGTCTTTAGCTCCTCTCCAACTCAGCTCCTCTCTGAGACCTAAGTACAAACTTAACTTCTAGTACAAAGAATGAGCTACCACTATGTGTATGGCCCTATATCAGATTTTCACCATTGAGAAGGCATGGCCGCTGCCCTCAGCTATCATGATTAAAAGAGAGGCAGTGAACTTAGGAAGGAAGGAAACATGCATTTATTAAGTACCTACTATGTGCCAGGCACTGGGAAGACAAAGGAGCACAACGCAACAGGCCCTTCCCTAAAAGTGCTTATATTTTACTGGGAGGATACACTGTTTAAATAGATAAATACCATATCACTTGAAGCAGAAGGAAAGGCCAAGGAAGGCCTTTCCCATGGAAGGCCAAATTCCCATGGAAGACTAGAGTGCATGCCAGGCACGTGGGACAGCCAGTCTGCACAAAGACACGGTGAATAAGATAGAAAACTCAGGTTGGGAAAAGTGAGTAGGACCGTTTGGCTGGAACCACAAGCTCATGGAAGGAAATAATGGGAAATGAATTGGGAAAGGTAGGCTAGATCCAGCCAGTGCAGCTTGCTGAGTCTGTTTCCTCATCTTTAAAATGGGGGAGGTGAACCAAATGACCACAAGGTCCCTTCTGACTCTATAACAGTGATCCTGAGCGATTCATTCCCTTCTCTGTTCTACCACCACTCATCTTCATCGGTGACAGTGACCAGGAGCACTCCAAGCTGGAAGGAACCTCAGAAGTTATCTAGTCCAACCCCTTTGTTTACAGAAGAGGAAACTGAGGCCCAGAAAAGTGATGCAATTTGCATGAGTAGTAAGTGGCAGGGTCAGGAGTGGGCAATTGCCTAATTCCAAATCCAGTGGGGTAGAGAATCACGTATTTTTGAGCTGGAGACCCAAGAGCATGTCTTAGAGAATAACTCAGACCACTTTAAGATTTGAAAAAAGTCTTTATAGACTTCATCTTTTCAGATCCTTACAATAACCCTGTGGAGTAGTTGCTATTATTAAACTCATTTAACAGGGAAGGAAAATGTAGTCCAGTGATTTGCCCAGAGTCGCCCAGCTCATCCATAGGGGAGGCAGGATTTGAATCCAGATCTTCTTGACATCAAGTCTGGCACTCAGTCCGCCATGCCACGTTTCCTCTGAGGAGAGCATTCATGAAGGGTTGATGCTGGAAGCATTCTTATCAGCCACTCCTGCAATGTTGAGTAATAACACTGATTATCCTGGAATGGGATTGGATAACAAAAGCAGAGCTAAGAGGGGAAGAAGGTAAACAGAAGTGTTATCCTTAGGAAGCATATCATTCCATTGATTAATTCAGGCTAATTAAGAGGCAGTAATGATATCAATGTCAGCAGATGCAGGAGGTGACATGTTGCTGCCTTCTGCTTTCCGATCCATCAGTCTCTGCTGATAAGGATCTTGAGAACAAGAACTCAGATTTCAGGGCGCCATGAACTTGGACAGGAAAACAATCTACATCTTTTTTTTTCCATTAGCCTGTAACTGAAATTTAACATTTCCTTCAAGTATCCAAAAACAGCATTTTTGGGAGGGATTTGGAGGTTTCACCAGACTGCTGTAGGGATCCACGGCACCATAAAAAGGTCAAGAACCTGGGTTGGACATGGTGGCACACTCTTGTGATCTCTGCTTCTGGAAGAGGCTGAGATTGGTAAATGATTTGAGTTTGAGAGGGACTAATGCCCACTGGGAGTCTGCACTAAGCAGACTACTAATATGGTGAACCCCTGAGAGTGTTGGGCCACCAGACCGCCTACTAAGGAGCTAAATGTTCTAAGGCTCTTAGACTAACAGCCTTCCCCCAAGTAGAATGGGGTGTACAATGACAGGTAACACTGGAGAGTGGAAAGCAGACTGATCTTGGAGTTAGGAAAATGGCAAGATTGTGGAACACTTTAATGGGAAGGAACCTGAGAGAGGATCTGGTCCAACCCTCTGACACTTCAGTGTCCTTAACGCTCTAAAGCAACAGTGATCCTGAGCAAAGGCTTCCTGGACCTAACTCTTCCCTGTGCGGCTGGGCTTTGGCACTGGCCTGCAGCAGCTATCACAACTATAGCATAAGCAGGCCACATTGTAGATTTAAAGCCCAGGGTCCCAGCATCCTCCTGGAAGCAGCAAGGAAGGCATGTTTTCTTCAGCAATTATCTCCACAGTGTTGGGCCTAGCCTTTCCACCTGAAAATCCTCGTTAAGTGTTCCCCATCCTCAGGAAGACGCTATTTTCAGTCCCTCATCAGTGAGTAAAGAGATATCCATGACCATCTGAGTTCCCTCATACTAGTAGTTCTCATGAGTGAATGTGCAGATCCACAGTCTCTGGAGACCTATCAGTCAGTTATTTGCCTTTTATGGACCAGGCATTGTGCTAAGCTCTGGGGATACAAAGAAAGGCATGTGATGCCAATCAGTGATTAAAGATCTTTCCCACCCATTCAATAGGCCTCAGGTGGAGCCAGTTAAGAGAAGCTTGATTAGAGACAGGCCTACACCGTTTACTTACTAAGTGCTTAGCCCCAGGCCTACACCCTTTGGCTGACTGGGCTTGAGGCCCTTGGGCCCTAAGAAGAGTGTATACGCCCAGAAGGTAGCCATTAAGGTCAGAATTCAGCCCAAGGAGAAGAACTAAGAACTCTGAGATGACAGAGCTGAGAATATAAAGACTAGGGAGCTACAGCACTCAGAGAGTTGTAGAGAGGTGAGAGAGGTGCAGAGAGAGTGGAGACCAGAGAGCTGTGGAGACCAGAGAACTGAGGAGGGAGAGAATGCAGGCAAGCAGACAGGTGGGATGAGTGAGTGTTTACAGGAAGGTCCTAGCAGAAGGGAAGGCTGCAGGATGACTTGGTTCTTTGCTGTAATACTGTGTTATAATTTCCTTGTTGTTACATTGAGATGGACTTACTGGCTTTGGGATACAACTGTTGCTGTGTCGGGTTGGAGTTATTGGTTTTGGGATTTAATCATCTGGTGTCTAAATAAATGTTATAGTTCCCCTGCCTTCTAACTAGAGAATCTTTTATACTTTGTGATTCTGAACTATACAGGCATGTTCATGGTCATCTTCGAGATCATGAATCTTGCCTTACTGATGAGAGGCAAAAGACAGTTTCTGTTCTCACACTCATAGTCTAATGGGAGAAATAACATGAGAACAACTATGTACAAACTCTATGAAGGATAAATTAGAAATCATTAGCAAAGGGAAGGAACTAGAAATAAGGAGGATTGGGAAAGTCTTCTTGTAGAAGATGGGGATTTTTCTGGGACTTAAAAAAACTCCAGGGAAGCCAAGAGGTAGAGATGGGAGGAAGAGCATTTCAGTCATGGCGGAATAGCCAGTGAAATTTCCCAGTCAGTAAATGGAATACCTTGTTTGAGGAAAAACGAGGAGGTTGGTATCCAAAGAAGTAATTCCAGAGACTCCAACTTTGGAGGATAGCCATACTGTAAACTTTACGGGTAACAATAGCATGTTACAGTGTTTTATGGTTTAGGAACTTTTTCTCACAATATCCTGTGAAATAGGTAATACAGATGTTGTTATTATCCCCATAAGGAAATGGGAAGTCAGAGCAGATAAACAACTCACCCAAAGTCATACAACTAGTAAATTTTGGAGGCAGAATTTGAACCAGGTCTTTCCCGATTTCAAGTACAGCACTCTTCCCGTTCTATTATGTTTCCCATTCTATCATGATTTCTGAATGACTTCAAAATGAGAGAAATAATCAATGTCTGATGCCAAACTTGGAGTCAAGGTTGTCAGTTCTTCTAACCAGACCTCGATGGCTTCCCATTTGATCCTGAGTCAAAGTATATTTTGTAGAATCCTAGAGTGTGGTGAACAGAGACTTTTTCCATTACAGCAAAAGTATAGGACAAAGATTGCCAGCTCCAATCCTCCTTCACCAAGGTTACTTAGTGCCTGAGTCTTATGGAAGCTTCAAAATAGATTTTGAGGCCTTGATGCCAGCTGCCAGGAACATGATAAGAGTTAAAATGGCAAATGAAGGGAGGTATGGGGTGTGTGTCTTTCACTAGCCTCAGAACAACTTACAGGAAGTACGTACTAAGGGGAGAAGAGCTACACCCTGTGTCCTAAGACTGAGAAGAGGTGAGAGGAATTAACTTGCCCTAACCCACCTGCAAATGAGAGCTGAGGCTTTCTCTATGAGGGAAATGAGAAGTCTTGGTCCTGACAAATATCTGGTTGGCCCTTTTGTGTGGCAAAGACTTAAGTGACAAAAGTGTTAAAAATGTATTCACTGGTCCCAAGACATGTTGACCCAGGGCAGACTGACACTCTCAACACTGCCCTGGGGAAGAAGAAGCATGTGACAATTTCAGGATGGTAGGTAGGTTCAGGAGGTGGCAGCAGCTGCTTGAGGGGAAGAAGAGAATGGAAGCTTCAGAGGCAGAGAGAGAAACAGCAGAGAGCAAAGTTTCAGTGGATCACAGCACCAGGACTGGAGAGCAATAACAGCAGCAAGGAAGCTCCAGGACCACACCGATGGACATCCAAGAAGCAGAGCTAAGAAGCAGTGAGGCATGGTTGGTTATGGGAAGACAGAGCCACGAGAACTCAGGCCAGATGCTCATCAATTGGGGAATGGCTGAACAAGTTGTGGTATATGAATGTAATTGAATACTACTGTGCAATAAGAAAGGATGAGCAGGCAGACTTCAGAAAAACCTGGAAAGACTTACATGAACTGATGCTGAGTGAAGTGAGCAGAACCAGGAGAACATTGTACAGTAACAGCAACACTGTGCAATGATTAACTATGATAGACTTAGCTCTTCTCAGCAATGCAAGGATCTAAGACAACTCCAAAAGACTCATGCTGGAAAATGCTAATCACATCCAGAGAAAGAACTATGGAGTCTGAATGCAGAGCTAAGCAGATTATTAGCTCTCTCTTTGTTTGTTTTGTTTTGTTTCTTCTTTCTCGCGGTTCCTCCTATTGGTTCTAATTCTTCTTTACAACATGAGAAATGTAAAAATATGTTTAATATGAATGTATATGTAAGGCCTACATCAAATTGCACACCATCTTGGAGAGAGGAGGTGGGGAAAGAAAATTTAAAACTCAAAATCTTATGGAAGCAAATGTTGAAAACTAAAACTATATTAATTAATTTAATTAAAAAGAAAGAACTCAGGTCAGAGAGATATAGCAGGTGAAACTCACCCAATCCACACCTCAGAAGGCATTGGATGGGGGTTCAAGCCCCTTTGAACACAAGAGCAGTATGATTCCAGACTTGTGTGGAATACCCATTATATTGGAATTGGAAGGGACCCTAAAGGTCACCTAGTCCAACATAAACCTGAAAGGAACCCCTTTAATAACATTTGGAAACCCTTCAGGCCTTCTTATTCTTGTCTTCATTGCAGAATCACCACTGCATTCCTACTTTCATGCCCAAATGTTCCCAGAAGTGAACATTTCCCAGACCATAGAAGGATAGATAGAGCACATCAGATACAAACATCTGGATCAGTGAAAAATAAATTCAGTTCTCCTGGAAGGAAAAAGACAGATTTCCCTCAAAGAGTCCGCAGAAGATTCAGAGTAGTGAGAGGACAATGATTCAAACTTTCATAGTTTTTCAGCTAGGTGGAACAGTGGGTAGCACATAGAATGCCAAGCCTGAAGTTAGGCTGACTCCTCTTCCTGAGTTCAAATCTGGCCTCAGACACTTACTAGCTGGGTGACCCTGGCCAAGTCGCTTAACTCTGTTTGGCTCAGTTTCCTCATCTGTAAAATGAGCTAGAGAAGGAAATGGCAAACCACTCCAGTATCTTTTCCAAGAAAACCCCAAATGGGGTCACGGAGAGTTGGACACGATTGAAAAATGACTAAGCAGCAACAAAAATGATTCAATGTAATGCCACAAAAATATACCAAATGTATACTATGTGCCAGGTACAGTGCCAGGTACTGGGTATATAAAGACAAAAATTAAAAAAAAATCCCTATGTTGAAGGAGCTTTTTGAGAGGAGGGGAGGAGGGACATGGCGTAAGTCCTCAGATAACAAAAATACATACAAAGTGAAGATGAAGTGTTGGGGGGGTGGTGGTGAACACAATGGGAGGTGAGAGGAGAGGAAAAGCCTCCCTTAGTAAGTGGCTCTTGAAGTATGCTTTGAAGGAAGCTAGGGATGCTGCCAGGCAGAGGTGAAGAAGGAGGGCCTTCCGGGTATGGGAGATAGCTTGTAGGCAGGAGATGGGGTGCCTGCCGCGAATGGGAAGCAGTAGGTAAGCCAATCTGCCTGGAACATAGTGTTCATGGCTGGAGGGTGGGGGGGGGGGAAGGATGGGGGCAGGGAGTGATCAGTCTGGAAAGATAGGGTGGGGCCAGCTTGGGAAGGTATGCTTTTTTACCTTTAACTTTGACATGGTTTCTCCTTCCTGGTCTTTGCCTTCATGCATCATGCTCCATACTGTCATGCAGTCCTGTGTGACTTGAAAGGACACATAAAATCTGCTCATTTCTGTGAAAGTGGGTCACTGTCACTGTCATTAGCAGGAGCATTTTGAATTTAACCATCATAGATGAATTAGTTCTGCTAAGAGCTTGGAGGGGAAAAGAGGCTTGACAGGTTTGAATAATAACGTGTCACCTTTATATAGCTCTTTAAGCCTTACAAAACTGCTTTCTCCACAACAACCCTGCGAGGTAGGAATTATGAAGATTATCCCCATTGTTCCAATGAGGAAACTGAGGGTCAGGGAGGGTGCTCAGGGTCATACAGGTGTAGAAGCCAGGAATCTTTTATGAGAATAAGTCCAGCACCATTCCCTGTCTGTGCCATACTGCCTTTCACACTCCCTATGTGTGGATGCTTGCCAAACTTCCCCAGATTTTATTTGAAAGTAGTAATGGCTGTCCTTTAGATTCTAGGCTCCCACAGGCCTGATCCTGGACCTCACCCCAAGAGGCTAAGTTTCTCTCTTTGTCTTATTGCTCCCACCTGGAGAACCCCAAGAAAATCGACGAAATGTCGTTTAGGATAGCTCATGTCTAGATTTTCCCAAGTGGGAGTAACAGAGTTCCCAATTCACCAAAAGGTATTTGATATATGGGGTGGCCTGGTAAATAGTAGGAGCTTAATAAATGCTTGCTGACTTTATCTGAAGGACAACTTGACCAAAACCTTTTTTGGCAGTCAGAAAGTTTGGACTGCACTCAGACCGGTTAAAAGCCCCATAACTAGAATAAACCAAGCTGCTCAGGAAGGCCGATGTCTGTGGTGAGGACCCCTGACTTCCTAGAATCACAGAACTCTGCTGCTGGAAGCAGTCTTAGAAACAATTCACACCAATCTTCTCATTTCACAAACAGATCTAATACTTATGTAGCACTTTTAAAATTGGCAGAGAATTGGCACACCTACCTCCTTGATTTAAGTCTCCCTCGCAGCAGCCCGGTGAGGTAGGTGCTGTAGATATCATTACCCCCATTTTATAGACGAGACAATGGAGGCCCGGGAGGTTATGTGATTTGCCCGAGGTCATCCCTAGCAACGTAACCTGTACAATTCACTCAACCCCTGTAAGCTTTTGTTGTCATTATTTGGTCATTTCAGTCGTGTCCGACTCTTCACAACCCCGTTTGGGGTTTTCTTGGCAAAGATGCTGGAGTGCTTTTGCCATTTCCTTCTCCAGCTCATTTTACATATGAAGAGACTGGGTCAAACATGGTGAAGTGACTTGCCCAGGGTCACCCAGCTAGTTAGTGTCTGAGGCCAGAGTCTTCCTGAGTACTCTATCCACTGTGCCACCTAGCTGCCCTAAGTGTCAGAGTCGGAATTTGAACCCAGACCTCCCTAACTCTAGGCCCAGAATTCTATACCACATTGTTTAGGAAACAAACCTGGAAAGGTATTGATTCTTGGCTGTAGTCACACAGCTACTTAATGATGGCCAGGTCTAGATACATGGTTCTATGTGGTTGTTTCCCTATGCATGATCATTTTATCTCTAATAATTCAGAGAAGGAAAGTGAACAGTCCATATGAAGTCAGCCTTGCATATAGGCATCCAGAAAGCAGCAAGTTTATCCTATATTGGTGACTTATGATGTAGGAAGAGGCCATGGCAGACTTACACTCACAGAATGATTTTGTAAAGCCCCCTCCTCTGGAAAAACTGGCTTAAAAAAGCAACAATCACAACAAGCAAAATAAGACACACACGGAGAGGAGGAACACATCTTATTATTCTCCTTTTAAAATAGGTGTGGTTACAGCCCACATTACCTTTGCCAGTGGGATAAAGTTCAGGTTTTTTTTAATATGCTATATATTTTTAAGTGCCTCAATTTTTTCCCCCAAGTTCCTTGTTTGCTTTTAAAAAATAAACACCTGACCAAGCCGTGCAGCCCAGTTCTCTGGTGCACAGGTTACTTGTTGTGCAAAGCCCGCCTACCTAGTGTAGGTGGGGCCCACCCCCTTTCCTAACAGCAACTCTAGTCCGGCACACCCTTCTCATTAAGCCCCAGCAAACGCCCTGGCAGGGTTTCTGGCTTACCCAGAATGCACAGAGCCAGCCAGCAGTGTTTTCTTCCACTCTGAACAATAGGCTTTGAAAGAGTTAATCCAGGTTGGGGCCTTCAGGCCTCAAAGGGCTCAGGATTCCTGCTTGGCATTCTCACTTGTTCAAAAAACAGCCCAGGCCCAAGCACACGGCCAGGCCCTACAGACAGGGCTGAGTCTATAGATTTCCCTTGGGGAACCTTAAAGCATCAAGAGCAATTAAAAAAAACCCCAGGCTCATCCTCTTTGGAGAACACTTCTCTCTGAGCAGGGGAGGACACACTACTGACAGGAGCTCACTCGTCCATTCATTCATTCATTCATTCATTTGTTCATTCTTACAGTGAGGGTCCCCACAGACAGGTTAAAACGAGGGCTTGTAATTTCTCTTTTCTAGATGAGGAAATTGAAGTACAAAGGATGGGGGATGGCAAAGTAGCAGAGTGGGAAGACTGGGTAGGGCATCCTTCCTCACGGATGGGTAAGGAAACCCTGGCCTCTTCAATGCAGAGCCAACCTGATTCTGGCCCTTCCCTAGTTAACTTACAGCTGCACAAACACACCTCCAGATTCCCTACCCTGCCTCCTCCCCTCCCCCCATCTAGGCCTTCCAAAGCCAGTGTGCCTTTCAGCTGCCCCAGGGGAGTCCTGGTTCTACCAGTTCTGGGCAAGGACATGCCCCAACTGGATCTGGCCAACCTGCCCACACACCCGGCTTCTGTACAACTCCCAGGATGGCTTGGCCCTCTGCTCTCTTCTTTGTCCTTCTAAAGCCAGCCACTGAGCCCAGGTCAAGGTAGCACCACCCAGTACCCAACAGACTGCTCCTTGCCAAAGGTCTTCTTCTCCCAGAGAGGCGGACAACCTCCCCATCCCATCTTGCCCTCCACTCCCCCCTCCCCCCATTGCCTTCCCAGACAGTAGGTACGTGGAAACACTAACATTAAAAATCACTCAGACAGAGTGGCACTTGGTGGCATGAGGAAGAAGCTAGGGCTTCCTAACCCAACAGGATCATCTCATCATGCTGTTTTTTGCTAACTCAGGATTAACCAGATTGGGGTTCAACGGGTGGAGACATGCAGACATTTACAGCAACTGGGCTTTTCCTGGTGACATCAGGTGTTTGAGGGCGGAGGAGATCTCTATCCATGGTCACAGGACACCTGTTTGTCTAAAAAGCCCAGATATGAATCTAGGTAGTCTAGTATGCCCTGAAACAGTACAGACACTGAAAGAAAGGGATCTTGGTGGGAGCAGAAGGAACATTGAGGGACAGCTAGGTGGCATGGTGAAAAGAGCACCAGTCCTGGAGCCAGGAGGATCTGAGTTCAAATTTGACCTCAGACACTTAATACTTATTAGCTGTGTGACCTTAGGCAAGTCAGTTAACCCCAATTGCCTTGCCTTCCTCCCTCCAAAAAAAAAATAAAAAGAAAAGGATCATTGACCTGATTGCTGACTGACCCAGGGTTCTAGTCCAGTGTGGGATAATGAAAAGAGCCCAATCTGTCATCCAGAGAGCTGAGTTAAAATCCCAGCTCTGTTATTTACCATCTGTGCAACCTTGGGCAAGTGGTTTAATTTTTCTTGGGCCTCATGTTTAAAACTAGAGGTTCATATGTTCTCAGTGATTGTTGTACTGAAATCTAGAAGAGTCGTAGAAATACAGTGCCATGCCCAGAGTCAGGGAGACCCTGAATTCTAATCCAGCCTCAGGCACTTACTAGCTGTGTCACCCTGGGCAAGTCACTTAACCTCTATTTGCCTCCGTTTTCTCACCTGCAGAATGAGGATAATAGCACTTACCTCAAAGGGTAGTTGTGAGGATCTAGGAGACAATATTTATAAAGCACTTAGCACAGTGGCTGGCACGTGTTGGTCAGTAATTTCAGTCTGGTACATAGTAGGTGCTGTATAAATTTTAATTTCTATTATTATATAGACTACATAAACCCCTTAAAAGTGAGGCTTTTTGCATTTTTGTCTTTGTATTTCCAGGATCTACCACAGTGACTTACACCTAGTAGGCCCTTAACGAATGCTTGTTGAAATGAGGGTTCTCTAACTTAACCTATCACAGCCACCATTTCATTGGCACTCGCATCTCATCCGTGCCCTCTGCCCCTTCTGATTGGATCCTCTGACTGAAGGACAGGGCCGTGGGCTCTGGGGCCTTTATTATTCAGCACAGTCTCCTCCCTGTTTCCTACCAGCTACATTGCCTTTGGACTTCTCCATTTTCCTGCCTGCCCTACACTTCCCATCTTCCTTTTGTGTGTTGTCTTCCTCCAGTAGATTTGAGGCTCTCTGAGGATAGAGACTCTCTTTGTTCTTATCTGTATGTGTATCCCTCATACGTAGCACCATGCCATGTTGGCATGCAGCAGGAGCTTAATAAATGTTTATTGACTGAGATGAGGAAACAAGCTCAGAGAGGTTGATTGACTTGCCTAGGGTTACGAGATCATAGATCTAGAGTTGGAAGGGACCTGATAAGTCATCTATTTCAACCTCTTCATTTTACAGATGAAGGAACTGAGACCTAGGGAATTTAAGTGACTTGCCCAAGATCACACTGCAATGGCAGTGCCAGGATTTGAACTTGGGTCTCCTGCCTCTAATTGTGCTGCTCTCTCCACCACTGTCCCTTCCAGCCACAACATTCCATGAACTTATGATTCAGCTGGTGCTCCTCATCTCCATACCTTCCCCACTCATTAATGTCCAACCTAATTTGAGGAATTAAAAATGGCCTCCACCTAAATAGAAGTTAGGTGGGGAATAATGCCTGGTGGGTGATAAGCAAAGGATGTGATAGGTCTCTAGGGCATCACACCCTCTGGAACCTGCAGACTCAACAAGCAAAAATGGGCCAGACCAGTGGGACAACATAAATTGCATTCACCCCAGCCCTCCCTTCTCAAGATCCTGGACTTCTTCCCTGTTGGGATGGAGACCTCATGCAGGCTTTCCTGGTTGCTTGGGTGGAGGGATCACCAATCTTGTTAGAGAGAGAGAAGCAAAAGGAGAGGAGCTCTTTGTAACCCACAGCGATGGGTTGTGAACCCTATAGGGGGCAATGGAATAATAATAAAAAATTCATCAACTAACATTTATAAAATGTTTTACAGCGCTTCATATATATTATCTCATTTGATATTAAGAAGTGGATGCTATTACCATCCCCATTTTACAGATGAGGAAACTGATTCAGGCAGTTTAAACTATTTGCCCAGTGTCAGACAGCTTGTTAATGTCTGAGGCAGGATTTAAACCCAGGACTTCAAGTTGTCTGGTTTGGAAACTAATCTAAAGTAGTACAGGATAGGAAGATTGCAGGAAGACACGGGACAAAAAGGGTTACTGGGCAATGGGAGTGGAAGGAAGCCGAAGAACTGTATATACACAGAGCGAAGAGGCTTCCCCAAATGATACAGGGAGGAGAGGAAGGGACTGCATTTAGAGTCAGGAGTCCTAAGTTTAAATTCTGCCTTTGAGCAAGTAATTTCAGAGTGTAATTCCATCACTCCCCTGCACATACTCTCCATTCCAGGCAAATTGGCCTTCTAAGTGTTCCCCTGTGCCTTTTGCTCTGGTGGTCCCGGGGTCTGCAATGCATTTCCCTTGTACAATACTCCAGGGCTGCTGAGGTTCCACCTCCTTCCTGCATGAGGCTTTTCCTGATTCGCCCCCTCCTCCTTCCACTGAGTACTTTCTCCGTCTTGAAATTGTCTTGTATTCCTTAAGATACTGTACTTCTCCCCCTCCACCCAGAAGAATGTAAACTCCTTGAGAGCAGGCATTATTTGTTTGTTTTGACTTTGTGTCGCCTCAATGCCTCTCACGTAGCAAGCCCTAGTCAATTTTTGTCAAATTAAATGGTAAAGTTCAGAAGATTGTAGATGGAAAGAAACTTAAAAGTGATCTGATCCAACCTCTTATTTTTTACAGGTGAGGAAACTGAGGCCCAAGGAGGTTAAGTGCTTTGCCCAAGTTCATGTAACTTAGTTACCAGCAGAACAGAAAGGGAACAGAAAGAACGAGGCCTCCTGATTCCTGCCCCAGTGTTCTCTCTACCCTGCTGCAATATCCCAAAGCTTTAGCTTTCCTCCGAGGTACTGTCTGTCCTCTGATATTATCAGTAACCTGGCCATCAGTCTGCAAGATAAACTCAGGGCTTTCCCCATCTGCTTCTGCTGCCTGTCTAATGATGAGTCTATCCAATGTGACATCGACCTTGGCACAGTGGCCTAATTAAACTTCTGAATGGAGCTCAGGTGGCCTCTTTGGCAAAGCCTCCCACAGCATGTGAGCATGACCCAGTCGCCCAGTGTCACAGCGAGGGACTCGATCACACGCCCACCTCCATGCTGCCACAACTGTTCAACTTGCTGCCTTTTGTAGTTCTGCAAGAGAAGTTTTGGAATTGCTTCAGGGGCTCCTGGTGCCTCAGAAGTGGGGGATAAACCTCTGGAAGCAGCAGAGTACAATGAAAAGAGAACTTTCTCTGAAATCAAGAGTTTCTGAGTTCAAATCTCAAGCCTTGACACACTTTTTGTGGCCTTTAGGCAAATAAATGACTTAACCTCTTTGGGCCTCAGTTTCCTCAACTGTAAAATGAGAGGGTTGGACTAAATGGTCTCTGGGGGCTACTCCTGCTTTAGATGTGGGTTAGAAGTAGAAGGGACCTTTGAGGTCTTCTGGTTCCACTGATCAGGGAAATCCCTGAACTGGAGCACCTACTGTGGAACTGAGCATGTGTTCTGGTCCTCAGCAGAGGAACCAGTCCTCTTTGGAAGTCCAAGGGAAAGAAAGCTCTTTACAAAGGAAGGGGTGTGTATGGATGTGTGTGTGTGTGTGTGTGTGTGTGTGTGTGTGTGTGTGTGGTGGGGGGGGTTGTCTAAAAGAGAAGTCAATGGAGGGTTACCACAGATCCTAGGAACTATAGACAATCCTCTCCAAGACAACTCCGCCCAGGCACTAGGAACTAATCAGTCATTTGGTCAGTCACCAAATATTTAGTAAGTTTCTGCTATGTAGCAGGTCCTTTGTTAAGCACCGAAGATACAAAGAAAAGCAAAAAATAAAATAAAACAAGGGAAAAAAACAGTTCCTGCTTTCAAGGAGCTCATAGTCTAATGTGGATAATAATTAATAATAATAATAGCATAATCATAATAATAGCTTGGACTTTATTTATATATTGACTTAAGGTTCACAAAGCACTCTCCAAATCCTCTCTCCTCTGCTGCAGCCTAGCCTGTGCATATATACCTCAGCAATGGCCCAATGCACACATGCAGCTCCATGCTGCATCCTGGTCTTTACTCTCCGGTGTATCAGCACCGAAAGCTATGTCACATCACTTCCCAGCAGGCCCTGATCCTTTCCAGGGAAGGAAGTTGCTATGGGTCCTCCTCCCCTGGAAGGCCTCCTAGAATTGAACTGTAATTCCTTGGCAAGTACAGGTTGTCCTACTCAAGACACGACCTCTTTACTCAACACCCAGTGATGACCTCAATTTTGCTCGGCACTGAAGGACACGCAATTCAGTGAAACAAACATTTAGTAAAGCACCCACTAAGTGTTGGGCCCTGTGTTGGGTACTAGGGATGAAAAGTTCAAAATATCACAGCCCCTTCCCTAACAGAATTTATAACCTACTGGAAGTCATAGATTCTGTTTGATCATTCATTTGCTCAGTGTGTCAGTCAGGCCTGGGTAGATAATCCTTATATACCAAGAGCTTGGGGTATGGATATGTGAAAGGAGAAGACATGAACCCTCAAGGAACTCTAAGGCTAGTTCACAAGGCATCAGATGCTTTCACATGGGCAGTCAGAGATCAAGGCCCCAAAGCACAGAGAAGCAGAATCTCCTGGGGCAGCTCAGATTTTTGTAGGCCTTCCTCAGACCTTCCTGAAGGAAGACTGAATGCCAAGCTCATGGTAGGACTGGGGAGAGACAGCGTGGCCAAGAGTTTGGGAGGGAACAAGATGGGCAGCTCTTTTTTCCCTTCTGACTGAGCCATCAGAGGGTGAGAGAGATGGCTTATAAGTAAATTTTTCAGGATGGAAAAAGTTCCTTTTGAAAATGGTAAAGATAAGTGCTGTTTCTCAAACATGATATTCCATCTCCTGACTGTCCCCTACACCTGAAGTGTTCTCTTTCCTCACCTCTACCTCTGGCTTCCTTCAAGCCCCAGATAAAATCTTACCTTCTATAGGAAGCCTTTCCCAATCCCCCTTAATTCTAGTGCCTTCCTTCTATTGATTCTTTCTAATTTACCCTGTCTACAGATTGCTTGTCCACAGCTGTTTGCATGATGTCTCCCCCATTAGATTGAGCTTCTTGAAAGCAGGGATTGCATTTTACCTTTCTTTGTATCCTTGGTGCCTAGTACAGTGTCTGGCATATAGTAGGCACTTTGAAAATGTTCATTGCCTGACTGATTTAACCAAAGGAGACAGCAGGGTCAGGACAAGAGGTTGAAACCAGAATGCAGGGCAAATCTAAAATACTGAGGTAGCTGACTGCCCTGTTCTCCCACCTTTTTTATAGAGGAGGTAAGCTAGAAAAATAAATACCCTACTAAAGACATGGAGTGGGGCAGCTAGTTCTAGAAGTGAATAGAGTTCCTGGACCTGGAGTCAGGAAGACTCATCTTTCTGAATTCAAATCTGGCCTCAGACACTTACAGGCTGTGTGACCCTGGGCAAGTCACTTAACCCTCTTTGCCTCAGTTCCTCCTCTGTAAAAGGAGCTGGAGAAGGAAATGGCCAACCACTGTAGTATCTTTATCAAGAAAACCCCAAATGGGGTTACACAGATTTGGACATGACTGAAAAACAATTCAGCTAGGGGGCACAGTGGGTACAGTGCCAGGCCTAGAGTCAGGAAGACTCATCTTCCTGAGTTCAAATCTAGTCTCAGACACTTACCAGCTATGAGACCCTGGGCAAGTCACTTATCCCTGTTTGCCTCAGTTTCCTCATCTGTAAAATGAGCTAGAGAAGGAAATGGCAAACCACTCCAGTGTCTTTGCCAAGAAAATTCCAAATGGAGTCACAAAGAATTGAACACAACAGAAACAACTGAACAACAATAACAAAGAGATAGAAGACAGAACCGAGATTTTTTTTCTTCCCATTTTAATCCTACTGGGAACTGAAATCAGCTCCGAGTTTAGGAAGAGACTTGGTTCTGATTCTGCTGAGGCTGAGGCCGGGTCTTCCCTTCTTGGGAGGGTAAACAAGCTTCTTACCTAGGCTCTGCCTCCCTCTCCCCCAAGATACCATGACACTTCAATTAAACAAATATTTTGAAGCAACCCCAGAGCTAAGACCGGGAGACATGCAAAGTTTAGATCAGACAAGGCCCCTGTGCTCACAGAGCTTGTGGCCTAGGAGGAGTTGGAGGCCATAACAATGACAATAATCATAATAGGTCACACTTGGAGAGCACTTTAAGGCTCACAAGTGCTTTGCGAACGTTATCTCATTTGACCCCTGCAACAACCCTAGAAAGTGAGCGCTATCACCATTCCCGTTTTACAATCCAGGAAACAGATTCAGAGAGTTTGGTGATTTGTCTTGGCCACACAGTTGGGGAAGCATCTGAGGTTGGATTAACACATGCACGCATAACCATAATGCAAAGCAACATGTGTTGGGTGCATTCAAAACCAAGTGTTAGGTGGGGTTCAAAGCAGGCAGGGTCTTTGCTGACAGAAGGAATCAGAGAAGGCTTCCCAGAGGAGGCAGTGTTTGAGTTGGGCTTTAAAAGCTAGGCAAGAATTCGATTGAGGAGGGCGATAGAGATTCCAAACAGAGAGCACAGCCTAGGCAAAGGTGGGAGGCTGGAAAACTCAGGTCATCGCTAGCTGTAGCTGTCAAACCGCTTTCCCTTAAATGGAACTTAAATCTGCCTTTTTCCATCTTCCACCCATGCTCCTAGCTCTTCCCTCAGAGCTACACAGAACGAATCTAACCCTTCCTCAAATACTTGAAGCCAACAGATTGTGCCCCTTGGTCTTCTCTTTACAAGGCTTTTAAACATCCCCAATATTTTCAGCCACTCCTCATATGGCATGATCTTATGATTTGGGGACAGAGAGAAATATGTTTTGGCTGGAGCAGTATGAGATAAGACTAGGAAGGTAAGATGTAGAATGTGGAGGTCTGGAGTCCTTGGCAAAAGAGTTTAAAATTCATTTGGGAGGTCAGAAAGAGCCACTGAAGATTTTGAGCAGAGGAGTGACAACTAGATCCATGCTTAAGAAAGATCCCTGCACATGCATAGCTGTGGTAAGAAGCACAGTTTAGAAAGGGCAGGTGTGGTAGAGGTGGAAAGACTTGTTCAGTGACTATTGCAGTAACCAGGAGGGTGGAGATAAGGGTCTGTACTCAGGTGATTTGTATTGAGAAAAGCAAAAGGACATAGATGAAGTTGCTATTTCCAGGCTTTCTGACTTTAAGACCAGGCCTACCACTAACCCAACCTCTTCTCTGGCTCAATCTTCTAGCCACAGTCCCTAACAAAGAATTAAATTGGGACCTCAGATCTTTGTCCCTACCAAACTCTAAAGAGAAGTATTAATAAGTCCCAGGTGGGCTTCCTAGCCCAGCCGAGAATTTGTTACACCAATGTAGGGGAAGTAGAGGTGAGGGTGGAGAGTGCTATTTTCTCTTCCTGGTCCTCAGGTTCCCCAAATCCTAGAAGAGGGACCATATTACTGCACCCTCATGCCCACCAACCAGACGCCTTTCTCCCACTCCTGCGGAGTTGTCAGGATTCCAAAGCACAGTTCTCCTTGGTGGTCCCCAGGTATTAATGCACTTGGGCCTAGAAGAGTGCCTGGAGAGTCACAGCATCATAGCCATGTTTGTCTGATTGCATTCTGTTCCACCCCCACTTAGCCTGGTGCATACATACATACATACATACACACACACAAATATCTTCACAAGAAAAAAATAATAATTAATTCTATTCTGATAATTTCTTAACCCCTTTCCCCCTTGAGATAAGTATGATACAAACCTGGGCCTAGTTCTTACTAATTAATGGACCAGGAGACAGTCTCCAAGTATTTCTTAAAGTGCCAATTCTAAGGGGAAGATAGTGGCACAGTGGATAGATCACGGGGCTGGACTCAGGAGGACCTGAGTTCAAATCCAGCCTCAGACACTTACTAGCTGTGTGACGCTAGGCAAGTCACTTAATCCTGATTGCCTCCAAAACCAACACAAAGATGTGTCAGACATTGCACTAAGTTCAGGGGTTAGAAAGAGACAACTAGACAGTCCCCACTGTCAAGGAGCTTACATCCCAATTGTGGAACACACACAGAAGAGTGGGGGTCAAGGAAGGGAGTTCTGGTCTAGACTGGCACGGGGTTGTGAGTGGAACCCCAGGACGGTAGATGGTCGGGCCTCTTTCTGTAGCACTGCCAGCACTGCTTTGGCTATTATTCCCTGAGCAATAACAAAAAGGGGAAGTCTGGGAAAATGGACACATCCAGGGCAGACGCAAGGTGTCTACAATGGGGAGGCTCTGGCTTACTAGGGGCTGACTGGCTAGGCTAGCCAGTATGAGATGAGGCTAGGAAGGTAGGATGAAGAATGTGGAGGGCCTGGAACCCTGTGCATCTAGTCCATGGCCATCTAGTCCAAACCATACCTGAAAACTCCAGTTTGTGAAGAACTCAGATTTGAACAGACACATGTACTGCAGTCCAGCCTGTAAGAGGTACCCTGCTTACCTTTCCTCCCTCTCTACAACCAGACCCTTTTTGCTAGAGACCCTCATTCAATTTAATGCAACATAAGGTAACAAGCATTTATTAAGCACCTACTATTTTCCTGGCACTGTGTTAAGTAGTAGGAATTTGAAGATTTAAAGAAAACAGCAGCCTCTGCCCTCAAGCCACTTAACAGTCTTGGGGGAACACAAAGTGAACACAGAGAAATAAATACAAAATATACACAAAAAGTTTCCAGAGGGGGAGCACTATCCCCTGGGGAAACTGGAAAAGGCCTTGGGTAGGAGCCCATGCTTGAGAGGATCGTTAAAGGGAACAGGCAATTCAAGAGGAAGAGGGGAGGAAGGGAAAGTCCAGGATGACTTCCAGGTTACAAACTGCCCTTACCACGCCAAGCAATAAGTTGTGACCTTTGTGCCACTTAAGAGCATGCATTAAGGTTAGAAAAGGTGAGACCAGGAGAGGGTAGTGTTAGGACAGCTGGCTCACAGATGCAGAGCTGCAAGGGACATGAGAGAGGCCATCTAGGTCAACCTCCCGTTTTATAGACTACATCAGTCCCCACCCTCATCCCTACCTTCAAGAAATGTCACCAATCAGGCCCAGCCTAATATTAATTACTCATCTTTATATAACACTTTAAGACTTTTTAAAAAGCCCTTTCCTCAAAACACCCCTGCAAGGTAGGTAGTATTATCCTCAATTTATAAGGGATGGAGAAAACTCAGGTTAATTGACACTTGTGGTTAGTAAGTACTGAGGCAGTATTCGAACCCATATCTTCTGAATCCAGGCCCTGGGTTTCCTTTACTACAAGAGGAGGCAGGGAAGAGCCCTTCTAGCATCCTCAGCCAAAGCAATATTCCACCATGCTAACCATCCAATGGAAATTCTGGGGGGTCCATTTAGCCTTCCAGTTATACTTTAATTTAATAATCATTTATTTAGCACCCACTATATACTAGGCATGCAAAAAGGAAAAAAAAATGAAAAGTTTTTGCTGTAATAGACCTTACTGATAAGAATAAAAATAAAAATTCATATTTATATAGTACTCTAAGGCAGGGCTTCTTAAACTTTTTCCACTGACCCCTTTAGCACTTCTTCAACTGTGGGTTGAGACCCCACAGGCATCTTAGAGTCTAAGGCAGAGTAGTGTCATGGAGACAACACTGGATTTGGAGTCAGAAGACATCTGGGACCAATTCCATTTAAACAAGATCCCACAGATAGTGATAACCAGAGGCAAGATTTGAACCCAGGTTCTATGAATCCGGAGCCTGTGCCCAAATAATTTGAAAAAAGCTGCTTGTTCTCTTCTCATATCTTCATTGAGGATGGATACCCTTGATGCATTCATGGATATTTCCCAGAGTAGGCATATGGGTTAGTAGTGGCTAATGTCCCCTCGGTCATCTTTTGGGGATAATAATATGGCTTGTGATTTTTTCAGTCCTTTGATATCTTTCCCTCTCTTGGATATCTCAAGAACAGACCCTTCAGAGTCACAGAATTTGAAAACTGGAAGAGGCCTTGGTAGGGCCATCTAGTCCAATCCATACCTGAAAAAGAACTCTACAACATACATCTGACCAGTGGCTATCCATCCTCTGTTTAAAGAAGTCCAGTAATATAGCCTTGATGTAAGAAACAGTTCCCTATTAATTAGAGCTATCTATGAATGCAATGAGGTGCCTCAGAAGGTTGTGAGTTCCTCCTCAGCTGAGGTCCTCAGGCACATTGAATTGACAGGCACATTGGTTGACCTGGGACTAAAGGTTTTTACATCTAAGGCAGCTCCCCTTCCTACTAAGGATCCTGGCTCTGGGCTCAAGTGTTTTGGGGTTTAGACTTGGGGAAATCTCCCCCCACAAAAGGGAGTCTAGTTTTTCTTATATTCTCTAGTTAATTATGCCTCAATAGGAAAACTATTGGTTTTCTCCACCACAAAAGAAATGCACCAAGAAACTCATCAGAATATATTGATGGATACTTAAATCGTGATACAATAACCCATAACTCCTATTATACTCTCCCAAGAGGTTGAAACTTAAAACATGAAAATATGAATCACTTCATGGGATTGTAGAGCAGGTATTTCTCCTTTGTCTTGGCTCTGAATTGTCTGAACAATTTACTCAAGGTCCCTATCTTCTGGCAAGGTAGAGAATGACTCGGACTCATCTTCTGGTAGTCTTTATCTCCTTTGAGAAGGTATTTCAGAGGTCACCTCCTCCTTGGAAACTGGCACCCAAATTCAGGAGCTCCCAGCCTCTCAAATTCACAAGGTTGCCACCAAGGCTAGAAATACCCATCTTGGGATATCTGTTCAGTCACATATGCCCAGGGAATGGAACGCAAAGGGGAAAAAAAGGCAGCCAAGAACTAGAGATAGTCTGAGAAACCCCCTTTGGGGGTGGGGAGGTATAACTAAGCTAACTCTGATCTAGACACACTCTCTCCTCCTGACCTTCAAGGGATTTGGAAGTATTAATGTTGTTCTTCAGTCACTCAGTCATGTCCGACCCTTCATGACCTCATGGATCATACTGTCCATGGGGTTTTCTTGGCAAAAAATACTGCAGTGCTTTGCCATTTCCTTGTCCAGTGGATTAAAGCAAACAGGGTTAAGTGACTTGCTCAGGGTCGCACAGCTAATAAATGTCTGAGGCCTGATTTGAATCTTCCTGACTCTAGGTCCAGTGTTCTATCTACTGAACCACCTAGCTGCTTCCTAGAAATGTTAAGTGAGGGGCAAAGGCCAGCATTTAAAGTGGAATTATCAACTTAAGTGTTTCCTGGTTCTGTGATCATTTGGAAACAGAACTGATCTGAATGCTCCTTTTCCTCAAAAAGAGTAGGCTGAAAAGGAAGAATAGAAATACCTAGTGTGATGTTTTAAAAATTTTGAGAGATGTAGTTTCTGGATAGCTAATCATTTTTTTGGTCATGCTAGCATATAATTAATAAAAGGGGTTAGTGACACTCTTAAATGCCAAAGGCCCCTCATGGAACCCCCTGAATGCTTATATGCCCTTGGAAGAGTGGGTACTCCTGAGAGTGGAAATCAACTCTGATTGGTTAAAAATTAATGAGAAAATGATTGTAATGAGAGGTGGACATATTCTAATGAGGACCTGGGGTATGTGAGTCTGATCGCTCAGTTTTGGTTAAAGAGACTTTTCTATATTCATATCACCCCTCTTACAAAAGGGAGAATCCACATTTTCCCAGACCTGTCTGAATAAAATAAAATACAATGGCTTGGAATCCGTCAGTTCACCTAACCAAAAATTTCTTTACCTTTTGAACAGGTATGAGTTCTCCCTCTCAGTATCAACCCTACACTTCAAAAACTGCCTGAATAACCTACAGGGGCTGATTTCTAAATGAGGAAGTAGAAAAGGAGAAAAACCTTAGTCCTAATTCAATAATTACTTATTAATACAAGAGAGAAATAATAATTTCTCTCATTAGTTTTTGCTTATCTTTACTACGATTGTCTTAAAGATGCATTGATGATGATGGGGGCTTTTTTTAAAACCTTTCCTTTAGCAAGCTATATATAGCTTGTAGCAAGATTACAATGTAATCTCCTTCTCATTATAAATAATGTAAATATCTTTCACAAAAATAGCTGTGGTGTAGGGCTCATCCCATGGAAGTTAGAAAGATCTGGGTTCAAATCCTTCTGTGAACTCTGTGAACCTCAGGTAACTTTCTAGGATTCAGCCATTAAGTCCTAGATTTGGTTAGTAACCTATGTTGCTAGCTCTAGCTTCCATACCAGGGTCTATACTGACAAAATCAGGGATGTGCATTCATAGTTATGTATTCTGTTTTCCTCTTTCTAGCTCCACTGCCACTGCCCTGATTCAGGCTATCTTCTCTCTTACCAGGGTTCTTGTATCAGCCTCCTTACTGGCCTCAATATCTCTCTACCTTCAAATCATTTTACCCGTGGATTCTGGTTTAATCTTCCTAATACACAGCTCTCATCACATCACTTCTCTGCTCATAAACTTTCAACGGTTCCTCATTGCCTACTACCCTCAACAACCTGGCTCCCACTTACTGTACAGCTTTATCTCCTACTTCTTCCTTGTCTTTTCCAGTCTAAGTGAACCATTCATCTCCCAGTTCATGCTTTTCTAACTCCATCGTATCCCTTGCTTATGTTGTTCCTTTCTCCTAGAATGACCTTTCCCCTTGCCCTTCTCCAGTTTCTGAACTCCTACTCACCCTTCGAAGCTCACCTCACATGCCCTCTCCTCCATGAAGCCTTCCCAAACCACCCCATCCGGAAGAATCTCCTTACTATACTAAAGATTAAATCGCTTTGCTTGCGCTATTATGGCATTTATAATGTTCTATCCTGCACTGCCATTATTGGTGTTGGTGTCTTATCTCTTCTTCAGGACCTTCAGCTCCTTAGGAGCCAGGCCTGTGTTTATGTGTTTTTGCAGCCCCCTCAGTACCTAGGACAAGGCCTTTCTCCTAGCAGTCTCTTAATAAATATCCGAGTGCCTATTTGTGTGTACAGACATTTAATTGAACTGCTCTGGTCTATTCCGACAATAAGGGGTATTGATGAGGCCAGGACTGCCCTTTCTGAGAGAGCCCTACACTTAACACCCAATGACATTTTCACAGTGAATGCCACGGAAGCTAGGTGGTTACAGTGGAGAGGCCTGGAGTCAGGAGAACCTGAATTCACATCCAGCCTAACTTATTAGGTGTGTGACCATGGGTAAGTCACTTAACCTCATTGCCAAAAAAAGAAAAGAAAAGAATAGCTTATGCTTAGCCTCTTTTTATAGTTTGCTAATAGCAGACCCTGCAAAATACCCCAAAACAGACTGTCCCCCCCACCTGGTGTGCTCTCTCTCACCTCCACCTATTATAAAGCCTGGTTCCCTCCAAGGCTCAGCTTATGGATTGATTCCCTCCTACAAAAAGCCTTTCCTGATCCCAACCTCCTTAGTTGTTAGTGCTTCCTCCTTTGAAATAATTTCTGTATATCTTGTATTTACTTATCTGTCTAGATGTTTCCCCCCAGCAGAATGGAAGCTCCTTGAGGGTAAGGACAGTTCTGGTTTTTGTCTTCCTATCCCTCAGGGGCTAGTACAATGTCCAACACATAGCAGACACTTAATAAATGTTTTCTGAATTGAATTGCTGAATTTTTGCTGTCCAGTTACCAGTCCAGTTCCCCAAAGATAGACAATTTTACTATGGAGAAAGGATGCGTAAAAAACTGAAAAAAAAAAAAACCAAACCCCAAAACTCTAGAGGCAATACCAAAGGCAAGAAGAGGGATGAGAAAGAAAAAAACCCAACATCAAGCTCTTCGATCTTAATTAATTTTATTCTACAAAATGCTACTCAGTTTAAATTGAAAAAGCAAAAAAAAAAAAAAAAACCAAAACAAAAAACCCAAAACAAAAAACTTTTCAATATGTTCTTTCTTCCATAGCAGCAAGCTTTTTCTAACAAGCTTTCTCTTTTATTTTTTTTTGTTTAGTGCAAATACTGTAGGTTTGTATTACAGTAAAATAACAAAACAAAAAACATACACAGCCAGAGATGCTTCAGGGGCTGAGCAAGCTCATGATCTTCACAACTACACAAAGGGCGTGAGCGCAGGCCCTAGGCCCTGCCTTGGGTCTCATCCCAGGCAAAAAATCACTGTCACTTTAAGAAGGAAACCGAAAAAAAGTAAAAGCCCAAACTGATGCTCAAGAAATAGTTCAATTCCCCACAGATCCGTATGAATCTTCTTGGACTTGTTTTGCCTTTCAAGGTCTTTAAAGCAGACTTCAATGTCTGTCAACGACATATTCCTAATACACAATGATTTATTATTTTGAACATATATCAAAATATATACAATTCCTTTCTCCTCCCCTTGCCAAAAAAAGACACCCTGATACCTATTCTCTATACACAGACGAGTAGTTTCTTTTTCACTATTAATTAACCACAAACTAGAATAAATGGAACTGACTTTTAATCACACAGGGAGAGAAAACAATTTCTAGGGAACAGGGCTCTGATCATATTTTCATACCATGCTGGACTTCTTCCTGACCTCTGCCCCAAAAGGAATGACCATCCATTTTTAGACACAAAACCTCTTTGTACATTTTATACAAACACAAGTCACAAACCATTTTAGAAGGGAAAAAAAAAGCATCATCAGCCTAAAAAAAAATCTTACCAAAAAAAACAACCCCAGAACTGAGTATTTTAATGCTTTCTTTTTATAGTCAGGTTTAGAATAACACAAAGAAAATGTAAACATTTTAATAAATAATGAAATAAATGTAGATTGTGTTCTCCCTCCATCCCCCAATGTTTGACCCACCCCTTTAGGATCCTGCTGTTGCTAGCATGCTAGGGGATTTAGGAAATAAAAACACACAAAATAACCCCTTTTTTAATTTTTAGGGGGGGGGAAGGAACATGGGAAGTTTTTGTTAGTGGTGGTTAGATTGGGTTTTATTTGCTGGAGCAGTCACACACATATACACATTTGCCTGCCAACAAGGAGATCTTGGCTTTTAAAAAGAGGGCTAAACAAGCAAATGATGAAGGCTTCAAACAGATTTGGTTAAGCACTGAAAATAAAATCGTATCGGCCAAAACCATCTTGTCCTAGACTAGCTAGCCTTGGACTGTACCTCCAAAGTAAAGGTGCTAAGAGAAGGAGGAGAAGCAAGAGTATCATCATATCATAGATTTAGAGCTTGAAGGGACCTCAGAGACCAGTTAATCTGCTGTTTTACAGATGAGGAAACTGAGGCCCAAGGAGATTGTGACTTGCCCAAAGCTCACAAAGGTAGCAATCATGGCTGACTCCAAAGCCATTCTTTACAGGAGATGAAGCAAAGTAGAGGGATGGAAAATGTCAACTTCAAGAGAAGAGGAAGAAAGCAGAGAGGGAGGGAGAGGAGAGGGAAAGGAGGAGGAGGAGGAGGAGGAGGAGGAAGAGAATCAGAGGGTCAGAGATTTGGAGCTGTGAAGGATCAGAGAAGTCATCTAGTCCAGTCCCCTCATTAAGAGGATGAGGAAGAAGGATGGGAGGAAGAAAAGGGAGGAGACAGGGAGACAAAGACAGCAGCTACTGTAATGATAACCCTTTCATTTCTAACAAGCTGTTTGATCATTACTGTGGAACCCTAGCGGGCACGACACTGTCCCCTCAACTCTAACCTCAGGAAGTGTTAGAGGTACAAAGGAGGAAACAGGTAGTTCTCAGGGTGTCTGGTTAGAGAAGGAAAACTACCCAGCAGGGGTAAGATCCGGGGGACCAGACCAGCACTGATTGCTCCACAAGAAAAGGAGAAGAAACCTTTCATCTCTCCAGAGCATGAGCTGTGGGGAGGGTTGCAGCCCAACGAAGGGCAAAGCCTACATGGAGGCAGAAAGGAGAAACACCACCAGCAGCTTCTGCTTAGCTTTGTTTGTCAGATTCTTCAGAGGATGACTCAAGACATTGGACCAGAATGGATGTGCACGGCCCTCCAGGCAGGCAGAAGAAAATGTTTATTTTTTTCCCCAAAAAAACAAAAACCAATCTTCTTTTCTTGGAACTGGCCCTGGCAATTTTCTAAGTTTCACCTAGATCCTCCCTCCCTTCCCAGTCAGTTGGCCCTCCTCAGTCCAGCCAGAGAATAGCTTGTTCTCAGAGAGGTCAGCCAGGCAGCAGAAAGGACTGGGCGTTCCATACTCTGGCTCAGAACATGCCCTGGTCTTCTCAGAAAGCTGCTCCCAGCCCAGGCTGACTCCAGACTAAAGAGCTGCCTCATTGACCCTGATACCCTGGGAAACAGAGCAGTCCCCATCCCAAACAACTCAACTCCAACACTCTTTTCTAGCTGACCTGACACTAACTCCTGCTTGGAGAAATAATATGTGTATTTGTGTGTAGATGCATCAAGCTCTCTGACTTTTCCCTGGAAGGAGTGGTCAGAAAACTGAAGATATTAATCATCACGTAGGTGCAAATTTCATCTTCCCTGAATAAAACCATTATCTTTGAGAGAGCTTCCACAGAAGAGCAGGTCCTGAGTGGAGAAGGCCTCGAGCTATAAGACCTTCTGAAGGTGTTATATGGGTCACCTAGCTTTGGCCTACAAATGGTCCCAAAGTCAACATGGCTTTCCGTTCCACTCAACAAACATCCCTGAAGGCAAGGACTATCATTTTTGTCTTTGTGCCCCTATTACCTAACAGTGACTGGGACAAGGTAGGTACTTCATGTTTGTTGCCTGATTGATCTAAATGTGAAGAATGTGAACTCAAGGTTAGGGAGCACTTTTGCTTGTTTTTGTATCCCCAGAGCCTAGTGGAGTTCCTGGCACATAGTAGGTACTTAAGAGATGCTTGTTGAATGAATGAATGAAGCCCCACGATCCATGCCTATTCATTGTCCAGAGTAGCCTCAGTGGAAGAGACTTGACCTACCTTCAGGTCAGTCCTGGGCAAAGAGGGAAGTAAAGGGTATTTTTAAGACCAGAAAAAAGCAGCTTCATTTAATATATATATATATATATGTATATGCATATAAAAGCAAAGGGCTCCAGCTTGGATACCAATGCAACTAGAGATGATTAACCCTTTAAGAGTAAGGCCTGTCTCATTCACTTTCCACCACCTCATGCTGGGTCTTGGCTGACTCAGGAGTTCTTTGCTTAACTGGAAGTCAGAAACCCAAAACATTCAAGTTTACTTAAGGGATCGAGTTCTCAGAGCCTCCTGGACAATCATGAAGGAGTTTCTAACAGGGCCAGGGAATGTGGAAACGAAACTGGTTTTAAAGCATTTTGCACTGAAGTGTTTTGTTTTAAGAAAAATGTACATTTTTAATGAGATCCCATCCTCCTCCTAATCTAGGTTTTCCCAGCATCTTATGTAGCAATCACACACACACACTACCCCAGCCATAAGGGACCAGTAGAAAGGAGCTATGTCAAATTCCTAGGTGACCAATGGATGTTGGGTGCCCAATCTATATTAGATATGGCCATGTAATTGATCTGAGTGAGCCAATGAAGCAGTTTAACATCTCATTGCTCACTCCAGTGTCCGATTTAGAAAACCCGCCCCCACTGGGCTTGATTGAAGTAAATGTTTTAAAAAATAACACCCAATCTTTGGAGCCTAATTCCCAGCAAGTGGGTCTCCTTCAAAGGAATGCCTCTGTGGGAATGGATTTAAACCAAAGGAAAACCTTGCCAAGGTGACTGGATCAATTAGTTACTGATCAGGAGGATTGATAGGAACCAAGTTAATGGACCCGAAAGAAAATCCCCTACCTGACCCCAGGACCTGAGGCTTTAGTTAGAGGGGTGAAGGGAAAGGGGCTGGGCCTGGCAGAAGCTGTATTCTCAATGGAGGCCAGATGACTCTCTTCCCACATGTAAAATGAGGCTCTCTGCTCTCCCACAGCAGCAGGAGGAGAAAGCTTACCTCAGCCATTAGCAGGCAGGGGGATCAAACAGATCTGGCCCCACTCTGAATAAGCAAAATCAGCTCAGTGACCCCATACTAGTGATCATCATTGAATTGCCTGGATCAGAAGAGAAGGTTGGGGGAGGAGGGAGATTAAAGTGGAAAAAAACTCTCAATCCACCAGGTAGCAAAGTGCCAGAGGGGACAGGAGCTGTCCTCATCAGTGTAATAACAGAGACAAGTAAGGGCATAGGGGTTGAGATTGGTCTGTTTGCGCTTGGGTGCCAGAGAGAGCTGCAAAAAACCATCCTAGCAACTACCTCCTTCTTCCACCCCACCCCTCTCCCCATTCCCTTTTTATCCTAGGCCAATGCTTTATCATGGTGTCTCCCCTCAGTGCTGGGGAGGGGCCGCCTCAGTAGGGATGGGGAGAGTTGGCCCACGCTCATTAAAACTCCGTGGGTGGCGTCACTCTGAGCGTCTGTAGGGGGAGAGGGTGGAGCCTGGAGAGGGCTGCCTTGATTCCCAGGGGAGGGAGGCCTCCAGAGGCAGGCAGGCAGGCAGGCGGGAGAGAGAAGGGTCCCTGGCCCAAGTGGAGAGGCAGTAATTATGGGAGACGCCCTGTTCGAGGCAGCAGCGAAGAGGGGGAAGCCAGTGCTGGCACCCTCCTGGCTTTGTTGGCGCTATTCCTGGGTTGGTAATTAAGCATTTTGCAAAGCCAGCTCTGACTGCACGCACACACGCAGGCACGCACCCACGGGGAGCTGTGCCTCTCATCTCCTGCCTCCACGAACACCTTCTTCTTAGAACAGCAACTGCCTCTCCCCAGCTCTGCACAGAGGGTGGGAAAGGCCACGGAGTTGTCTCTATCGAGAGCTCCAGGAGGTAGGGATGGGACATGTCTCTGGGGGAGCCTTTGGTGGCTTGTTTCCTGGTTTTAGGCCCAGTATCCCAAGCCACACACTTCAGACTCAAGGAAAATTATTTACTCACAGCCCTACCTCCAGAAACAAATAAAGATTCTTAAGGGAGTCTTAAGTGCTGAGACCACCCTCGTGAAATGTCCCGGAAGGGTGAGAAACAAAAAAGGGAGAGAAATCGATATAAGGGGAATCAAGCTGAACAGGAATGGTTTGAGTGGGAGGGAAGGCACCGAATGTGCCACCATGGGGGAAAGGAAGCCAAGGAAAGAAACCGTCACTCCAAGATACAATATCAGAAGAAAGGGAAAGCAATGGTCCAGACCAACTTCAGGGAGATACACGAATCCACAAAACAGAATTCTCCCAAGTTTCGAAGGTAACAGGAACTGCCTGTGGGATTAATGAGGGAGTCCCCACTTCATCCACTGGTTTGTCCTGCGGTCCTTCGTACTCCTCATCTCCAGAGTCCACTTCATTCTCCCCAGAGCCAAACTCTCCTGTAGTGTCCCTCTCCTCTGCTGTCACTCATTGCCAGTGTGCTGGTCCCTGGGAAGGAGACAGTGGAGAAGGTGGAGGGTGGCTTCCCTTCATTCCCCTCCAGAGCTGGGAAGGACAGCACCCAGCTGGGTTACAAAGCCAGGAGAGTGGGAGAGTTCAAGGAGTCTGAAGACTGGTCCCCGCTGCTGCTACTTCTCCGGTGGGCCTTGGAGCATGACTCAGAAGGGGACACGGGGGACTCCTGCTCCAGCACGTTTGGGTAGGTAAAGACCAGGTTGGAGGTGCCCGGGGTGATGGCTGGAGTGGAGGTCACCACAATAGGGGTGTTGAGGGGCTCCTCCCCATAAAAGCCCCCAGCAATGTTGATGGGCTTAATGACGGACCTCTGGGCCTTGTCCAGGGCTGAAGAGGAGGAGGATGGGATCTCTTCTTCCAAGGGCTCTTGCTTCACCACAACAGTACCTACCCCGCTGCCGGGGCGCATGGACTGCAGGCTGTGGGATGGCGGGGTCCGACGCTCTTCGGGGCTGATCTTGCACACAGGCCCATGTGCCACCAGCATAAACTCGAGCTTCTCCTTCTCCTTCTGCAGCTCAGCTATCTCCTTCTGCAGCCCCGACTTCTCTTCCTCCAGCTCTTCTGTTTCCTGTTGGGAGAAGAAGAGAAATTGAGTGAAGTCAAAGGAAGGTACCCCCATTTTCCTTTCTATGTTCTCAATGTTAATGTACCACAAGACCAAAAGATCATAGACCAAGAGCTGGAAGGAACCTCAGAGGTCACCTGGTCCAACTCCTTCATTTTACAGACGATGAAAATAAGGCTCAAGGTCACACAAGTACTAAGTATTAAGAGTCAGGATTGAAATCCAGGCCCCTGATTCCAGAGGACCACTGTACAATGTCTCAAGTCTAGACTTAGGAGAGATCACTAACAATTTCTGTGGACCCAGAAACAAAATCAAAGAAACATGGAGTCTTAAGAGTTGGAAGGAATCCTGTAAAAGCATCTAATTTAACCTGGACCTGAACAAGACTGCCCAGATGAATCAGGAGAGACTTGTTAGTGGTTCCACCCTCCTTTTCCATCTTTATCTCTTTAACATTCCCCTTATGCCCTAAGCCAAAGTCAACTTCTCTCTAGCCCACCCCAACATACTGCTCTTTATGCCTAGAATGCCACACCCTCCCCTTTTTCCCTGGTGATTTCTTACCCATCTGTTAAACAACAACTGAAATCCAACTTCTTCCATGAAGCCTGCCCTGATATCCTCACTGGTAAAGACTTTCCCCCAAGATGTCACATAGCACTTTATTTGCAACCATCAAATGAATGTGTCATGTCTGTATTCCAATTTTCTGTGTTTGTACCTTATTCAGCTAATACTCTACTAGACTGCAAGTTCCCATCGTGAAGAAATCATCTAAAGGGATTGGACTAGATAATCTTGAGGTTCTTCTAAGTTCTAGATCTGTTATCCTTTATTTTATGATCCTATGTTTTATCGAAACTTTGTTTTTCCCTCAGGTACAAGCCTACAGTAGGTGCTTAATTAAAGTCTTTTAGTTGAACGAATGAATGAACACATGAATGAATGATAGCACCCCCCCCTCACCATCTTGGACCCAAAGTTAAGGATTCTAAAACACCTGGAAGATAAGATAATTCTTGTCTCCAAAGTCCAATCAAGGTTAGCACACAAAGTGGAGAAAAGGTATTTCCAAAAGAGAGGAAAATGTCATCTCCTAGAATAATCACGGGCCTCCATTGCCAGCACGTGGAGATGCTTTATTGCGTGAGGTCATTGGATCATAGTTTTAGAGGTGGAAAAGACCTCATGGGACATCCAGTCCAATCTCCTCATTTTACAGATGAGGAAACTGAGGCCTGGGGTGGATGACTGACTTTCCCAAGGTACTAGCAGTAGTATATGTCACAGAGGTGTCTCCAGTTCAATGTCCCATGTGCTTGGTATATTTAAAATGAGAACAGAAAAACCAGTATCTCCTGGGAATCTACCCTTTTCTTCCTATGCTCCATTCTCCTTCCCAACTGCTATCCTCAAATCCAAATTCACTTTCTCCTTCAGGCAGTCGATGGAGTTAGTAGATAGAGTGCTGTATCTGGAGGCAGGAAGACCTGAATTCGAATCCAGCCTCAGACTCTTACTAGATGAGTGACCCTAGGGCAAGTTGCTTAACCTCTACCTCAGTTTACTCAACTGTAAAATGGAAATAATAAAAGCACCTACACCTCAGGGCTGCTGTGAGGACCAAATGAGATGGTATTTGTTAAAAGCACTTAGCACAGTGCCTGGCGCATAGGAGGGACTATATAGATGTTTATTCTCTCCCCTTCCCTCCATTTCCTCCCCAATTCCATCAGAATGGGTCTCAAGATTTCAGGAGTCAACTCTTGTTCTTCACCTTTCAAGGTAAATCATATAGCCAGAGAGGGTATGCTAAGGTGTTTCTAAGGGAGTAAATACCAGCCCCCACTCCTCTTTTTACAAGCTGCCCCCACTTCCACCCAATACAAAGTCCTGTTTGAGGAAGAGTAGTAGACAAGTCATACAAAGCAGGACGTGAAGGACAGTTACAGGAGACATGAAAAGTTTCCATCTGCTTCAAGAGTTTGACAAGCGTCATGGGCTTATGAGAGGTTTCCTGTGGAGGATGTGGCCAAGGGACCTGTGAGGGGAAGGGAGGGGCAAAGTGCATGGCCTCAAACAGGAACGTGGGGACTTTGTAAGTGTTTACTCTAGCTTTGGAGGGTCAGGATTTTCTGAGGATCAGGAGAATGTAAACTTTCTGAGGGCAAGGACTGTTTTGTTCTGGCATTTTCAGCCTCAGCCCCTCACAGGTGCTTAGAAGCAATGGAGGCTCTCTTGCTAATTATTACCTTTGTGACCTTTGGACAAGTGACTTATCCTCTCTGGGCCAAAGTCTTCCTATGTGTAAAATGATGAGGAAATTGGACCAGATGGGCCCTAAGATTCCTTCTAGCTCTAAATCTAGGATTTTATGAATTAACTGAATTAGGATTTGTGGGGAAAGACAAAGTTGGAAAGTGGAAAGTTTTCAGATGCCAATAAAAACAATATCCAGATACCAAGATAAAGACTAATCACCTCTGCCTTCCATGTGACCTTGGGCAAGTCATATAACCTATCCTGGGCCTCATTTTCCTCATCTATCAAATTAGGGTTTGCACTTGATGGTTCTGAATCTTCAAGCTCTGATCCAATGATCCTAAATGATATGGTTCCATCCTCACTTCATCACTTTTTCTACCCTCTCCTCACCTTCTCTACCCATTTCTGTCAATCTGTTCTCATGGATTTGTCCACTCACTTAGGGTTTAAAGAAAAAAGCATCCTCATACAATCTCTGACAATAGCCCCGCCATCTAATCCTGAAAATTCAACACTACAGAATTCACTTGGGAAAGAGTTATCATTGAAGGGCCCCATGGACTACAGGAAGAGGCAGGGTAGATGGAACCCTAGATTTGGACTCAGGACATAGGTTCTCAGTCTGACTCTCATACTTCTTACCTCAGTAATTCTGAGCAAGTTCCTTCAACCCTCTGAATCTAGGCATTCTCATCTATAAAATGAGGAGGTTGGTGGATGACCTGGTCCCTTCCTGCTCTAGATTCTTTGTTCCTGGCAAACTAAGAGTGCTGTTCATATGTAAGAGTATCTCTCATGTCAAAAGAGATGTACCCAGGATATAGTCTCCTTCTCATAGGCAGCTTTGAATGAGGCTAGAAGGATTTGGACCCAATCCAGATCTTCTATTCTCTCTTCTTAGGCAGTTAAGCTATAGACTCTTTAACTGGGACAATGTTGAGACTGGTCAGATCAAGGGTCAGGGAGGGAAAGGTCATGGACACCCAAGAGCTTGGGTGATTAAGAAGCTAGAGAGAGTGACTCACAAGGGCAGAATGGAAGTGCCAAGACCACAGAGAAAGGCTCATTTGACATTTGACATGGTGTGGGGTGAGGTTAGGATGTTCATGCCAATGAAGGACATGAAGAATTTAAGGTGCACAGTCATGGAATATGATTCATCTTTTCCATCAAGAATGGAACCCAAACTATAGAGTTTAGGGAAAACATCTTTTTATTGGTCTTAGACTGGGAGCTCTACGAGATTTAGCCCCTAACATTTGAGGTGTTTAGAAATGGAGGGGTCTAAATTCTGGAGAGTGGGCTGACCGTGGGTAGAACTAAGCTCTTGAAGCTGGACATTTTTACATTAAGGTAGGTCCATGCCGTCACCTGCTCTTAGGATTGACAGACTCCAGAGGTCAAGGGAGGATAAGTTGTAAGAGCAATGAGCCTAGTGCCCTTCACCACAATCAATAGCTCTTACCGCTTGCAGCTTCTCAGTCAGCTCCCGGCGTCGGTTACGGCACTTGGCCGCAGCAAGCTTGTTCCGCTCTCTCCGAATTCTTCGCTTCTCTTCTTCTTCGGGAGACAGCTAGACATGAGGATAGAAAGGAGAAAATAAAGAAGTGACAAATGATGAGAACTGGGCCAATCTTTAGATTGTTTTTTTTTTTCAGAAGGCAATATTTTAAACCAGGTAGAAACCAGAAGAAGTTGCATAGGAAGGAAGCTAGACCGGGGCTCAACAGGGAGAGATGTTTTACTTGAGACCACAGTTCAAGGCTCTTTCACAGCTAGGATTAAGTAGTTCGCTAAGCAAAGACAGATGAAGCGGGAGATGTCCAATACTGAAGAAGAAAACAGGGTCTGTTCTCTCTGAGGCAGAAATGGACCCTGGGGTTTGCCAGGAGTGGTGAGATGACATATTTAGTCATGTCAGCCCCGATGCTTTGCCAAGAACAAAGAGTAAAAGCTGGGAATGCCTACTGGAGAGATTTCCACTCATTGCCTGGTCTGACCCCACCTGCACAGGCAGCTTCTTCCAAACTCTAACTAATTATCCCTCCCAGCACCCATGTTATTCCTGCCAGATTCATTATCCCTATTTGGCAGTTGAGGAACCCAACCCTGGAACCCCTGGAGAAGAAAGAAAAACACTGGTTCCACTGGGGTCCAGCACTTGGGGGATGTGTCAGGACAGTCAGAAAGAACCTTGTGACCCTACCTACACTTAAATCTTCCTTAGACCCTCACCTGAGAGGAGGTGTCACATGCTCTGGGAGAAAGTCCTAGATGTGTATGATTCAACTCCAATGGGACAGTGGCGAAAGAGCCTTGGATCCAGAGTTAGTCAGAGGCAATGGGTTCTAATTCTTACCTTTGTCCCTTACTACTTCTCACATTGGGAAATCCACAACCTGTTTAGGTCTCAGTTTCCCCAAGTGTATATGGAAGAGTTGAAGTTCAAGGTCTCTGCAGTCCTTTCCAGCACTAGATCTAGGATTCTATCACTGCATACCTATTATGTTCTCAGGGCAGCTAGGTGGCACAATGGATAGAGTGCTGGGCCTGGAGTCAAGAAGACTCATCTTTCTGAGTTCAAATATGGCCTCAGACACTTACTAGCTGTGACCCTGGGCAAGTCACTTAACCCTGTTTGTCTCAGTTTCCTCATCTGTAAAATGAGCTGGAGAAGGAACTGGAAAACCACTCCAGTATCTCTTGCCAAGAAAACCCCAAATGGCGTCACAAAGAGTTGGACATGATTATTCAACAGCTTTTTCGTTAACATAATAATAATGGTGATATTAATAATAATAGCTGACATTTATATACTTCTTTGAAGTCAACAAAATGCTTTGCATACACGATCTCGCTTAATCAACACATTCTCACTGAGTAAAACACTCTGCTAAGGTGCCAGGCACTGTTGGGGATGTTGCTTTCAAGGAATGCGGCCACAATTTAGTGACCTCTAAGGGCCTGAATCATCCTCACTGGGCACTGGATGTGTGAGACTGCTGCCCACCCCCAGGAAGCAGCTGGCATTCTGGCCAAAGGATGGAGTGTGGCATTCATTCTGACAGCCATCCCATTGGAACATAAACTCCTTAGACAGCTAATGCAACATCCCTCCACTTTCCAAAAAGAAATGAGTGGATCACAGAAGGAGAATCATATATACACTGTCAGACATTCAAACTGTTTTTCTTCATTGTGACAAAGGGCTCAATGGGAGGAAGGGAGGAGAAACATTTATAGAAATGACTATGGTGTAAACACAGAAGCATTCAATAGCTCTTTGGTTGTTGTTTTGGTTAAGAATATAAGCTCTTTGAGGGCAGGCAATTCATTTTTACTTTGTATTCCCAGAACCTACCTAGTACAGGGCTTTGCACATACTTGGTGCTTCATAAATGCTTGTTGATTGATTATGCTGAATTGAACATCTGGTTCAAGTCTCATTTCCCTGATAGTTCAGGAGAATAAAAAAGAAAAAGCTATGTTATAGTCCCCACAAGTGTCTGGATTCTTCATTTCATGGTCCTCTACAAAGAGACTGACCAATGCAGCAGAGGACATGGCCAGCTAACTCTAAATTCGATGACCCCATACAACAAATTCAATTCAGCAGGCATTTCATGAGCACCTACTATGTGCCGAGCATTGCAGAAGGCAATGAAGACTCAGAGACAATCTGCCCTCTGTTCAGCAGAAGCTTACATTCTGCTGCACGGTCTATGATCTGTGTACATGACCTCATCATCTTCACTGAGGCAGAGAACCTCAAAGACCCAGCACTGATGGGACTGCATTCCTCTACCTCCATCAGTCAAAAATGTCTCTAAGAAAATATGTGAGGCCATTGCCTGGACATGAAGGCACCCTGTGGGTACAGAGGAAGGTGAAGAGAGTGAAGCACGCAGTGTGAGGAGGTGAGAAGAGACAATACTAACATCACCCAGAAGCACCTGGGACCCCTTGTCTACTGCAGCCTCATCAGATGTATAGCTTAAGTAGATGCTTGCTGACTTGACTCTCTGGCTCTCCAATTACCCACAGGGGCAGCTAGATGGTGCAGTGGATAGAGCTTGGACCTGGAGTCAGGAAGACCTGAGTTCAAATCCAGCCTCAGACATTTACTAGCTGTGTGACCCTGGGCAAGTCACTTAACCCTGTTTGCCTCAGTTTCCTCATCTGTAAAATGAGCTGGAGAAGGAAATAGCAAATCCCTCCAGTATCTTTGCCAAGAAAACCCCAAATAGGGTCACCAAGATCCAGACATGACTGAAATGACTCAAGAACAAAAAGCTTTGCCCTAAGGGTTTGCTGTGGCTAAGCTCTGCTCCCACCCCTACTCTTCACATATACTTTTGCTCCCTGCTAGAGTAGCAAATATTTACAGCAAAAATGCATCCCCTAGCAGTCAATCTGATGATAAGCCTCCCCAAACAAACTGCCAATGGCATCTAACGAATAATAATAATAATGCCTTACATCCACCAGACCATGGGCTCATAGATTTACAGCTAGAAGGAACCTTAGCCTTCTAATCCAACCCTCCCCTCCACTGTACAGATGAGGAGACCAAGGCCCAGAGAGGCAAAGGGACTTGCCCACAGTCACTCAGCCAGCAAGTCACAAAATATGAGTTCAAATCCTCTGCCTCTCAAACCAAGGCTCTTTCCACTTTCCCACACTGTCTCCTCTGTATAGAGCACTGGACAGGTCCTATTATCCCTATTTTATAGACAAAGACATTAGGGCCAAGTTAAGTGACTTGTCAAGATGACACAGTCAGTAAGTGGCAGAGCAAAGCTTCAGAACCAGGTCTTCTAGCTGCCAGTTGGGTACTTTTTCCATAGGTGGTATGACCATTTGGAGTGTCCCCTCAATCATCACCATCCTGCCGGTCTCTGAGGTTCACGACCTCAATGTTATCCTAGCCTCCTCACCCTACGCACCCAATCGGCTGCCAAATCTTGTTGACTCTATCTCCACAACACTTGTTCTTCTTCTCCCCAATCTCAACAGACACAGCCACCATCTTAATACAGGCCTTCATCACCTCTTACTTGGATTATTCCAACAACCCCTTAATTGATGCCTCGCCTCTCTTCCCTCCAATCCCCATGAAGCTGCCAATGTAATTTTCCTCCAGGGCAGATCTGACCATGTCAACTCTTCTCTGTGACCTTTAAAGCCCTCCCCAAGGACTACCCTCTATTCAAACCGGCCTTTTTGCTCTTCCTCCCACAATACTCTCCATCGCCTCTCTCCATGCTCTATGCTGACCATTTCCCACGTCTGTCAATGCAGCCCCTCATCTTGCCTCGAAGACTCAGCTCACTACTGATGACACAAAGCCTTTCCAGGTCATCCAACTGCTAGCACTCTCTGTCTCTAAACCACCTGGTAGGTATTTGGTATTTCTTCAATATATACAGATTAATGGATGTGTTGTTTCCCCACAGCAGAATGTTAACCCTCCTCAAGGGCAGGAACTGTTTGATTTTTGACTTTATATCCCCAGCACCTAGCACAGTGCCTGGCCGATAGCAGGCACCTAATAAAAGCTTGTTGATTAATTGATTAAACAAAACCTTTTCCAGATTGGATTAGATGACCTCTGAGGTACCTTCTACCTCTGGGATTCTATCATGATAGTACATGATGGGTCTGAGGTAAAGATCTGGGCCCAGGTCACAACAGAATTCTCATCACCCAGTGGGGGTGCCTCCTCTGGCCTCAAATTTGGGCTGGAAGGGGCACTGAGGGGCATCACCAAGGTCTCAAAATATTCAGCCCTGGTCTTCACCTGGTGCTCTATGTGAGGCTGGCAGCCTCTGAGAGGACCAGGTTGTAACAAGTTTAGTAGCAGCAGGAACACTGTTATCACTATGTACTTAATTCTTCAATATTGGCCTTAGTTAGGGGTTGTCCAGAAGGTAGCAAAGGGTTCTCACCAGATCACATAGGCACATGATGCTGACATGGGTTGGCCCAAAGCTTCCTAAAAGAGATTCAGAGCTGCTCATCTCTTCAGGTGCTTGCAAACGCCAACTTTTTTGAGTATGACATCAAATGAGATCATGGATACGTATGAAGCTGTGTGTGTACATGTATATGCACACAGACACACATGTTTATGTATACATATGACACAAATATGTGTATGACCATTATTACTATTAGAGAGCTATTATGGCATTGTGGATAGTGGCAGGAACTATTGCCAATATATTTTGGTATAGTAGGAATTCCTCAGAGTTCCTTATACCAGAGAAATCACAGGTCTGGTCCCAAACAGATTATTACTAGTATTTTATTTATCATAAGTAGGCACCACGTTCTATGTGTTGTGTGAGCAGCATCCTAGCTAAGCTTAGATGGGCTCATCACCAGACCGGATGTAGGATGAGGTTTTGGTTTTTTACCCCAGCAAGTCTCAAAGACCATCTACTAAGTAAGAGAGAAGTTGCTATCTGGGTTGGTGAAGGGATGACCCCCACCCCAACAACAATACACCCTTGAAATGTTCAAATACAAGCAGTACGAAGGGATGGTACTGGCAGCATCTTCACTACCATTTCAGTTCTGCCCTCCCTCCCATCCCTAGATGCTGGAAGAAATCTGGCCCAGAGGTCTCCATGCCTGCCCCAACCTCCCTTCCCCCTCCTTCCAAAACCCCAGTCTCGGGAGGTGTGCAGCAAGTTGTGGGAGCTGTCAACATAGGAAGTATCCAGGGAACATGAGATCAACACTGTCAGAGCGTGTGTGTGTCAGCACTACAGCCCTACCCACCCACACACTGAACGCACCCTCCCCTTAGCCCCAGGCCTCTAGAAAACAAGCTCCTGGAACACAAGCAGGTGCCAGACCCAGCTCCTGCTGGAGCACCCCTCCCACTGGGCGATAGGATCCTAGGACACCAGCAGTGGAAACAGGAGGAACTTTGGTCCTACCATATAGTTCCACCCCTCCCTTCTACAGATAAAGAAACTGAAGGTCAGAGAAGGGTAACTTGCCCAAGGTCACCAAGGGAATAACTGACTTCAGATTCAGTATTCCTTCCATGGTGCCAGATGCAAGAGCCTGGGCATTTTGTTAATGAAGCTGACATCCATTTCTTCCTGGTGTTTGTTATGCTTTGGAGAAAGAGAGACTCACTGCTATCCAGCATGGAACTGCATTTCCTCTGCTGTGGATCCCCTCTCCTGCTTCCTGGGGTAGTTAAGAGGAAACTGAGTGTGGTGGAAGAGCCATTTACTTTGAGGCAAGGGAGCCTTATGAGATGGAACAGAAAACTGTATGGGAAAGGACAGATAGGACGGGACAGAATAGGACAGAAAAACAGAGAAAATAGAGGACTCCGGAGCCAGAGAACCTGGGTTCAAATCCCACTTCAGACTGCGCACTCTGTGGGGGGACCTGGGTGAATCTCAGTTTTCTCATTTGTAAAATGAGGCGTTTGGATTATATGGCCTCTAGGATCCCTCCTGGTTCTAGATCTTTGGTCCTAGAATAGAATCACAAAGCTGTAAAGGAGATCACCTAGAGATCACCTAACACAACCATGTTGTTTTCCTCTGATAGAATGTAAGCTCCTTGGGGTCAGGGAACATTTTGTTTTTTCCTTTGTATCTCCAGCACCCCGCACCTACCAAGTATTCAACAAATTCTTGCTGAATGAAAGAAGACAAATCCCCTCACTTTACTGAGGCTCGAATAAGTAAAGAAGTTTGTCACCCACCCGGTTAGTGACAGAGCTGGGACCAGAACTCAGGTGTCCTGACCAGCAGTCCAGTGATATTTCTACTCTTCCTGAAGAGTGATGGTTCTGAGTTCCTAGCTCATGACGGGTCATCAGAAAATGCCTCTTGTTCCTTCCCTTCCTCTCACAAACAAATAAAAGCCTCCAGCCAGATTGTATTAGGGTATTAGTGTGAGTTAGGCATCACTCATAGAGAGGAAGTGAATGCTATTCAGCATCTTCCCGCCACGGTCCCCTGCAGCCCTAAAGAGTCAATGCCTCTCCCAGGGTGCCTGACTCATCCCTGGGGTCATTTATGTCCTGGGAGAGTCTGGCTCACCAATGTCTGTAAAATCTTTTGAGGTCCGTGGAGAAAAGCACATTAATAGGAGACATTATTATGATTGCTGATCCTTAAGGGTGGCTCACTTACAAGAGGCCTCATTGGAAACATCAGGGCACTTAGTGAATGAAGCCTGATTAATATGAGCTGCCCTGTCTGACTTGCACAGTGTTTAATCACTCTAATAGATCACAGAAATACAAAAAGTCTGAGCTCAAAAGGATCTCAGGGCCACAAAGTACAATCTGAACAGGAATCCCTGCTACCACATCCCTAGCCAAGTTTTCATCCAAGACTTTGATTAAGATGTCTAGTGAGAAAGAACTTACTACCTCCAGAAGTGAGGGGGAACCCACTGCTTCTCAAAGCCACCCATCCACTCTTGGATGGCTCTAACAGCTAGCTCTAATTTACTTCCACTAAATTAATACCTCCCTCACTGGAACTTGCCCTCTTTGCTCCCGGTTCTTCCCACTGGGGGCCAACAAATCTATTTTCTTTCTCCACTACAAATAACTGAAGACAGCTATCCGATAGCACTTCCCCCACGCCCCAGCCAAGTCTTCTTCCCTTCTCCCCCCTCCCCAGTTTTTTCAAACATGCTCATATAGCCTGACCTTGAGGTCCTTGACCATCCTAATTACCATCCTAGGAATGTCCATTCTTTTGGGGTTTACTTTGGAGTGGTTTACCATTTCCTTTTCCAGCTCATTTTACAGATGAGGAAACTGAGATAAACAGGGTTAAGTGACTTGATGTAGCTAGTAAGTGTCTGAGACCAGATTTGAAGTCAGGAAGACTCATCTTCCTGACTCCAGGCCTGGTGTTCTATCCACTGTACCACCTAGCTGCCCTCCCTATAACCCTGCTGGGATAAACATATGGTCTCCCAGGAAAGTGCTGGTCTCTTGGGAGAAACAAGCTGTATAATTCCAAATAACACTGAAACTATTGATGATAATGGCCGGGTGACCACTATTCCCCTCTCAATGAAAGGACAGATTCATAAGCTGTTCAGGGTGAAGAAGGACCTGGAGCGAATCCTTCTCCAAGAAGATGCCTATTAGTAAGGTGGGCATCTCCAGGAGGTTCACTAACCCTGGCCTGGTGTGCTCTGTGCAAGTTAGCGATGTCAATGCAAGGCGACAGGGAACCAAATTGGGAGGCGTGTGGCCAGGCTTCAGGGAAAGATGCCTCCACTGGGGAGCAGGGCCTCCAAGCCTTTGTCTCCTGGGCCAGCCTTTACACAAGCTGGCCCCCATGCCTTGAAGGAAACTTCACCTCATCTCTGCCTTTCAGGATCCTTTTCCTCCTTCAGGGCTTAACTCAGATATCACCTCCTCTGTGGAGCCTTTCTGAACCCCACTCCGGTTGCGGATGCTCTCTCTATTCTAATTAATTTGCATTTATTTCTCTGTTACATTAGGTGGCTCAGCAGATAGAGTGCTGGGCCTAGAGTCAGGAAGATCTGAGTTCAAATCCAGCCTTAGTCACACTGTGTGACCCTGGAAAAGTCACTTAATCTCTGTTTGCCTTTATCCACTGGGGCAAGAAATGGCAAACCACTCCAGTATCTTTGCCAAGAAAACCCCATGGACAGTATGGGTCCATGGAGTCACGAAGAGTAGGACAAGACTAAATGACTGAACAACAAAAATAGGTTATATTACTCTCAAAGAATGTAAGCATCCTGAGGGCAGCGATCATTTCATTTGTCTTCATAGCCCTAGTATCTAGCACAGTACCTTGTACATTGGCAGTACTTAAGAAATATTTGGTGAATAATAATATTCCCTGATAGGCATATAGTACTTTAAAGTTGGCAAAGCATTTTAGAGACAGCTAGTGGGCACAGTGAATAGAGCCCGGGGCCTAGAGTGAGAAAGACCTGAGTTCATATCTGGCCTCTGATATTTCCTAGCTGTGTGTCACCGACCCTCTATCTGCCTCAGTGTCCTCAACTGTAAAAAGAGTGTAATAACAGTACCTACCTCCCAGGGTTGCTGTGAGAATCAAAAGAGAAAATATTTGTAAAGCACTGAGCCCAGTGCCTAGCACATAGTAGGCACTTAATAAATGCTTGTTTCCTTCCTTTTATGTACATTTTCTTTGATCTTCACAACAACCTGTCAGCAGATACTATTTAAGCCTCTTTTTAGAAATGAGGAATCATTTCTGGGGATCAAAGAGATTAAGAGAGTTGGCCAGAGCTACATATAGCTAATGGGAGGCAAGACTGGATTCTGAGTCCTATTGGCAGGTCTAATACTATCCACTATGCCATATTTCCTCTGGAATGAATTGAATTGGAAAAAAAATTGTTCTTTCATCATAACAGCATACATTCAGAGATGGAAAATACCTCAGACACCAGCTAGTCCAAAAGCAACGCTTTACAAATGGGGAAACTGAGGCCACCCGAGGTTAAGTGACTTGCTCAAGGTCAAAAGCAGAGGTGGGGAAGCTGCGGCCTCAAGGCCACATGTGGCCCTTTGACTGAATGCAAAGATCCACAGAACAAATCCCCTTAATAAAAGGGTTTTTCAGTAAAACTTGGACTCAGTCAAAAGGCCGCACCAAGGGTAGTAAATGTCAAGGTGAAATTTGAACCTGGGTCCCCAAACTCCAGAGCCAGCCCTCTTCTCCATCATATTTTACTCTGAACACTACGAGAACATTCAGCAGTGGAAAGAGAGAAATCGGGGGGCAACTATCCAATCCGTGCTCTGTCTCTACCTGCATCTCCTCTGGTGAGTCACCCCCTGCCTCCCCACAGTGGGCCTCACTTTCTTTACCCATAAAATGACAGGGATGGAGCCTGGATGACCTCTCAGGCCCCTTCCAGCCATTGGTCACAGTGGCAGATCCAAGTCTGGACCCTGGTAAACAATGTGTTAAACTTGTACTCCCCAACCTGTGCCTCCTTCTCCTCTGGAACATGGAAAATTTGATGCTGACCCCATTCATAAGGATACTTAGAAAGCAGCTCATAAAACAGCCTGACACACCCTTTGAAAGTTCTCTAAGGCCTCCATAAATGCTCAGTAGGGACCATTTCCTGGATCTTCCGGGGCGTGGAGACACTGTCGGGCTCTGCCCTCCGCATACTCACCAAGCCCAGTCCAACCAAGAGGCCCAATTCGAAAGCCAGCCAGCCTCTCTAAAAAGCATGGGCTCCCACAGGTGGACATGCCCATCATTGAACAAGCCCTGAGTTCCCCTCAGAGGCATAGCCTTAGAGCCCCTGCTCTATCTCCTCCGTCAAATGGTTGACGCCATCCTACCAGGAGGCTGAAGCCAAGCCACTCAAAGCAGAAAGAGGGCCTGTTGTGATGGCTTTTGACCACATGACCACCGGCTCCTTGCCTTTGTGGGGCAGATCACGGGCTCGCAGAACCAATACCCACTAGCCACAGAGTCAGAGGATGAGGGTTCAAATCCCACCTCTGACAATGACCATCTTTGTGACCTTGGGTAAGTCAAATAACTTCCTCAGGCTTCAATTTCCTCAACTGTAGAATTCTGGTTTGGTCTAGAGAGCCCTGGGATCTCTTCCATCTCAAAGTCTATGATCTTATGACCCCAGAGGCCACTTAATCTAACCTCCCAATTTTATAAATGAGGAATGGAGGGCCCAGGGAAATTACCCAAGGACAAACAGGAAGCATCAGAGACAGAATTTGAACCCAGGTCCTCTGGCTCCAGATCCAGTGTTCTTTCCATTCTACCAAAGGCCCTGATGACAACTCCATAAACATAAAATACTCTTCTCCTGTCTCGTCCTCCAAGAAATGAATATACAATAATAATAGTAACAATAATGATGAGATGATCTTTAAATCTGTGATTTCGGCTCCATTTTACAGACTAAGAAATCACAGCTGGTTTGAAATTAAGTGACTTGTCCAGGGTCTCACAGCTAATAAGTGGCTGAGGCTGGATTCGAACCCAAGTTTTCCTGACTCCAAGTACAATGCTCTGTCCACACTAGTCAAGGACTCTGTAAGTAACTCGAAGCTGTAGGTCTCTCAGCCCCATTTTCTCCATCTCTGTAGAAAAGTGCCCACCCTGACAAGGTTTTCCAAGCTCCCTTGCCTGGTTCATTTTCACAAGTCTGTGTTTTACCTGCTCATCTCTCCTTCTCCTGCCCACGGTGGTGCCGATGGTTTTGATCACCCCAGGTCTTGCAAGAGTCATGTGTCCCGGGACCGAGGCTAGGCCTGGCAGTGGGCTGTAGGGGTGGGAGCGGGTGTATGGATTCGACATAGAGGTGATGACTGTGGGCTGCACCATCCACTGGAGATCCTGGCTGGTGGTAATGGCATTGATCGTGGGGATGAAGGCACTGCCAGATCCTGGCATATCTACCCGGAATTTCTAAGAGGAAGAAAAAAAAGAGACAAACAAAATAAAATGAGACTAAGATGAGAAGCAAATCTGAGCAAAGGAAGAGGAGAAGGTACCAGGAGGAGAAAACCAGGAGGAGGTAGGACCCAAGATGGGACTGACCCAGAGGCTTTAAGCAAAGTCTGCCGCATCCATGACGCAAAGGAATCCTGCATGGGCACGAGTCTTTCCATTCCAGTCTGCGGCCCAACTATAGGAATGTGACAGAGAAATAAGGCTGTCAACACATCCAAAGCTGACTTCTAAAATAGATGCAGCAGCCCATCAGTATGCACACAACCAGGCACTCTCTGCACCTCACCCAGGCAAGCTGTCGTGGTATTCAGCAGAAGGGCCTCCTGCCTGGGTGTTCAGAGAGGCTTGGGATTCACAGCTGTCAATCATTCCCCTCAGTGCAGGAGCTCTGTGGCCAACGACCAATGATAGAAGCCTTTAAAACACATCACTTTCCTAAGAGGATGGACCCCCGTTGGGCTGAAGGATTTTCATTGTGGGAGAGGGTCCTGGGGCCCCTGGGGATGCAAATGGGCAGCTCTTTCCACTTTCAGACTCCATACTGGTCACCTTTCTGTTCATCTGTGCCAGAATATACATAATGTATGCATCTACTCATCTATCCATCTATCCATGCATCCACCTATCCATCCTCATATAGGTCACTAGGAGATTCTTTCTCCTGAGAAATTTCATAGGTATAAAATGTTCTTTGTCTCCTATCTCAGCCTCCAAGAAATGCAGATGATAAAATATTCAAATCTGCAATTTCATTAGTGTGGGAAACTCCCAGTGTGGAAAAATCCTTCCACTGATACAAATTGGTAATTTACAGTCTTAGAGAATTTCCTGGGAACCCTGAGAGAAGTATAATGACTTGTCTGTCCAAAGTCCCATAGCCAGAATGTTTTGAAGAACACTCTCTTTTTGTCTCTACTCTACCCCTGCCATACCACACTGTAAAGCTTTTTTTGGGGTATGCTTTATGAAGAAATCTATTTTAAAAATAAGGGAAACAACATGGCTTCTCATTATAGGAAGAACTCAACATCCTTCGGGGATGCAATTGGGAAAGGAGAAATTACAGCACCATAGAATTTAGAGCTAGAAGGGGCCCCAGAAGTCATCTTGTACAATCCCGTCATCTTATAGTCAGGGAACAGAGGCCCAGAGGGGCTGGAACCCTTTGTCCCAAGTTTCTAGCCTTCAGGGGTGAAGAATAACCAGAAAACCTCATGCTCCTGATGTGTCCACCTGAGCCTCTGTAAATATCCTAATGTCTAACCTATAGAGTCTCTTAACAGATAGAATAGAAGCTTGTTGAGGGAGGAAGAGATTATTTCATCTTTATCTGTGACTCCCCCATATATAGCACAGTGCCACACATATCGTAAATATGTAATAAATGCTCATTGATTGGCCAATTCACCGGGGGGATAAACAGAATATAACACACCTACATCCTGCTTTGTCCTTGAATCACCTCATACTCTGGCATCTAGCCTGACCCTGCCAAAGATCTCCATAGATTTCCTGGGTTGGATTCACACAGCCCACAACTTGGAAGCATCTCTCCTCTTAGCTAGATGACCCGTCTCAGGACTTGGTAATTCACTGGTGACCACAGCATCCGTGTGTGTGTGTGTGTGTGTGTGTGTGTGTGTGTGTGTCTGTGTCTGTGTCTGTGTGTGTCTGTGTCTGTCTGTGTGTTCTGGTCTTCCCAGAGTGGACAGAATCACCTACTGCTACAGGCCCTGAAAAATCATCCACCCATTCTTCCTGGGTTCCTTCAGTGGAAATGGAGATCTAGGAGATGGAAAGACAGAACTTTTTCATTTCAAAACAAGGAGCCACAAGGCTTAAAGACTGCCAACCTAGAGATAGCTAGTTGCTATAGCAGACAGAGGAGGGCTGGACTGAGGAAGACGGGGGCTTGAATCCTGGTTCAGTTAAGATAGGCAATGCAATTCAGAGGGAAGAACGCATTTAGGGTTCAAATCTCCCTCTGCTACTTGCTACCTGTGTGACCTTGGGCAAATCATTTAACTTTTCTGACCCCAGCTTCTTCATCTGTAAAATGAGGGAGGGGTGTAGAGGGCCCCTAAAGATCCTTCTGCCTCTGTAGATAAGATCGTATGAACTAGCTGCCTTTGAGAAGAATGTGGTTGCCTCAAGGACCCAGTGCCAAAGGGCCCCATCCTTTAGGACTCCACAAGGAACACTAAAGGGTAAAGATGACTAGGCTTGAGAGATCACTTATTCAACTGATGCATATTAAGTATCTACTATGTGCTAGGCACCGTGCATTAAAACTAAAAATGAAATCATTACTGTCTTCAAGGAGCTTACATAATACTGTGAGAAAATACTGCACATACAGGTAAGCATAAATATGTGCAAAATCTGTACAAAATGAACGCAAAGAAATTTCAAGAGGTAGCAGCAATACCAATCACTGGAGAAATCAAGAAAGACTTCATGTAGGAGGTGATACAAACTGAGCCTGGAAAGAAGGAAGAGAAAGGTCAGGAAGCCAAGTGGGCATGATTCTCCCCTGAGAGAACAGCTAGGCAGGAGGGGAAAAGTGATGTTCCGGGGCTAATGAGTGAGAGAGTCTATGTGTATATGTATATGAGTGACTGGGTTCAACATATAGCATGCAGGGTTCCATCCTTCTTAATCTTGTAGGAGATGAAAGGAACCTCAAAGGTCATTTCATCCAACCTCTTCAATTGACAGAGAGAAGACTTGCCCAAAATCACATCAGGGGTCATTTGTGTCCCCATGTCATGCTGCAAGCAACTACTGGGAAAACTGCTTCCTCTTTCTCTTTTCGGGGGGAGTGCCCCAAATTTACATTCTGCTTCTTTACTTTTAACTGCAGGTTCTTGGGGTCTTCAATGAGCAGGGCAGTCGTGGAGTCCTCTGGAGATAGGTGTTTCAATCGTTTGACCTGACCCCTCCGGATCTCAGGAGAACCATCAGCTTTGAGGAAGGCATCTTACTCAAAGAAAGTTTATTCCACTTTCTTAGGGAATAGAACCCCTCCCCCCCCCCACACACACATTGAAGTCTTGGAAAAAAACAGAGGTTGGACAATTGGGACTAAGAGGCAAAAGGCCCCCAAGAAAAGTTTGGTTAAGCTTGCTGCTGGCATTTTGGTTTGCTTTGTAGACAGCAGGTCTACTAAATGTATTCCAGAGATCCCGTCCGCCAGATTCCTTGCAGCAATTGGTCCTGTCTAGACAAAACAAGCCAGCAGTAAAAACAAGGTTGTAGGTAATGAGGGCCTCTGAAATGCTTGTACACCTTGTTTCAGACAGGAGGTAAATCCATCTGGATAACACCCTGGCACAGAACTGCAAGAAAAGCCATGTCCCATCCCCAGAGGGGCCTGGGGCCCTGATAAAGAATGCTTTTGTCTCTGAGGAGCCTTTCTGGGAGACACACAAAAGTCTAAATTAGATCTGGCAGATGTGCCTTGTCCTGGCTCTGAAAGCATTAGCCAGGAAGTTACGATGATGAAGGAGAGAAGTGGTGAGATTGGCAGTTTGTGGTCCCTGAAATGATCCTGGCATCCCTCTGCGCAAACATAACCCTAGAATCAGGTCAATGCCACATTGAGAATAAATCATGCATCCCCAGGAACGAGTTAGCATCAACAGACCACTTAAGGAGGGCAGCTTAACTCGGCAGGAGGTCAAGTTTCTTCACATTCAACATTTATAAAAAGCATTTATTAAATTCCCTCTATGTGCTAAGGCACTGTGCTGCACTAATGGGGAATACTATAATGTGGAGGGAACCTAAAATAAAATTTGATGGAATAGAACAGTGGAATCGACATGAGCATGTACTAGGTGCTGCAGCTATAAATGTAGGAGGAAAGGTTGATTTTATTTTTGTGTCCGTACCCTCAGTGGTTAGCACAGTGCATGGCACCCCAGAGGCTTTTAATAAATGTTTGTTGAATGTAAGTGATTTGAGTTGAATTGATTTCCTAGGGGTGCCTTCGACTACTTGGAGACTCTCTTTCTTTGGACAGGCCTGAGGATGCCAGGGAACTCTAGTGTGCCACATGTGCCCAGACATACGTCATCTTCCAGCTCAAAGATGGAATCATTTGCAACAGTCAGTCAATAAACATGTATTAAGCACCTACTATATGTTGGGCACTGTGTTAAATGCCATACACTAGGCAACATACCCTGCGGTACTTTGACAGTCTCCAGGTAGGCTAGAGGGCTCAGCAAAAAGATAAGGGAGCATCTATTGTGGCCCTGGGAAATTTTGGAGAAAGAACATCCTCAGAAACAAGAAAGAAAGAAGTAAAAACAAGCTTCAGCATTCCCCAAAGGCCACTGTGTCCTGGTTCCTTTCCCTAAGCTTCTTGAGATTCCGGACCAAGGGGAGGGAGTTAAAGCATCCAGTGGTCAACAGGCCTATTCTTGCTGTTTCATCTTCAGGCCCTAATAAACTCCTGGATAGACCAGTATCCAAAAAACACCCTGGCAGGGTGTTGGCTGAAAATACTGGGCTCAGACCCACCCCCACCTCCACCCAAACTGTGTATGGAAATGATATCACTGGGCCTATTGTCAGCACCTGAGGATGTATGCAGTTGAGCAGCCAGACAGGTCACTGCAGTCCAAAGGATGAAGAGTGTCCGAGCCTTAGGGAAAGCTACCTTTCTGAGAACCCACACTACTGCCTTGGGTCCAGACGTGGATATCTGTCACTCTCTCTCTGTCTCTGTCTCTTTCCCCGCCTTCCCTTCCTCGCCTCTCTCCTTCTCTATTTTTCTCTCTTTGTCTCCCTCCTTCCTTTTCTCCCTATCCTCCCTCCCTCTCTGCTCTTCTCCCTCTTCTCTTTTTTTCTCCCTCCTTGTCTCTGTCTCTCTCTCTCTCTCTCACACACACACACACACACACACACACACACACACACACACACCCCACCACAACCACCACCACCACAACAGGAAGACAGACTTGATAGCTGTCTCTAAGTATCTGGAGGACTGTCATGTGAAAGAGATTAAGTTTGTCCAGCTTGGCCTCAGAAGGTTACAGATGAAAGCTGCAAATTGAAGGAAGGAACTTCCTAACAGCTATAGCTATCTTCCAGTGTGCTTCCAGGTGGCTAGAAAGACTTTAAGAAGAAGATGGGTGACCACTGGGAGATGTTCTAAAGGGGACTCCTGATCAGTCATGGCTTGGACCAGATGACCTCTGAGCTCCCTCCCAACTGGGAAGATTCAGGGATTCTAAGATCTGGAGTCCCATATTTTACTAGTCAATTTACTCTCAAATTCTGAGTTTTCTATAGATGATGAATGCCTTTAGCACCTTTTTCAAGTACTGAAAGGGTCAGGATTTGGAATCCTATTTGAAATAAACAGATGGCTTGTCCTAGATAAAGTCACCTGAGATGGTAAAAAATGACATCACAGATGCAAATCCAAGGCAGCGGGTCTTGTTCCGTACCCATTTTTTGGCATTTCATAACTGGAATGTCATCTTGGACTAGGCTTCCAAACAGAATTACAACAGGGATTCTGAAATTGGGGTCTGTGGACTTATAAAAAAAAAATTTTGGACTTCAGTATAATTGATTTCCTTTGTAGTCTTATGTATTTCATTTTATGCACTTAAAACATTGCTCTGAGAAGGAATCCATAGGTTTCACCAGACTGCCAAAGGGGTCTATGTCACCAAAAAAAAAAAAAAAGGTCAGGAATCTGTGGATTATAAACTCATAAATCTGGAGCTGGAAGAAACCTTAAATGTCATGTAGTTCAATTCCCTCCTTTTATAGATGAGAACATTGAAGCCCTAGGAAATAAAATTGTCCTAAGTCATATAGATAGTAGGTGGCAGAGCCAGGATACGAACCTGTGTTCATAGAGGCAATTTCCAGGGCGGGGGGTGGGAGGGAGAAGGTCGTCTGCCTTCAATTCTGTCTGCTTTCCATCATTGCCACACAATGGCCCTGAGTGTTTTCTTACCAAAACTGCCCAGTCTTTTCCCAAGGCTATGGGGCTAGGAGGGACTCGCTGACATATGTGATGGAATAGCGTTTCCTCTCCCAGGGATCCCCTCTCCAGCTTCCTAAGATGTTCAGGGCAAACTTCTCCTGTCTTCATGGGAGATGAATGGGGTGAGGTAAGCACACAGTTCTGAAGGATGAGGATGAATTCCTCAGGGATCTTTTCATTTTCCTTGCTCCCTAGCACCCCTAGGAAAGGTTCTGGGTAAATCCAGACCCAAATTACTTTTCTTTCCAAGTGGCAAATTACACAGCATCATCTCTGATAGAATATAAGCTGCTTGAGGGCAGGGACAATTTCATTTTGTCTCTGGGTCCCCAGCATTTAGCACAGTACCTGGTACATAGTAGTTACTTAAGAAATGCTTATTGATTGAATAATTGGAATATCCTACCCTGTATCTCAATCCTACATTAGACTCTCATTTATCTGAGGTACTTCTACTCATCTCACAAGGAATATATTTTGTCTCCCACCACTCTCTTCTCCACAGTGGAATATAAGCTTCTTGAGGGCAGAGACTGTTTCATTTTTATCTCTGAATCCCAGGTACCTAGTACAGTGCCTGGCACATAGCAGGTACTTCATCAAATGTATATTAAATAAAATTGAACTAAATTATTCTACTTAAATTAACAAGCAAACCTCATCTTAGGAAAAGCTATTCCATCTTTCCTCTGAAATTCCTCTGAAATTTCTAAAATTGGACTCTATGGACTTTAAAAAAATAGTTTGCATGCAATCTAATTGATTTCCTTTGTACTCTTTGCCATCTTGGCAAGGAAGGAAAAAGAAGAAAGAAAATCTACAATCATTTAAAATTACAAAAGCCTGAATTTGGAGCTGGAAGGGATGAGAAACATCTAGTCCAATCCCCTCATTTTACAGATCAAGAAACCGAGGCCCAGAAAATTGAATTAGGTAGCAAGTTGCAGAGCCAGGATTCAAATCTAGATTTTGACTCTAAAGCCAGGGTTTTCTCTACCATGCCTGGATGCAGGGATTTGTAAATTACTTCTTTCTGGGTTCAGGGCTGACATATTTAGTGGTAGGTTAATTCTGTGCATAGCTATCAGAATGAAGGATCATAGAATCATTGATTTCGAGTTGGAAGAGAGCTTGGAAGTCAACCCCTTCATTTTACAGATGAGAAAACAAAGTCTAGAGGAGTAGAATGACTTGCCCCAAATCTCACACACACACACACACACACACACACACACACACACACACACACACACTTTCCACTGTATTTCACTTCTTCTCTATGACCTTTTGAAGAGACTAAGAAATTATCTGATGTTTGAAAAAGGGAAGAAGGCTCCTAATATTAGGCCTAAAGCTAGGAACTACCACTTACATTAAGAACAGTTGTTGAGTAAGCTAATGATCACTGTGGTGATTCGCATAGTTCTTCTTTCAGGGTCCCTTCTTCCCAAAGATTCTATGAAAAGAAAACCACAAGGAGACCCTTTGGATCAAGGACTTTCTGAAAACAAAACCTTTTCATGAGTGATTGAATTCTCTATCATTTAGAGAAGGCACTGAGCCTGGGCTAGCTCAGGGCTGAGATTAGATTATCTACTCAAATCAAGTTAATAAGAATTAACTAAGCATCTACTATCTGCCTCACTTATCCTAAAGCTGACAAACTAACAAACATCCATCTTTTCTTTTCTCTTGAGCACTGTGGGAAATCCTGCCACATTGTAGGTCTCGGAAACAGTGGGGAGGACCAAGAAAAGCTGCATACTGTATTTTCCCTCTCCAAACCCAACAAATTAAAATTGCCAGCCAGTCAGAGTAGTATAGGGTTACAGAATGTATGGTTACTGCCATCATTCACAAAGGCTGCAGCCTCCAGAATACACCACACATAAGACATAGGTGGCAAGACTATCAAGAAAGGGGGCATTTCAATGCCAAGCATTTGTTAGGTGCCATCTATGTCCAAGGCCCATGCTGGGGTTGGGGGTAAGGGGCAAAACTGGGATAAATAACACATGGTACCTGCCCTTCAGGAGCTAACATTCCACTAGAATCAGCATGTTCATATGCAAATGAGCACTCCTTTAGACTGACTTAGATTTGAACAGGACCTTAGAGGTCAGCTAGTCCAGCCCCCACATTTTAACAGACCAGGAAACTGAGGCCCAGAGAGATTAAATTACTTGCCCAAGGGCACACAAGTATTAAATGATGATGCTAGGATTTGAACCCAGGTCCCTTTGACCCCAAACCTAGAGCCCTTTCAACTATAATAGGCTATCTCCCAAAGCAATAACCTTTGGAGGTTGTATACTTAGTGCCACAATGTTGCCACTACTCAGGCCTATCACTTCTCTAGTCATAGTTCATTTTTTTGACCAGAAACTGGCTGTTATATCTTGAACACTCTCCTTCACTAGCTTCCAGAGGTTTGAGACCACCCTCAAAGATGAAGTCCATCCTCAAAAGCTAAGGATTTACTGCTGCTCCACTTTTCTGCCACCCTCTTCCCCCCACGAAGGTCACCCAAAAGAACGTGCTGCATGCTATATGAAGCAAGGTGGCATCAGTAGGTGAAGGGGATGGTCCCTCCAGAGGGCTGCTCTGAAAACCACACCGGGAGGTCACAGTTCTGATTTACTACTTAGAGAAGCAATCTCCTTGCTTTACAATCATGCTTCTCATGCCAGCAAGATGGTGCTCAACAGGAGAGGAGTCAAGTAATGGAAATTAATTAAGATTTCAGTTTGGAAGACTAAAGCCCCCACTCTAGAGAACTACATTTATCTTCTCAGAGGAGGAGAAAAAAAACATCCATTCACTTTGATGATAAAGTGAAGCTGACTTCTACCAAGAATCAACAGAACAGACCAAATTCCTTCGACATTGTTAGCTGATCCTGATTTATAACTTTTTCCCATCAAGGCACAAACAATGCATCTTCACTACCACCATCGCCAAATTCAGGGGGAAAATACTTCTGTGTCCCTATTTCAATGCCATTAGGAAAGTAGCAGTGGAAAATGAGTGATACTACCCATGTACATTTTGGTTACCCAAATGAAAAAAATATCGGTTTCAACCAGGTGCATTCAACCTAACGAATACATTTGTCATTGGGAGATACATTTTGAATAGAAAACAGTTTCCCAGTTAAGGACAGATTAAGCATATTGGTATTTATCTTCCTCTAAAAACTAGACAAGAGCTCTCAGAGTCAAGTTAAAGCCTGGAATTCCAAGACATTTCCAGGGACATTCTTAAGAGTGCCCCCTAGGGGGCACTCAAGAAGTATGGCTGGAGATGCCTTGGGAATCTCAGTCATTTCTGGTAAAGTTGTTCAAACTTAGGAATGTCCCAGGCTGGTACTGTTGGTAAAGTTCACTCCCAGGGAAATATTGTATGTGTGCGTGCATGCATGGGGTGAGAGGACTGAGGGGGAGGAGGAGAAGGGTGAGTTTGTGAGGAAAGGAGATTGATTCTAGTATTCTTTGATAGGAAAACAGGATTCTCGTGCCCTTGATTTATTATCCTAAGTTATCTGAGAAATGGTCAGCCTTGGAAAAGTTCTGGCTTTTGTTTTTGTTGTCTTTTATGTGACTGTGTGTGTGTTTTTTTTTAATAAAGAGGGGGCCCAGCTGATGAAAACAAGTTATGAAATAACCTATGTTTGTGTAACTGGCTAGATTGCGTAACTCTCCCTCCCAGAGACCGTAAGTGTTGAGAAGGGAGGCAGAGAAGGCATACAGATCTGGGAGGTGTTTTCTTAGGAAAGGGAGGAAGAAGAAGAAAAAAAGTCACTTAAAATATATATATATATATAAAGAAAACGGGGTGTGTGGGGGAGAGATAAAGAATCACAGACAAGCAGTCTTGGTGGATAAAATCATGAACTGGAGCAGGAAATATTTTTCATGCTTCAAGTTCCAGCCACATTCAAGACTAGAAGCTTAAAAAAAAAGTTCTCTGGAAAAAATGTCACTCTCCCGCATGGTCCTGCGCTAAGTCAGCCCAAGCCCTTTGAAGGAGATGGGTGGACAAGGATTGCTGTTTGTGTTAAGGCAACATGTTTGTGCTACCAGGAAGGTTTGTACCCCGAGAAGCAAGAGGCTAGGAAAATGTGGCTGGGGGAGACTTTCTTAGAAAGGAACCACCCAACTCAATTGACCCAGTCTGTTGAGACTGCCAGAAAAGGGGCAGCTGTCCATTCTTTTCCCACCATTCGTGTCCCAGACTAAAGGAAACTTGGGGAAATAAAATGATGGCGGGTTCTCTGGCCTACAGTCATTAACCATGAGCCTTGCCAGTCTGTGTCTCAGAAAGGCCCTAGCACCTACTTGTGAAGTAACTAAGGCCAGCCCAGCAACCACTCCCTACCTTCAATACAGTTTTGCACAGAAGCTACAACCATGATGGAAAAAACCCTAGTGACCAGACCAAAAAGAAAAAAAAAACCTCCACAACTATAAAAGGCGAGGGTGGCTCCAGAGCTTGTCTAATGCCCGAATTACCTTGAAAATCTCTCTGGTTTGAAAGGCGCCTCAGACTTCGGATGGCTGAGCAGAACTGGCAGGCCATATGAGAGAAGCAGTATACCAGGTTATTATCAATTGCAAAACCTTCATGTGTTACAGCATGCTAGGAATTAGCCAACACTCGCTTGCTGTTTAGCTAATGAGTCTCCATTATGCTCGGCTGGAGTAATTTCTCTTCCTCCTTCCTATTGCTGTTTCCCTGTTGGATTTTGCTCCACAGCGAGGCATTGCTTCAATTTATATCATGGGCTCCAAGGCCTCAGTGACACACATTATCCAGTTGGGAATGATTCTTTGATTGCCTGAACTTCTCATCCCATCCCAACTAGGTCAGAAATAGGGTTAGCAAAGTGACTGTAAAACTGAAAATGATTGTCCCCACTCAAACAACAGCAAAAGCAGATAGGGAAGCAATAAGCAAAAACCAAGGTGGTCTGCTCTAGAGCTGGGTGGATTTGAGATTGGAGGGAAGGGGATGGAAGGCAGAGAGAGCAAATGATTCCAGTCCAGTGGTAGAAACGGACACAAAATCAATAGCACCTTTTTGACAAGGGTATAAACCTATATTAGCTCTTTCAGGTGAAATTTAGTTTTATTGGACTTAAATAAAACAATTGAGTGGTCACAGTATTCAGAACACTGTATTGTACAGTTTAGGGAAGGGGTGTGTGTGTGTGTGTGTGTGTGTGTGTGTGTGTGTGTGGTGTTTGGCTGTTGTTTTGAAAAGGAAAGAAAGTAGAATTAGAAACCATGGATGAGTCTACCAAGGGGTGGAATGTCACCAGTTCTGAATACCACTTTGGAATAAAGTATCCTTTCATAGGTACAAAAAAATATCGTTTCTACTCTTCTCCCTCAAAGTCCAAGACAGAGTTCTCCTAACCCTCTTTCTGGGGTTCTTCTCACAGCCCTTTCCATATATATCTCAGATCAGAAGGCTGGTTTGGGGCAACCTCTGGTCCATATCCCAACTCTTCAGGAAGACCTGTAAACCTAGGGAAGTAGAGGCTGCTCTGGATTTCATTGGACATCATAAGTTAATGCAATGCACAAGACAAGCCCATACATGTAAAGGTCTGTGTGAAAATGATAATATTCCATGGGGGCCCCTCACCACCGCTATTTTTCTGGTTTTTATAGGCAAGCACAGCTCCATATACACAATTGTTCTGACTTCAAACCAGTTGAGCTACTTTAAAAATATACCCACAATGTGCTTTTTCAGCTCCAAGTACCACCCAAAAAACCAGAGAGGGCTCTGCTACAACAGCCCCTTTCCCCTACTTTTCCCTCCATTCCCCCTTTGATAAAGCTTTGTTGCCCACAAAAAGGTACAGTCAGGCCTTTTCTGGAATGGAGAAGACTCTACAGAAGAGGTGAGAAGTGAGAGAGGCTGAAGGTGAAGGTGGACCCCTCTCAAGGTGGGCATGACATGGGCTGAATCCCTTTGGTGCGCATTGCCTTAGGGAAAGGCTAGTTAGTTCAGCATAGGTCAGACTCTTTGATGATGAGCCTTTCACTCCTGCCATGCCCTGGACCTCTAACCACTTACCCTCACTGACCTAGGCACATAACTGAATAGATTCTCCATCCAAAGCTAGAAGGAGCCTTGGGAGTCACCTAGTCCCACCTCTACATTTTACATCTGAAGAAACCAAGACCCAGAGTGGTAAAGTTGTCTGTCCCATGTCACAAAGGCACAAAGTGGCAACCTGGGGTTTGAACCCACCTCCCGACCCCTCACTCTTTCCTCTGTAATATGCTGCTCCCCAACTAGAAGTAGTCCAAAGAATATCCCCTTGACCCCAACCTCTTCCATCAAGGGGGTTTCTCTACAAACATGGCTGAAGGGAGGGAGGGGTATGCCCACGGATATCAAGCTATGGTTTCTGGGGAAGGTGGATGTTTTCCAGGCCTTCCTCTGTTCATCTGTGAGGATTCTGGGGTGAGGATGGGGGAAAACACCAAGAAGCCAGCAGGCTAGCCCTGGGATAACGTTATTTTATGTAAAGGGACGGGGTCTTGGAGGAATATACAATTCCATCTGGGGAAAGAGTTGGGATGATGGAGTAGGTGGGCAGTCATTGTCAGCGCTTCACATCTACGTGCTCCCCTTTTTCCCCAGGAAAAAAAAAGCAAGGGGTGGGAGAGGTTCGAAGAAACGAGACCCCAAGAAACGCATAGGATTGGGGTTCTTGGCTCAAAGACAAAAGAGAAAAAAGAAAGGCAGTAAAAAGGCTGTCTAGAAGAGGGGAGGGAGGGAAAGAGGAAAAGGAAGGGCTCGCTCCCCGCCAGGTGCATCCAGGAAGCCAGCGAGCTCTCCTGCTTACCTGCTGGCCGCCGCCGCCGCTGGAATAAGACTCGGCGTGCGCTGGAGAGCCGCTGCTGCCCCGGGACGAGGTGTCAAAGTTCCCGGGATAATCCTGGTACATGATCCGTGGTGGGAGCCCGAGAGGAAACAGGGTGTTTGTTTTCCCCCACCCTCCTCTTCCTCCTCCTCCTTCTCCTCCTCCCCGCCTCGCACTTGCTGGAGCGCTCTAGCCCCCGACGATCTCCTCTCCGGATAGTCTCAGTATTTTTAAACCCTTCCCACCCCCCACCCCCAGGCCGAGTGCTTCCAAACGCTCCCGGGGGGGGGACGAAGAGCCGAGAAGCCTGAAGTCGACTGCTATGAGCCCCGGAGTGGCGCGCTCAGAACTTCTGCCGGGCACCAGCTGGCCGCCTGGCCCTTTCTCTCTCTCCCCAAAGTCTGACCCTCCCTTCGGGCCCTCCCACTCGCCCTCCCCCTCTCAACCGGAGAGCGGGCGATTGGGGGCGGGGGGAACCTGGATCCTTGGGGAAGGGGAACGGAATCGATGTCCGCAAAGAAAAATGGGACAGGGGAAGTAAAGAGAAAAAACAAGCCTGGAAACCAAACTAACGAGCCCTGTCAGTGGCAGCCGTGGACATTTAGCTAAGAAAGATCGCTTTGAGAAACTTCTGCGGCTATTTCCTCCTTAAAAAAAAAAAAAGGCTGAGAATAAACTTCCTGTGGATCGAATGTCCGAGTGTCAAAGAGGCTCTGACACTTGACAAAACGATAATAATCTGAAAAAAAAAATGCTTTGAAAAACCAAAAACCAAAAATCTTCCCCACTCGCCCGAAGGCTCCCCTCGAACACCACCCAAAGGGAGGGAAAAATCTTTTTCCTTTGAATGGACACCGAGCAAAGCTCCGTCCCTCCTGCCGGAGTCCTCCCGGCTGTTTAGTGTCAAGCCGAAGGGCGAGAGGAGCCCTCTTGTCTTTTAGAGTAGAGCTGCGCTCTCCTTTAATTAGGGATCCTTACACTGGCTTCCTTGCCCTCTCCCCGGCACGCGAGAGGTGGCGGTGGGGCTCTTTTTTTCTCTCTCCCTCTCTCCTTTCCTGTCTTTCTCTTTCCTGGTTGCAACTGCAGCTCCCCCTCCCTGCCTCGCCCTGTCCCTGTCTCAGTGGGTCTCTCTCTCTCTCTCTCTCTCTCTCTCTCTCTCTAGCTCTCTCCCGATGGTGCGCTCCGAGCCCCAGAGCTCTCTGCCTGCCTGGGATGACTCAGTGCAATGGCATTAGTTCAACTCCACACTCTTTATTATCCAGCCCCTTGTACCATGTGGATCTTTCACTCACGTCAACCCGCAGCTCACCAAACCCCACCTTGCGGGGAGGAGCGGGCGGGTGAGGGGAGGGGAGGGGAGGAAAGAAAGGGAGGAGGAAGAGGAGAGGAAAGGGGAGGGAGGAAGAGAGAGGAGGAAGGAAGAAGAGGCTTCTTTCTTTCTATCCCCTCCTCAGCTAAAGGGCACTTGACACCAGTCGGACACCCTGGAATGAGGAAAGAAGGAAGGAGGTGGCGGGGGCGTAGAGACTGAGGAAGGGGTCTGAAAGGGGGAGGGGGTACGCCCGGAGCTTGAGCTTCTCTTCCCCCCCTGGAGTGGAACGCACCGGAGTGAATTTCTGGCACTTCTCACCCCCACCCCCACCCTTCCCCCCGTGTTCGCTTTGGTCTGTTCCATTGGCGCACTTTGCCAAAGATGGTCATTTGCGTTGCAGGACGTGAGTGCGGGTTTCCTTGGTTAGGGTGACGTGGTGGGAGAGGGATTCCCTCGCTCCCTAGCTCACCAGAGGCTTCAGAACTCCACTTAAAGGGGAACTGGGGCGGGAGAACATAGAGAGGGGCCTCGTCCAACTGGGTTTCGGCTTAGCCTTTCTTTTCTTTTCTTGTTTTAATTACAGTGACAAAGGACATTTAGGGAACGTTGTGAGGCGCGGCTGAGAGCTCTGTCTGGTGCCTGGCTGCCTGCTGTGTTCAGGGCCACTGAGAGGTGGAGGTCCAAAGACCAAAGCATTTTGCAGCCCTGGGTGGGGCCGGGGACTGGTGTACTCGGGCGCTCCCAGAGTGCTGTTCTTGGCCCCGGCGGAACGCAGTAGAACCTGGGTGCCGGGTTAAGTGATGCCAGCTGCTTGCAGCTGGATTGACTGCTTCCTAGGATCCTCAAAGATGGAATGAATGATTCTAATGACATCCCTGTTGCTTCAATGCAGTGCAATTAGAACGCATCTGATACGTGCTAATAATACGTCATAAGCAAATCCCAAACTATAATTGATGGGGGGGGGGGGGTTCTGAGAGTAAAAGGAGGGGTTGTAGACTAGGTCACGTCCTCGTCTCTTTCTGCCAAAGAGCCAGACGTTGGGAGCCTGGGCTCTTGGGTCAAAATTCTCACTGATTCCCTGGGCCTGAAAATCTTTGGTCCGGTGGAATGTGAACATTTATTATAGTCAGCATCTATAGTCATTCGAATCCCAGATCTGCCACCGATTGGCTGTGTGGCCTTGGACATTTCACTTCACTTTTCTGAGTCTCCGTTTCCCCATTTAAGGTCCCTTTTAGTCCCTAATCAAATGAGATAATATTTGTAAAGGGCTCAGCACGATGCCTGGCACAAACAGGCGCTATATAAACGATTCCTTAATGTGTGATTATCTTTTCGTGACAGATTTCTTTATTTGTGCAAGGTGTATGGGGGGGGCGGGCAGAGGGGAAAGTTATCTTCACAGAGCTTGGGCCTTTGGACTCTCTGCCCCGAGCATTCTCTCGGACGCCGGGTCGGGAGCATTTAAGCCTTTCCCCAGCCGCTGAAACCTAGGAATGCGGCCCTGTGCTCCCTCAGGGCTGTTGTTTACATTTCTAACGCACATTTAGTCCCAACCCAGGCCAGCTTGGGGCGCGCCCCGGCCGTGCCTCTGCCCCTGACCCAGCCTGCTCTGAGAGAGTGCTTCTCGTCTTCTCCTGCCCAGGCTACAGCACGCTTGGAAGGAGGCTAGCCAGGTCTCCGAGCTTTGAGGGGGAGGAGAAGAGATGTCAGCGGCAGTGGAAACAAAGGTTTAGGGGTTTGCTTGTGTTTTGTTTCTTGCTTGTGTTTGGTTTGGCTTTTTGGCCTCGCTGGCTTATTTATTTATGTAACTTTCCCAGAAGGATGAGTAAATGCAGATCTTTGACGCAAAACGGATCAGATCCTTCACCGGCAGCAAACCCCGAAAGCTCAGGGCGGGGGGAGCGGAGAAAAAAAATCTCGATTTTTCCACTCACCTCCCCACCCTCATTCCCCTCCTGCCACCAGCACCTAGCCTAGTCCGGAGTAGCAGTCACAGAAACTGACTTCCCACCCAGCCCCTACCAAATTCATGCGGGGTGGGGGGGCGGGGGAGGAGGAGAGCTAAGGAAGCACTTGGGACTGAGGTTGTCCTTCGGGCTACGTACTTGTCAGATCCCCTTCCCAGTGCCGCGAGAGAGCCGCAGACCACGATCACTTTTAGTTTTGCTTTAGTTTTCCGATTCTTCACGATAGAAACTACTTCCCCGTGGAATCCCTGCCCCCACCTCCACGTTCAAAAAGCCTGATGTTGCGTGGTCTCACCCACACACCCTTTCCAGTCATACCTGCGAGGGGGAAAGCTTCTTCTCAGGCTGCAACTGGAGAGCTTGGCCGAGGACTTGAGCTAGATGCTGCGCCCCCTGACTCTAACCGTTCCCTCCCAGACGTTGTCTCTCATGCCCACCCTCTGCTTCCATCCTGCCCCCCCCCAATCTTCTTCCTTTCTTAAGGGTTCCGGTAAAGCTGGGGAGTCCCAGATACGTCTACAAAGCATCATGGAACTGGTGCTGATGTAACCTTCAAGCACTCCCCTTGTCCCCCCAGGTATAGGTCAAATGAGAAGTCTTCCATGGCTCCTCAGTGCTCATTAAGTAAAAGCCCAAACTCTCCGTAGCCTTGGTATCGCTATAAACGGTTTTTAAACTAAACATCCCTCTGCTCCCTCTACACTACTTTAGCACTCCAGACGGACTGGATTACTCTCTAGCCTCCACATTCATCTTGCACTTTACCACACCTGGTTTTTGTTTGTTTGGTTGGAACTATTATTTTCTGCCATCTAAGGCTGATCATTCCAACCATAAGGGATCCCACCTCGGCTCAGAATCCTCCTAGAAGTTTGCTTATATCGCCTTTCTGGCACTTAGGCAAGGGTGCCTTGCATTTTAGTTATTTGTATACAGTAAAGGAATATGCTGCATAAATTCGATCCAACCTAATTAATACCTTATATGCAAATCATACTTTAATTCCACAGATTGCTCATCATCTAGAAGGTTGTTGTGAAACTTAAAAGACAATAGAGCTCCAAACTTTAAAGGGTTATATAAACATCAGCTATTATTAGAACATTGTTCCCATAATCATATTGACATACAAATGTTATTACATTTGAACCTTTCAATAACCCTAGGAGGTACTTATTACAGGCATTCTTATTCTCATTTTACAAACAAATGAGGTTCAAAGAGTTTAAGTGACCTGCTCAAAGTCACACAGCTAGAAAGTACCAGAAGTAGGATCTGATCCCAGATTTTCTTGCCTTCAAGTCCAATACCCTATTCACTATTCCACACTTCCTTTTCTACGTGGTCCCAATAACATTGTTTCACTGAACATTGTATGTTTCCAAAATCAATTAAGCGCCTTAGGTGCAAGTGTATCTACACAGGGCTTTCTGCTCTGATAGATTATAAAATCCTTAAGGTAGAGATTGTCTTGTGCCTTTTTTTTTTTTAATTCTTCACAACTTCTCGTCAGTCTAGCTCAAAGAAGGTATTCAATAAATTTGTTAAATGAATGAATAAATAAATGAACCTTCCCATAGGGGGTACAGAGGAAAAGGTACTGGGAAAGGGTGACTTCTCATCAGTTTTCTTCAAACTGACCTAAAGTCAGTTTGTCCTACGCACTTTACAAATAAGGAAACTGAGGTCCAGAGGAAAGAGGTGATTTGTCTTACATCACATAGTGAATCAGTGGCAGAGCTGGAACTGGAACCCAGGTCTCCAGACTTCTGTTGACTTTATTGGCTCCCGTCATTCTCACTGCCCAGACTAAATTAACTCAATTGTCCACCCAGGAGCATTTGATCTCTGGCAGTAACACCGAAGATGGTCTGTGAGAGAGCATGGCACTTGTTTTCTGTAATGTAGATCTCAGAAACATGGCCCAAACATCTCTAAATCTTCCTAATAATAAAATCTCATCCATTCATCACCCCTGAATTTCTCTCCATCCTTCTTGAAGCGCATATACTTTTTGTTTCCTACCAAAAGAGAAAGGTTTCTCTCAGAGAAAGATTTCATAAATTACTGAGGACTACCTTAATCTGTCTTAAGCCTTCAGGTTCTAAGGAAAGCTGGTGTTCCAGGTTTGACGCACATGTCTTTTACCCCAAGTTCATTCCTTATGTGATGTATGGAATTTAAGTATCATATTAGGATTTGAAACTAGGAGGGAACTTAGAGATCACCTAATCCACCTTAAGTCTCATTTTAGAGATGAAGAAAGAGACTCAGAGAGTCTCTTTAAGTGGTTAAATAAAGGTTAAGAGGTAAATAAAAAAATTTTTAAAATGTTATTGAAATCTTTTGTTTTGCTATTTCCTTCATTTCCAAATATATCCCTCCCCTCCCTCTTACCCTGAGAGCCATTTTACCCAGAGAAAGAGGAAAAAAAAGTTCAGCAAAACAAATCAGCACATCAACCAAGTCTGACAGTGTATACAATGTTCCACATCCATAGTCCCCCACCTCTACAAAAAAAGGACTGAAGTTCTTTTTTCATCTCTTCTTCTGGCCCCAGCTTGGTCATTTTAATTACACAAGATTCTGCTTAATTTAAAAAATTCTTTACACTTGCATTGTTGAAATCATTGTATATATTGTTTTCCTTGTTCTAAAGAGTTGAGGCAATACTGGATTTTGAATCAGAGGCCCTGAGTTCAAATTCTGGTTCTCATCTTTTATTTCCTATGTTTTCATGTGCAGGTCATTTTACTTCTTTTTCGTTCAGTTATCTGTAAAATGAATAGGTTGCCTTAAATGACCTCTCAGGTCCCTTTTAGCTCTAAATCTAAAATTCTATGGTTTTATGACAATGAGGACATGATAGCTATCTTCCAGATCTTGGAGGGCTATTTCACCACTTGTTCTGGTTGGCCTGAGGTTGGCCTATCATATTAGGATTTAAAACAACAAACAATAGACAGAATTTGCCTAGAGGGCAAACTTAGAGTGGACTTCCCAGCAAACAGTTGTCATTCAGTCTGGTCAGACTCTTGTGACCTGGTATGGGGTTTTCTTGGCAAAGATACTGGGCTAGTTTACCATTCTCTTCTCCAGTGGATTAAGGCAAACAGAGATTAAGTGACTTGCCCAGGGTCACACAGCTAATAAGCATCTAAGGCTGGATTTGAACTCAGGTCTTCCTGACTCCAGGCCCAGCACTATCCACTGACCCATCTAGCTGCCTCAGCAAACAATTAGTCTTATCCAAAAACAGAAAGGGATGTCTTGGACTTCCAGTCCCCAGAAGTTTTCAAACAAAGGCTAAATGAACAATTGTCAGGTATGTTCTCATTCCCATAAACACTAGAGGTTCTTTCCAGCTCTGAGATACTATGACTAGCCAAATGTCACACAGGTAGTAAATGTCCAAGTCAGGAGCCCAAATAAGATGTCAGAGGCTCAAAGAGGTTAGTGACTTCAAATGCAAGTCTTTCCAGGAATCTAGATAAGGAGAATTTTTAAAAAAAAAATGACAACTTTAAAGGCAACGTTAACATTTAAACAGTGAAATTTTCCTAAGATCAGATGGTACAATTGATACAAGCATATTTAAATTAGATGCAAAATCTCCCACAAACCATATGCAAAAAAAGTTCTTACTACTGAACAACCAGATTTGGCCCCATTCAACTATTCCAAGAATCCACTTGACTTTGTGGGTAGATGGGCTTAGGGTGGGAAGAGGAGATTTCTTTACAAAGATTTTTTTAAATGCCTGATGCATCCCATGATAAATAAACAGCAACCATATCCAGAAATATCTTTATAAGTCAGGAACAAAAATCACCCATGGTTGGAATGTTTGCTGTGTCTAGAGAAGAGGAACAGGGAAAAAATTCCTCTCAGTTCCCTTTCTAGAGATGAACTAGTGTATAGAGGGGAAGGACAGCAGATTAGGAGGCAGGAGCCCTGAGCTCCAGCCTCAGCTCCAGTGCATTCCCCAAACCCCTCTGGAACCTCTTAGTTTCCTCACCTTTAAAGACCTGTGATTTCACTGACACAGGGAACTTTCAGGTAAGGAAATTCTCCCTACCAGCCCAGTATCTTCTCTGCAACTAACAGTCGTAGACACTCATTTATGTCCAGCTTGTGATCCCATTTAGAGTTTTCTTGGCAAAGATACTGGAACGGTTTACTTTTTCCCTCTCCAGTTCATTTTACAGATGAGGAACTTGAGGCAAACAGGGTTAAGTGACTTGCCCAGGGTCACACAGTCAGTAAGTGTGAGAAGCCAGCTTTGAACTCAGGAAGAGGAGTCTTCCTGACTCCAGGCCCAGTGCTCTGTGCACTATGGTGCCACCTAGCTGCCCTCCTGCTCTTAGAGAATGCCTAAAGTACTGAGAGGTTGTCCAAGATAACAGGGCTACTAGGTATCATAGGCATTTAACCAAGAAAGTCCTAGCTCAGCTCTGAGGACATCTCTCTGTCCATCATAGTAAATGTGTCAAACATGGGGAGACCAGCTGAGGCCCACAACACTTCTGAGTGTGGCCCAAACCAGATGAAAATGTGGTTCCTATCTGATTTTAATGTGTTGATATATTAATTTTTAAAAAAGAAACATATAAACCAGTGGTTTTTGAGTCAATATGCCTCCCTCAGGGATCCTTACATATGATTTAGTGGCCCCTGCTTCTATTTGACAGCACCCTCCCTCTCATGTGAAAGGGAGATAATAATACCTGCTATGCCTATGTCACAAAATTACTGAGGGCGTTAGAAGGAACAAAATAAGGGAAAGCCCTTTGATGGGCGTGGTACAGGGAGAATAGCTGTCCCTGGTTTCAGAGGACTCTGTGTTCAAAATCCTATTTCTACCACTTATTGCCAGTAAACCCTTTGACTGGGCCTCAGTTTCCTCAGCTATAAAAATTAGCTGGAGAAGGAAATGGCAAACCACTCCTGTATCTTTGTGAAGAAAACCCCAAATGGGGTCATGGAGAGTTGGAAAGTACTGAAAACAACTCAACAACAACAAAACAGGGTAGTGAGTAGCTCAGAGAAAGGATGGCTGAACTTCAGGTTTCTCCCTCTGGCCCCATCACTAGACACCTTACCCAGGGGCAGTCAGTGAAATGCACCTTGGTCTATGACGCTGTGCTAGCTGCTAGAATGAGCCAGGCACACGGGTGCTGACCCGCTGTCTCATTTACATCTTTAAATGTTCTCCAAGTTGCTGATTAGAGTTAAAGCCAGAGCAGAAGGTTGGCATTGCCCTAGGATCCTTACCATGCCCAAGTGCCTAGAGGGGTGTTTCTGAGTTAGGAGAGGTCTGAGTTAAAATCCCGCCTCTGACACTTATATTTCAGCTCTTTCACAAGATATTTAAACTTTTCAGTCATCTGTAAAATGGGAGTAAGGGGAAAAGGTTGGACCAGATAGCCTCTGAGGCCACTTCCAGCTCTGGATCTGTGATTCTATGTGTCTATATTCAACTATCAGTTTCTACACTTAGTAGCTGTGTGACCTTGGGCTAATCATTAACTTTTCTGGGTCTCCATTTCTCTGCATGTAAAATGAAGATGTCAGACCAGAGGGCCTCTTACGTCTCTTCTAGTTTTGAATCTGTGAGCTCTAAAGCCTTTTCTAGCTCTAGAAATCTATGAGCTTCTAACACACACACAAAACCCCTCAGCTACTTTTGTTCTGAAGATTACTTTGATTGCATTGGCTCTCCTGGGATTTGACACCTGCAGGGAATGAAGTTCTGCAGTGGTGTTTACAGTTGTGGGTCAGTGAGCTATCCCCATTGGAACCAGTAGCCAAACGTCATTTCCTCTTCTCACCACCCCACGTGCTCCCCTCTACCCCCAAGCAAATATAGAAACTCTCTGGTACTTTGGCTTCCTTGTCCTCAGAAATGACTAAATCTCACCATTTCCTGCCAGTGATTCTTCACCACTTGCAGGGTATGAGCTGTTCGAGGAAGGAAGGAAGGAAGGAAGGAAAGAAGTTAAGCAGGAAGACAAATAGCTCACAAATGTTCTTAGATGATGAAATAGGAAATCCAATTCAATCCAACAAGCATTTATTAACCATCTACTATGGAAAAGTGACTATGGTAGGCTTTAGGGATACAAAAATTAAAAAAAAAAAGATCCCTGCCTTCAAGATGCTTAAAATCTAGGGAATAAGAAATGTCTGCAAATAGCTATGATTGGGGCTAAGGAGAGGTCCAGAGAAAGTGCTATGGAAATTTATTGTTTCCTTGTGGTCTATGGGAAAGCTGTCTGGCTGCCCAGTGCTCTAAACTCTGCCCCAATGGGCTGGGCTAATCTTCGTAGGTTTCAGCTTTTCTTTCTTTGTTCAATGTCTTCCCAGTAGAGGATGGTGGGATAGATCCCACCTTGTCCCCTCAATACTCTTCTGACAAGGCCTAGGGGCATGTTCTTTTCTACTTTGATGTTTCATTCAATTATTGGCCTCCTTGTGGTAGGTAGGTGCTGAGCGAGAGAGCTCTAGATCAAAGGGTGTGGACATTTCTGATTTTCTGAATAGTTGGATGAATTCAGCATTCCACCAATAGTATACAGAATGCCTGTCTTTCTCAGGGACAGCCTTTCCAACATTGATGCTTCCTTTGTTTAAGGGAATCTTTGCCTATTTTCTGGGTGTGGGGTGAAACCTCAGAGGTTTGTTGTTTTTGTTTTTAAATTTGCATTTCTCCTGTTATTTATGATTCAGAGCAATCTATGATAAGGTTGTTAAGGTTTGCAGTTCTTCTTTTGAGAACTGTTCCTATGGAGAGGCAGTGCAGTAGACTGGGAAGATGCTACATGTGGAGTCAGGCAACCCTGGGTTCAAGTCTTATCTCTCCTTTTTACTACCTGTGTGATCACTTAATTTCCACAAGCCTCTGTTTCCTTGTTTGTATATGAAGGAGTGGGACCATGTGGTCCAGTACAACTCTAGGTCTATGAATTTCAGATGGTATATTCTTTGACCATCCTTTGGGAATGACTCTTGGTCCATCTTTGTATAGGTTTCCTATATGTTTTAGATGTTCTAAATCTAGGAGCACAAGGAAGCCCAGGGATGCTATGCCTTAGAGTTAGGAAAAGGAGAAGAAAGAATTTCTCAAGTAGTAAAGACCCTTGGAGGGGCCTGTGTACCCTGTGCCAGGGCCAAATAATAGTCATAGCTCATGTTGTTTTTAAGATTTTTTTCTATTTTTAGTTCCAAATTCCCACCTTCCCTCAGGCCCCTCCCCCCACATTGAGATGGCAAGCAATATGATACCCATTATACTTGTGAAGTCATGCAAAACATATTTCCATATTAGCCATATTGCCAAAAAAAAAAGGCAAGGCAAAGTGAAAAAATATGTTCTGAGTGCAGATTGAAGCATATTTTTTTTCACTCTCCTTTTCTTGCTTTTTCATAGCTCATGTTTACACCCAATAGAATGTAAGCTCCTTGAAGGCAGGAACTGGATTTCATTATTGTATTGTCCTGGCATCTTGCACATTATAGGAGGTTAATATAGGTTTGCCGGGTTGGATAGAACTGAATTGAATTGGAATTGAATTTCAAAACCAGATTTATTCCAAGTTACTAATTAGATTTTAAGCCAGAGCGGAAGGCAGATTTTACTGGCCTCCTAACCATGCCCTAGTGCCTAGAGGTGTGCTTCTAAGTAGGAACTGGAGCCAATAACTACAGGGCACAAACATGGGCAAATACAAAGTTTTATTGTTAGGGACACCAATTACTGCCTGAACTGCTGGACTGGGCTGGGCATTCCTGCAGTATCTCCTTTACTTATTTTCATTTGCAAAAGGCAAACATTCCCACCCCAGCAATTAGGAGTCCACTCCCTCACCGCTTATCACTGGGAAAGGCTGAGGTTGGGGTGGAGTGATTCTACCCCAGGAGCCAAGTAGCCTAGAATGTTTTCAGCCTGGGACAGGAGGCGCCTCGGGTTAGACATAAGGAAAAACTTCCTGCACAGAAAGAATTAAGAGGCACTGCCACTGAGTAATAGAATGTAAGCTTCCTGAGGACAGGGATTATTTCATTTTTATCTTTTATTCTTTTATCACAGGCCTGGGCACATTGAAGGCATTTAATAAATACTTACTGATTGATTTGCTGAGAAAGACTGCATTGTCGTTGTTCAGTTGTGTCTGACTCTTCATGACCTCATGGACCATAATGTCTATGGGGTTTTCTTGGCAAGGATATTGGAGTGGTTTGCCATTTTCTTCTCCAATGGATTAAGGAAAACAGTAGTTAAGTGACTTGCCCAGGGTCCCACAGCTAGTAGGTGTCTGAGGCTGGATTTGAACTCAGGTCTTCCTGACTCTAGGCCATAGAACCATCCGACTGCCCCAAGGTAATTCTCTACCAGGCGGAAGTTCAGTCTTGGTTGAAGGCAAAGGGATGGACTTGGTGGCTTTGTCAGTTACCTCCCATCTTCAAGATGCAAATTAAATGTCACATCCAAATATCCCTTTCCCTCTCTTCACACCCAAGGTTGAATCCAGCCTCACTTTCTTTTCCTGTTCATCAATGTGCTTCCTATCCCATCCCTACTCCCAGCAGCTCAGGTGCACTCCCAGATGGCCCAGGGGAGTCAGACTTGAGCTCCACTTAGCCATTTGTTCAGATGAAGTTGTCTAAATCCCAAGGGTCGGTGCTCTTGCCATGTTCTGCCATGAGCCACCCAGCGGAAACTCTATCTTCCCCTTCTTCCTTCCGCCTACAGTCCCTATGGGTCCCAGGTGCATCGGCTGACCTAATCCCTATGACTATGTCCCTACCTCCAGGAAGAGAACAGGCCCTCCCTGGAGGTAATTAGGCCAACCAACTGCCTGCAGATATGGCTGTCAGTTTGGGCCTGTTTCATTTGTCAGACAACAGAAAGTCATCTTCCAAATCTACCTGTCTTTTCCCCCATAGTAAATAACTAAGGAATGGGGCTAAAAATGGGACCCTCTCAAAAAAAGAACAGAGCTAGTTCACTTCAACTCTACTTAAGAAGGATTTATTAGGTTCCTTCTGTGCACCTAAGTCTGGAGCTGATACGGCCTCAGAAGCCAAATTCTCCAACCCCCTCATTTTACAGATGAGGAAAGTGAGAGCCACAGAAATTAAATGACTTGACCAAAATCACACAGGTAGTAAATGTCTGAGTCAGGATTTGAACCCAGGTCATCTGATTCTGTAGCAAGGGCTCTTTCCATTCTACCTGCTGAATTCTAATAAGGTAAGTTCTACCACAAGGAATTTACCCTAGAATTTCAGAGCTAAAAAGGACTTTGGAGATCACTTACTCCAATCCCTTTGTTTTACAAGTAAGGAAAGTAAAGGCCCAGAGAAGAGGAAGGAAGTCAGGAGCCCTGAGATTGGAATCCCAGTGCTATTAACTATGACCTGTTTGACCTTGGGTAAATCATCTCACCTCTCAGGGTCTCAGTTTCCCCATCTGTAAAAGAAGCAGATTGGGCTGGATGACCTCAGAGGTTCCTTCCAGCTTAGATCTACATTCCTATGATTTGCCCAAGGACACACAAAGCTAGAAGAAATTCTCTTAGGGAGGAAAAGTTCCTCCATGTACAAAAATATTTTCATTAACTTTGCAATGGCAAAGAACTGGAAACTGAGAGAGGTGTATTGGGAATAGCTGAACAAGTTATAGTATCTGATTGTGATGGAATACTGTTGTAATCTAAGAAATGATGAAGAAAACGGTTTCAGAGAAACACAGGGAGACTTGTTTAAAAGGATTCAGAGTGAAATGAATACGGTAACAATTGGGTTGTTGTTGTTCAGTCACGTCAGACTCTTCATGGCCCCATTTTTGGTGTTTTCTTGGCAAAGATACTGAGGCAAACAGGGTTAAGTGACTCGCCCAGGGTCACATACCTAGTAAATGCCTGAGGCCGGATTTGAACTCAGGAAGATGAGTCTTCCTGACTTCAGGCCTAGCCTCTATCTACTTGGCCACTTAGCTGTCCCCAACAATATGGTAAAGACAATCCATTTAAAAGTCTTAGGAACTCTGATCAACACAGTGACCAATCAGAGGATTCATGATGAAACAGGCTATTCTACCTCTGAGTGGAGAGATATTGGACTCAGAATACAGATTAAGACAGTTCTTTTGGATATTGCTAATGCTGGAATCTGTTTTGCTTGACTATACATGTTTGTGACAAAGGATTTTACTTTTCTTGCTTTCTTTATGGGGATGGGAAGGTGGGAGGGAGAGAAGACAGAGCTTTGAAAAAAATTAATTAAAAAAAAGAAATTCACTCTTAGGCTTTCTGCCTTAGATTAGTTTTTTTTTTGTTTTTTTTTTTTTGTTTTTTTGTGGGGGGGAGGGAGGGGTTTAAATTGTACTAGAAAGGGAATGAGTAAAGGTTATTTAAATCGTCCCTCTGAGGTGGCCCATCACTTCACCTTTTGACTTGATATCAGGTGACCCATGCCCAAGTCTCTCCTACTGGTTGGAAAGAATATTACTCAGGATGCAGAAAGGTTAAGGCAGCATTTAATTGGAAAGACAAGTGGAAGCAACCCAATGGGGGAAAAAAATCACTTCTCAGAATCCTGCTAGCACCATTGTCTCTCGAAACCTGGGGGCACCTCCTTTTCATGGCTCTGTCCTGAACACTTGTAAGGAGGCTCCAGGCTGGTGCAGTCTAGATCCCCACTGCCTACTGGGTGGTCAAACCCCACGTGGCAACTGGATCAGAGATTTAGGGCTAGAAGAGACCTCTGAAGCTTTTGAAATCTACCTCTCTCAACTTAAGAGCCTAGGAACCTGAGGGCCAGAGAAGGGGTTGGTTGGTGACTTGCCCAGGGTCACACAGAGAGTGACAGATTTGAAACCAGTTTCTTTGGCTTTGCTCTCCACCAGATGGCTGGTTAGAAAAGGGGTCAGGTCTGTCTTTGACATCAATCACCAGAGGGTCAGTTCACATTTTGATTCATCTCACTGGTGTATTGTAGATTATGTTGCTCAGTTCAATTATCTGTCTTTTGGATTTTCTCTGAGGGGTTCAGAGCACAGTCCTGAGTTGGTCTCTCTCTCTGTCTCTGCCTCTGTCTCTCTCTCTCTCTCTCTCTCTCTCTCTCTCTCTCTCTCACACACACACACACACACACACACACACACACACACACACACACACACATTTCCCCTTAAGCACATAAACATGTCCAACCAAAACACACACACACATGTTGTTCTCTCTAACATTCATGCGTGCACTTCTACACGAACTCCCTCTTTTGTAACCTAGAAGCTGTTGAAAGACAAGAGATAACACGCCTGTCTGTCTCGTCTACTCTTGCCCTCAGTCCCAGGCAAATTAGGACCAGCCCAAGTTGCAGGGCAAAAGAACATTAATTACCAGGAAAATGAGACCGTATCTTTTCAAGGCCTTTTTTTGGGTGGGTGGGAGCTGTGAAACAAGGTACCCTTCCTCCTTCATAAGACTTCCTGAATCCTGACCCACTCTGCCCACCCCCCCACCCCACCCCTCCGCAGCCTGATTTTAAAAGTCTGTTCACCATTCTCCCAGGCCAGGACCTCCAATTTTCATGAAAAATGTGTGCATGTAGTTGGACAAAACAGTACTCTGGCCATCTCTTCCATTCGTTAAAAAAATGAAGAGATAAATAAATACATCAGATTGTCAGGCCAGCGGCAGACAGATTGGCCACCGTGGCTGGCTTAAGCTGCCCAGAGACAGAAACGCTCCTTATCTTGTACCATCGGTGTGAGAACTGACAGAAAAGCCAGAGCCCCAGATGCCAGAATCTTGGGCCTTCCCACCCCGTCTCCCTCCAACCCTTGGGGCCTCAGCTGGGCTGGTCGGTGGTGCTGTGGGCCTACCTGCTTGCCTCTGAAGGCAATGATCGCTTATGCAAGAGCCCAACAGTGACAGGAATGCGGCCAGAGCCTGTAACTATTTGTTGCCTCCCCACCCCCAACTCTCGAGAAACCAAAAAGCAAAAGAATAAAAATAAATAAATATGTATGTATGTATGTGTGTGTGTATATATGTGTGTGTGTGTGTATATATGGGTGGGAAGGCATTTCCTTGTACAAGAGTCAGAAAACACCTTTGTAAAAGAACGTTTGATGTTTTGTAAAAACTTTGGTTTGGAGTCTTGTTTTTCCTAAGTCTGGTGAGGAAAAACCTCCTCTCCTGGACCTGGCCCATAGTCCCAAGACCCTAGTGTTGAAGGGATCTCACAGGCTATAGTGCAACCACCACACCCACCTCATTTTTTCAGCTGAGGAAACAGGCCAAAGAGGTTAAGTGACTTGTCTAAGATCATGTAGGTAGTAAGAGACAAAGACAGAATTTGAACCCAGATCCCTCAAGTGCCCAGCCAGAGTTCTTTCCCACTGTAGTTAAGAAACTCTAAGGCAACTTAAAGGTGAAGTCCTTTCTATCCTCAGCTGCTTTTGGTACCTTGCCTCCCCTCACTGCCTTAATTTCAGGCTCAACTGTGTGCATTTAGGGCTTAATTAAACTCTTGTCTGGCTTCAAGAAGAGACATTTTTTGCCCGAGGGAGTTCCCTGTTGTACATTGTGGGGGTGGGCAAGCCTGAGCAGGCACTCAGGTGACTGAACACCTGATGGGAGGAAAAAAAGTTTCAGATGCCTCCTGGACACAAGGAAAACTTTCTAGAGAAGCAAAAGAAAGAGGGGGAAGGCCCTCCAAAAAGCTTCTGGATGTGGCAAACACAGATGATGGAGAGTGCCCAGCAGCTCTTGCCGATCAGACTGCTGAGAGATGTTCCAACAGGCCCTGTTGAAGACACACATGCAGGAGCACACACATGCTTGAGCACGAGCGAGCACACACACACACACACACACACACACACACACAGGGTTGGTGTCTCATTTAATTATCTCCAGGGTCACCCTGTCCAGGTCACCCTGTTCTCTGAGCCTCACCCAGCCCTTATGAACTCCAGCCTAGGGCATCTCCACCCCAGTCTCTCTGGCCCAGCTTCTTTGACATCTTGGCTAACTCCATCCAAAGGGTGTACTTTGTCTCATTAGCAAGGTCAGATTTGTCCTTTGACTAGTCCCAGTATCTCCCAGAATACACCGTGCTTCCCTCTCATGGAAGAGGAAAGAGTAACCAGAGGCCCTGGCTGGGTTGAATCAGGGCACTTCCGAGCTTGGGACTCAGATTGGTCTCCCCTTCCCTGCCCCCTTCTCTGATCTCACTTTTTAAAAAGTATTTATTAAGTTCCTACTACGTTCCAGGCACGGCAATGAGGGCTGAGGACACACAGATGAAAATAAAATCATTCCTGTTTTCAAGGAGCTTACTATATTCTGAAGGAAACAATATGTTCATAGATAGGTAGATACAAGATAATTTGAGGAAGGAGGGAACATTTTATCAACTAAGGGAATTAGGAAAGGTTCTCCATAGGAGGCAGGCAACCCCTGCACTGAGTCTTGAAGGAAGGTGGAGACTTTAAGAGAGGGAAATGAAGTGTGTTCTGTGTACTGAGGGGAGGCCTTACCTCTACAGACAAAAGCACCACGGTGAAAGATGGAATCCTGAATTTGGGGAACTAGGAGACTAGTTTGGCTGGAAAATGAAGTGCTATGTAATATCTGTAAAGGCAGGCTTGAGCTAGACTGTGGAGGGTTTAAATGCCAGGCTAAGAAGCTGCTAGTTTATCCTAGAGGCGATGGCGTGGCGTCTCCTCTGGCACAGTGAAGTAGAGACTTGCTTCATCTCTGGAGGGCAGGGACCTTTCTCCACAAGCAGGGCAGGCTCTTGGCAAAAGTGCTGGCAAGAGCTCTAAATGTTTTCCCCATTCCCCTCCCTCCCACCTCAGCCTTGTGCTGTGTAGGCAGCAGCAAATTCTCTGGGGCTTAGGTGAGCTAGTACCTTCCCTGGCCTAGGCAGAGATGGGGCCTGTTTGCCATGCCAAGCCACCTGCCTGACCCTGTTTAATAGGCTGACAGATTCAAAGCTGGAAGGAACCTATGGGCCTAGCTTGTCCACCCCCAGTCCCCATGGTACAGATGAGGAAACTGAGGCCAAGAGAAGGTAAGGGACTTGTCCAGGGTCTCACACGGGTATTGTGGCAGAGTCAGGATTTGAACCTGGGTCATTGTTTCTAAACTTCAGCGCACATTAAGAGCTTAATACATTACCTTCTTGCTCAGTGCCATGGCCTTGTAAGGCAGTCCTTTCAACAGTCAATCAGCAGACATTTATGTGGCACCCATTATGTGCCAAGCACCATTGTAGACACTGGGGAATGCAAAAACAAAAGCAAAACAGCCCTGCCCTCAGGAATCTTACATTCTATCAGGGAAGAAAACATGCTCGTATATAGATATATACTAACCCAACACAAAGTAATGTTAGGAAGAGGGGGTGGGGAGAAGGGGACCATTGCACAATGTTACTGTTCCACATACAATATTCCATCTCCTGGCTCCACACCTATCCACAGGCCACTTCCCCATGCTTCTTCATCTCTCAGAATCCCGTTTCCTCAAGGGCCACCTTCTCCACGAGGCCTTTCCTGGTACCTACCCAGCTGTTTGTGCCTCCCCCACTCCCAAATCACCTGATTTTATTTTGTGTACATTATAAATATGGTTGTTGTCCTTTCTTCTCAAAGAGGGCTCAAATGACATCACTATGTTGGAGTCAAGGTACAGTGTGTCCAACTGTGGCTGATCAGAACAATACAAGCTTGGAATGCTCTACCACAGGTCAGGAACAAGTAGTCTGTGTGTATATACTTACATATAATAATGATATATATATAATATATATAATATATAATATATAATAATATATAATAATGATATATATATACTTTTACATACATAATAATTATACTTTATATATCCGTATATATGTCCACCTTGTCTCCCGTATAGAGTATAAGCTCTTTGAGGGCAGGAGCTCGTTCATTTTTGTCTTTGTATACTTAGAGCTTAGTACAGTGCCTTGCAGAGAGTAGGTTCTTGTTGTTGGCTTGCTTGACCTGCCTTTTGGACATATCAGACGGGATGTCTCCTGGGCATCTTAAGCTCAACATATCCATTTCCCCCAAGCCCACCCCCTTTCCAGACTTCCCTCTTTCTGTCCAGGGTGCCCTCATCCTTCCAGTCACCCAGGATTGAAACCTCAGTGTCATGCAAAACTGTTCACTGTCACTCAGCCCACACAGCCAGTTAGGTGCCAGATCCTGCCGTGTCTATCTCTATACACTCTCTGTCTCTCCACTCGCAGGACCAAGACCTTACTTTGAGCACTCATCACCTCTCAGTAGAACCATCACAAAAGCCTCCTAATCTCTCTCCCTGCCTTTCCTCCCCCTACTTCGGTCCATCCTTCACACAGCTGCCAATGGAATTTTTCCTGAAGCACAGACCTGACTGTGTCATTCTCTCTCTCCAAGGCCGCCCTATTATCCCAAAGGATCAAATATAGAACCTCCTCAGTTTGGCATTTAAAGCCCTTCAAACCTGGCCCTGCCCTTCCCGTGAGTCCTTATTACACATGACTCTTCTCCCAGGCAATCTAAGTTTCCAGCTGTTCTTCACACGCTAGCCTCCATTTCTTGTCTCCAAATCTTTGCCCTGGCTGTCCCCTGTGCCTGGAACACACTCCCTCTTTACCTTTCTTTCTTAGAATCCTTAGCTTCCTTCAAGCTGTAGGATTCAGCTAAAGTACCATCTTCTCTGAGAAGCCTTTCTTGGCTCCCCCCGCCACAGCCCCCTGCATCTGCTAACGCCTCCCCCTAAATACTTTGTATGTACCTATTGATATATGTTCATTTTATTTGCTCTTGATAAATTGTAAGCTCCTTGAAAACAGAGATTGTTTCATTTATGTCTTTGTATCTCTGGTTCCTAGCCCAGTGCCTGGTATACAGTAGGCACATAATAAATGCTTGTTGATTGAAGTATCCTTAGCAGTCATATAGTCCAATCCTCCCCCCCCCCTTGCCTTTATTTTATACATGAGGAAACTGAGGCTCAAGGAAGGATAGTAACTTGTCCAAGTTTAAGCAGGTGCCAGAGCTAGGCTTCAAACTCAGGTCTTCTAACTTCAAATCGAATGCTCTTTTCAGTATACCATCCCATGACAGGAAAACTGAGTTAAGGAGAATGAAAAGTACTTGCCTAAAGTAAGTGAATGAATGAGCCCCACTCAGAATCCTGGTCTCCTGATGGTCAGTCTTTGTTTGTTTTAATAATATTGTATTTTTCCCAATTTCATATAAAGACAATGTCTAACATTCATTTTTAAAAATTTTGAGTTCCAAATTTTCCCCCCTCCTTCCCTCACTTTCCCCTTTCCTAAGATGGTAAACATTTTGATATAGGTTATATATGAATAATCACGTAAAACATATTTCCATATTAGTCATGTTGTAAAAGAAGAAACAGATCAAAAGAAAAAAATGCAAAAAGAGAAATAAAGTGAAAAATAATATGCTTTGATCTGCATTTGGACTCCACCAGTTCTTTTTCTGGAGTTGGATGGCGTTTTCATCATGAGTCCTTTGGAATTGTCTTGGATCATTGCATTGCCAAGAATAGGTAAGTGGCTCACAGCTGATCATCATACAGTATTGCTGTTACTATGTGTGATGTTCTCCTGGTTCTGCTCGCTTCACTCTGCATCAGTTCATGTAAGTCTTTCTAGGTTTTTCTAAAATCAGCCTGCTCATCATGTCTTATAGCACAATAGCATTCCGTGACACCCAACTTTTTCAGTTATTCCTCAATTGATGGGCATCCCTTCAATTTCCAAATCTTTGCCAGATGGTCAGTCTTTGACCCCACTGCCAGGGTCCTTTAGGTGCTCCAGGATGACTCTCCTGGTGGGTGACTTTCCATTTACAAGATTGTTCATGAATAACACACCATTCAGTGAAGAATTGTCTTAAATCATAAAACTCTTATAGACTCTGCAAGGCAGCAGGGACCATATAATCTACCTCTTCATTTTACAGGTAGGGAAACTAAAGTCCATGATGGGAAAGGCTCTAAGTTACCCATTTCATTAGTGGCAAAACAAGGACTTGAACCTGCAGGTCCAGATCTCTAGTCCGGTACTCTCTTCACCATATTAATCTCTCTTTACAGGATTATTTTTTCTTTTCAATTAATAGATTTTTAGTTAAAATCTTCTGTTTTTATGTCATCTAGATTTCTCCCCGTATCCTTGCCCATCCCCCTCCTAGAGAGCCAATGATTATAACAAAAAAAGTTTTCGGTTTTTTTTTTTAGACTCAGGAAGGAAATGTGAAAGGAAACAAGCACCATTAAGTACCTACTATGTGCCACGCCCTGTGCTAAGTACTTCACAAATACTAGTTCATTTGATCTTCACTACAACCCTGAGGTCAGTGCTATTGTGATCCCCATCTTATGGTTGAGGAAACCAAAGCAGAGAGGGGTTAATTGACTTGCCCAGGGTCACACAGCTAGGAAGTATCTGAGGTTACACTTGAACTCAGGTCTTCCCAATTTCAGGTCCAGTGCTTCATCCCTCTAGCAACCTCTGAGCAAAACCCAGCGAACACAGGGGAAGGCAGGCGTCTTCTCATTTTTCCTCTTTGGGGCTCAGTTTTGAAACATGCAGTTGGTATTGTTTCATGGTGGTTGTTCTTAACATTTATGTTGTTGGAATCTTGGTATAGATTGTTTTCTGGGCTTCGCTTGCTTCAATTCGCATCACTTCATGTAGCTCTTTCCATGAGTCTTTGTATTCATCATGGTCATCATTCTATCAGCCACAATTTGCTCAGCCATTCCCCCAACAATGGGTATCTACTTTGTTTCCATTTCTTTGCTACCATGAAAAGTGTTGCTTTAATATGTAATACAGTAGTGCTTTTGTTTTTTGTCAATCATCTCTTTGGGGTTTATGGCAGGATCACTTAAAAATACCTTTTAATTGATATCTTTTTCTATCACCTGAATTTTCCCCTATAGCCTTCCCTCCCTCTCCCATCCCGAGAACTATCCTATATAACAAAGAACTCTTTTAAAAGAAAAAGAAGAGGGACATAAGTCAGCAAAGCGGATCGATATATAGGAAAAAATCTGAAAACATATGCGACGTTCTATACCTGCGGACCTCCTACCTCTGCTAAGGAGTGGGCCAAGCTTATTTTTTTGTAATTTTGTAACATAGGGTAAGGGCAGCTAGGTGGTGCCTGGGCCTGAAGTCAGGAAGATCTGAATTCAAATTTGACCTTAGACACTTACTAGCTGCATGATCCTGGGCAATTCACTCACTCCTGTTTGCTTCAGCTCCTCGTCTGTAAAATGGGAACACATTGGAGAAGGAAACAGCAAACCGCTACAGCGTCTTTGCCAAGAAAACCCCAAATGGGGTCACGAAGAGTTGAATACGACGAACAACAATAGACACTGCGTAGAGAGCTCTACAAAGAGCATCTCTTCTGATAGGATATTATCTTATTTGAAGGACATTGATGATAGGCTGAAAAGTCCAGAGGAGGGCAACCACATGCCGTATGAGAGATGGCTGGAGGAATGGGGGCGTTTAGCTCAGAGAAGACAAAATTAGGAGCAGAGGTAGAAATTGCAAAGAGGAAAAATTAGATTTGATATGAGTAAACCAATCAATCAGTTGATAAGCATTTATTAAGTACCTTCTGTATGCCAGGGGCTGGGGAAACAAAGGCAAAAAATTAAATAATCCCTTCTCTCTAGGAGTTTACATTTTATCAAAGGAGGTAACATGCGTTAGTATAAACCAAGTAAATATGTATAGAGCAAATTAAAAATAAATACAATGTTGTTGAAGCAGTTAGGGGCACTTACAAGAGAACAGCAAAGGTTTCATGGAGAAGGTGGTGCTTGTGTCGCCTCTTGAAGGAAGTGAAGGATTCTGGGGGAAATTTCCTAACAATTAGAACTGGACCATAGTGGAACAGGCAGCAGCCTCAGAAGGTGGTGGGTTCTCTCCTCACTGTAGATCTTCAGGCTAAGACTGGATGCTGGCTTATCAAGTATGCTGGCAGTTTGTTCCAGTTGGATTAGATGGCCGCTAAATTTCCATATAACTCTGATTCTGTGATTCAGGAAGAGGTGCCAGACCATGGAGGAGAGAGAGAGAAGTTGTCAGATGGGGCATAGATGGGAATGTTTAATTTTCTTTAGGAATTACCCTTAGTGCTCTGAACTCACACATGCTCCTCCAGACAGACTAGGGAGGTAAGAGTACCACTGTACTATTCCTTGGTCTGCAGCTTGGGCAACGGGCGATCCTCCTCTGTTACCAGTCTCCACGAAATAAGGACCCCAGGAAAAGCAGAAGAGACCAGGGAATGTTCTAAACAGGTCCTGGAGAATTCCCAGAGCAGAGGGCTCTAGGAATGACTCCTTGCCAAGTAGGGCGAATGACCTTTGTTTGGCACTACCTTGTTACTTTCCTTATGGGAGAACACGCAAGGTGCGGGTGGGAAGACTTGGGGCTGCCATTCTATAAGGACCTCAAAGCTCTTTTAAAAAATGTAAATATATTATTTTTTCCCCAATTACATGTAAAAACAATTTTCAACATTCTTTTTTTTAAATTTTGAGTTCCAAATTCTCACCCTCTCTCCCTCCCTTGCCCCACCTCCCCCAATTGAGAATACAAACAATTTAATGTAATGGACTTTGAAGCTCTTGCAGGTGGGATCTGACCCTTCTCTATAGGGCCCTGTGTGATGTCCAGGGGAATCTGGGATGACCCCAAGAAAAGCTGCTGATCAGTGACTTGCCTAGGGTCACAGAATGTGAGTGGCAAGAAACCAATACTCCCAAACCCCGGGCCACTGCCCTGCCCATTCACCCTGAGGGACTGGCCAGCGGCTCAAGGAAGACTGGAACTCAGAGCCCTTCTCCCCACTTTTGCCAAGGACTCAGCAACACTAGACACTGAGCAGGAGGTGAAGTATCGGAAGGCGCTCCACCAGCAAACTCCTTGCCTAGGTCCCTGATGACACTGCTACCCAGACTTGAGGAGCCTGAAATATCTGAGCATCTCTCCAGAGGCCGGGGGCCCTGGGTCTAGTCCTTGCTGTGCCCGTTGGCTTGCTGTGTGGCCTCGAGCCAGTCTCCTAGTTTCTCCACGTCTCATTTTCCCCACCAGTAAAACGAGACTAATCATCCTCAGCCTCCCGAACCGGGGTGTTGTGAGAATTAATGAAGGTTTATAAAATGCTTTGAGATCTGTGGATGAAAGGCCCTGGAGAAGAGCAGAGTATTATTATCCGTTATTATTATTGTCATTATTCCATCCAAGGATCTCAAAGCCCCTTATAGACACTAATTAGTACCTTGCAGGGGTGTTTTGAGGATGATTAGACCCATTTCACATATGGGAAAACCTAAACAGAGGGAGAAGCCAAGTCAGACCAGGTCATGAGTTAAGAATAGCAAAGGCAGGAACCAAACCGGGAGTCTTCACTCTCAGGGCTTCTCCTTCTTTGCTAAACCAGACCCCCTCCTCTCTTGACACAAATGGTACTAGCAAAGGGATCAGAGAGCTAGAGACCCCAACTCCCCTGACCCTACCGTTCCATGAAGTATTCCCTCACCCCCACCTGGCAACTGCCCATCAGCTGGTGATAATTAACTTTTTATCTTCTGGCCTTGCTTCTTGACGTATTGACCCTCAGTCAAAGGGTCTGAGATGGGAGGAATTATTTTCCAGGGGGATCTTAAGATTTCTAGGTTAAGGAATTCCCCTACACAGACCATCCATGCTGGATTTCCTCTACCATCCTCACCTCTCTCGGTTCTCTCTTCTCCTTTTCAGATTCCTCTCATGCATTGTATAGAGCACCTGGCCTGGAGTCAGGAAGACCAGAGTTCAAATCCAGCCCCACTTACTAGCTGTGTGACCTGCCTCAGTGTCCTCATCTGTAAAATGAGCTGGAGAAGGAAATGGCAAACCGCTCCAGTACCTTTGCCAAGAAAACCGCATGGATAGTATTGGCATGTTATATAGTCCATGGGATCACCGAGAGTTGGACAAGACTGGACGACTGAACAGCACATGATAGCTGACCTTTCAAAACTCACGGTGTTTGTTCAGCTCAGTGATTAGAGGCTGGTGACTGGAATCAGGCCTGTGGTAGTTAGACTAGGCTGGCCCCAGAAAATCCCAGAACCCTCATCTAGAACAAAGCCCATAGGTAAGAGGGTGGTACGATATAGTGGAGGGGCTGTTGGAACTAGGTCCAGGAGACCTGAGTTCAACTCCTTCCCCAGATGTTCACTGGCTATAAGACAGCTAAGTAACGAAGTGGCTAGAGCCCTGTGCCTCGAGTCAGGAAGACCTGAGTTCAAACCTAACCTCAAGACATTTCCTAGCTGTGTGACCCTGGGCAAGTCACGTAACCTCTGTCAGCCTCAGTTTCCCCAACTGTAAAATTGAGATAATAATAGTATTTACACCCCAGGATTGTTTTGAGGATTAAATAAGATAATATTTGTAAATTACTTAGCATGATGCTTGGCACCCAATAACTGCTTGTTTCCTGTCTTCCTGTGCGATCATGAACACATCACTTGTTTTCTCAGAAACTTAGTTTCCTCATCTCTGAAATGGGGATAACGATACTTAATAAGGCCGTTGTGAGGAAACAGCCTTGCAAACCTTAAGTTAACACAGAAATACCAGCAGAAAGGAGCCATAGTGATCGTCTCCTCCCCTCCCTCTCTCAAGTCATTTTATAGATGAAGCAGTGAAAAGAACACTAGATTTGGAGTCAGAGGACCTGGGTTCAAATTCTACCTCCGATGCTTATTGTCATTGTGATCTTGGCCAAGTCACTGAACTTCCATGGGCCTCAGTTTCCTCATCTGTAAAACGAGGGGTTTGGATTCAATGGTTTCTGAGGTCCTTTCCAGTTCTAGAATTCATAACAGAACTCAAACGCTAATTAGCCCCCCTTACAAAGCAACTCATTTTCTTCCTGGAGATAATTGGGAGACCCTTTCTCTATGAAGCCAGCCCAGCTGCTCATAGGAACTGCGCCATGTAGGCAAGCCTGCTATAAAAAGGAAGCAAAGGGCCCAGCAGCAGGCATTTAGAGCTAACTTGCACACATTTGCACACTGAGGTCAAGGAGTCTGGATTCCAGGGGCATAAAGTAAAACCAATGAATTAATTAATTCAAACAACCATGGAGGTTTATGCACAGCTAATAATTGGGGTAGGAGAAGTCATATGACTTGTCCAAGGTCACCTGGCTAGTAGGCAGCAGAGCTGGCCTGATTCTCAGCCCAGTGCTCCTCCCAGGGCACCATGCTGTCTGCCTTCCTTCCATAAATACATTTGCAGAAGGTTGTTCATAATAGATTAACTAATTGTCAATCGGGAAAACAGTATGGCTGGGAGAGAATGGGGCATAAGTCACATAAGTCTGGATGGAGGGAGGGGTAAAGAACAGAGTGTAGAACCCCACCTAGGATAGGGGGCAGTTAAGTATAGCAGAGGGCAACTAGAAGGCTCAGTGGATAGGGTGCTAGGCATGGAATTAGGAAAACCTAAGTTCAAATGTGACCTCAGACACTTTACAGCTGTGTGACTCTGGGCAAGTCACTTAACCCTGTTTGCCTCTTTCCTCATCTATAAAATGAACTGGGGAAGGAAATGGCAAACCACTCCAGTATTTTTGCTGAGAAAACCCCAAAAAGGGTTCACAAAGAGTCAAACGTGACTGAAAATGGCTGAACAACAAAGTATAGCAGAAAGAGCTCTGAATTTGAATCCAGCGATCCTAGCTTCCAGTCTCATCTCCACCCCTAATTAGCAAAAGTGTAATTGTAAGGAAAGAGCCATCATTCTGGACATTGGGCGAATCACTTTACAAATCTGGGCCTCAGTCTCCTCCCCCCACCCCCCATAAAATTAGTCAATTGGTCTATGACATAGGATCTTAATGTGTGTGTGTATGTGTGTGTGTGTGTGTGTGTGTGTGTGTGTGTGTGTGTGAGAGAGAGAGAGAGAGAGAGAGATTGGCAGTGTGCTGAAACCTATGGACACTTTTAGAGTAACCTATACTTATAATTGAAGGAAATGCTAAATTCAGTTAGAGGTTTATGAAAATAAAGATGTAATTTTTTCCCTTCCAAGTTTATAGATGCCTTTGAAATCTATGCACAGATCCCTTGAGAGTCCACAGACTCTAGGTTAGGAAGTTGGGGTCTAGATCAATATACTGAACTTAAATAGAACTGGGGCAAACTGATTTATATATCAGGATCCCTGTGGCTGTATGTCAACTTAGAAAATCACATAGGACTGTTATCTATGCTCTACTGTATTTTTATTTATTCTGTTCAGTATTTCCCAGTTACATTTTAATCTGATTTGACAGCACTCTTGAACTGTCTACAATAGAATGCTTGACATCTCTGGTCTACATGGTCTCTAGGACTCCTTCTAATTCTATAATTCAGTTCCTATGAAGGTACGGAAGGGCACAGGGGTGTGCGGGTTCTCCTGGGCAACTGAGGGGTATGGGGGTAGCGATGCTTAAATGAATGGGGACACAATTAAAAGGAAATTGTCCATCTCACAATTTGACCTAAGGCTGACCCAAAGTTATGGGGAACAGAAAGCGCTAACTAGATACTTCTTGGTAACACTATATGGACTTTTCCCTCCCTTCCATGGAGTAGCCCTCTGAAGAGGAGGAACAGACCAGGAATGCCCATGGCAGAGAAAGCCCATGAGGATGGCTCTTCTATTTGGAAGAAAATGAGTGGGTAACTCATTCCATGGCTTGAGCTGTCCACCTGGTGAACTCTATCCTGAGCACCAAGGAAAGGTACAGGAGAAAGAGAAGGGCCATTCATTATTCCTGAAGAAATTACAATAGAGCAGGATGACCTAAGCAGTCCAGAGTTGGGGAAGGATGGAAGAAATAAGTCAGATGAGATTATGAAGGGGTTTCTGGAAGCCCATGCATGAGAGCTCCAAATTTAAGTCTTCCCCAGGTTATTCCTTGAGCAGGCAAAGAAGCTCGACTTGCTCGAGCTTCTCAGCAAGGATCTCCAAACCCATCTCCAAAATGATTTGATTCAATCAAGCATTTATTAAGTGATTGCTATGTGCCAGGCTCTTTGGGCCTGGTCTTGAGAGGCAAGAAAGGAGCACTGACAATTTTGAATCTCATTAAATGTTCTACAAAACTATGGTACCAGAAGGAGGAAAGGCCTTGCTCAAAGCCTGAAGGGAGAAAGCACAATAGACTAAAGATGAGAGAAGCGAAGATGTTGAGAAACTACCAGAGAGTCTAGACTGGTTAAGAACAGGGCCAAAGAAGGAAATAGAAGGTTCCTTTGCTTGACTGATAGGTATAGAGCTGCCTTCTGCCTTCCCTCCCACCATCCCAACTCTCTACCATGAGCATTAAATTTGTAACCAGAAGATTCTAGATCTGAATATAGGCTAAATTACTTGCTATCTGTGTGGCTTTGAACAAATTACTTTACTTCTCCATGCCTCAATTTCTTCACCTGTAAATTGATGGGGTTGAGCTAGATGAATCCAAATAGTTCTGTCTAAATCCAAGTCTTAAATATGAGGATTTTTGATGGAAAGCTCTATCATTGGGAGAGGTGGCTGAAAGGAGGAGAGTCATGATTTATAAGATCATAGGATCATAGATCAGAGTTGGAAAAGTCCAAAATGGGTCACTTAATTCAACCTTTCCATTGCTTTACAGATGAAGAAACCAAAGTTCAGAGACATTAAGTGACTTGCCCAAGGTCATACACGTGGCAGTAGAAATGAGATTTAAACCTAGATCTTCCCACTTCAGTGTTGCTACATAAACCATTGGGGTAGGACTGCATTTGCAATCAAGATCCCAAGAACATTCCAAGGATTCAGGACTTCTAAGAGACAGATCCAGATGTCACCTGAAAACATAATTGAGCAAATCCTGGCACTAGGCTAGTTAGTTTCCTCCTTTCTCTTCTTGACATATTCATAATAGAAATAATGAAGCCCTCTATTCCGATTCATTCTCCATCTGTCTGTCTGTCTGTCTTTCAGCTAGGTGGCACAACGCATAGATCTTTGGGTCTGGAGACCCAAGTTCAAATGCGACCTCAGACACTACCTAGCTGTGTGACTTGATGGCCCCTAAGGTCCCTTCTAGCTCTAAATGAACAATCTAACCCAACCCTTCCATTCTACAGCCCAAGGTCATACAGGTAGGAAGAGGAAACACTGAGATAGTACCCCAAGTCTTCTGACTCAAAGGGAATACTTTTTCCACTTCACCATGAAGACCTGGTATGAAGAAAGTCCTCTGTAAATCTTAAAGCTTTCTAGAAACATGAATTATTATTATTTTTCTTACCCTCTCCCTAACAGGCCTGCACCCTAAGGCTGTTAGGATGGGGCCCCTCTCTACCTCTGCCATTTGGCCTTGGGAAGATTCAGATTTCTCAGCTCTACTGGCCTTGGTAGATAAAAATAAGTCTGTGCCTTAGGTGAACTGAAGGAAAGAAAGGGTTTATCCAGGCTAGATCAGGAAACCTGGGGAGATCTCTTAGAGAATGTAAGCTCCTTGAGATCAGGGGCTGTTTCACTTCTGTCTTTGTCCCACTAGTGTCTAGCACAGTTCTTGGCACATAGTAGGTCCTTAGAAAATGCTTGTCAGTTTGATTATAATCAATTAGCCATTGCTGCTGCTGTTTGCCCTTCATTCTCAAAGAAGACCATGACATTAGGACCTATTGTTGGCCAATCAAGGAGGATTAGGCATTAGGAACTTCCAAAGATACCAGGATCCAACCATAAGCCCAACCACCGGCCAGCCTGGGAATTGAGATAGTACATTAACTCCTCATTAGCATCACTTGGAAAGGGAAAGACACCTTCATGAGCCTGCTGTGGAGTAGGTGGTACAAGTATCATTATATCTGTTTTTCAGATGAGAAAATTAAATTAAAGGAATCCTAAAGGGCTGGGCACAAAGAGGGAGAGGACTAGAGAATCCTATTTTCCATTCTTAGTGTTGGGTGAGGAGGCTACCTACATGACAGTTGCCCAAAGGAATAATCCTAGACAAAGAAGGAAGTTGAAAGACATCAAGGCTGGTTTCTCAGACCTTACTAAAGAGTACAATTAACCTGGGCAGCGCCAGAGGGGAAATTGGGCTTCAGGCTTTTAAAAACAGAAAAACAATATTATCATCCTGGCACAGGGAAATTCAGACAGGGAAGAGCTCAGAGACAGGGCAGACACTTCCTTCTTGGAGGGTTCATTCTCATGTGGTTTGGCACTGTCATATCTTCCTTTAATGATGGAAATATAGACTTGTCTTCTATTCATTTAAAGATGGAAATACAGACTTGGCTTCTTCCAACTTCTCCTCCTCTGCCTGACCCCTGGCCTTATGCCCCACCCCTTCTCCCAAACTATTTCCCGTGATCAGTCTGGGTCTTCAGTTCTTTCTCGATGGACCTATGCAAGCATTTACTATGCTTCCGGCTCTTTAAGGTCTGTGTCCAGCAGCTCTAGCTTGGGCTGGTGAACAGAGGAGGTGGGGAGATGAGGCATCTGTTCCTGCGGATGGGAAACTGTTCACAGAGGGAAGTAACTTGCTTAAGATTATTCTGTCAATTATTGACAAAGCTAGGACTAGAACCCATATCTCGTGACACTCGACCCTGGCTTCAACAGTTAACTAGTTATATGTGTGACTTCATCTAGTCTGGCCTCAGCTTCCTCATTTTCAAAATGGGAATAATGATATTATTACTACCTTCTTCACCATGTTGTTGTAAGGAAAATACGCCAACTTTAAAGAGGTATAACCATGGGAGTTATTACTATGGTTGTTTTAACTGTTACTTCCACCTTCCACACTGCCTCATCTGCCTCAGCTTGGCGTACATAATTGCAGTGGCTTCGATAAACTACCTTCTCCTCAACCCTACCTAGAGTCCTACCTAGAGCTAACTTTCCTCTCTAGTCTTATTTTTCATTACTTCCCTTTATGAAGTCTACAAATTCTAACCAAACCAAACTGCCAGCTACCACCCAGTTTCATAGTGCCATCTCTTGCCCTGTGCATCTGTACAGGTGTCTCCCATGACTAAAATACCTTCCCTCCAGCTGTTTAAATGCCTCTCTTTCTTCAAGGTCCATCTCAGGTGCCAGCTGGGCCATGAAGCCCTACCTCGTTGCTTTCCCACACACACAAACCTGAAAGTGGAAGTCACATTGGCTCTGAAATCAGATGACCTTGGTTCAAATCTAGCCTTTGCTGTGTGACCTTGGGCAGGTCATTTAATTTCTCTGGCCTCAGTTTCCTCATATGTAAATTGAGGGGTTTGAACTAGATAGCCTCTGTGACTTCTTCCAGCTGCAGAGCTACAACCCTGATCCCCCCTACACTTCTATACTTGTCCTATACTTTGGACACACATTTGTCCAAAGGTAATTTACTGTTACAGTTTGTGAACTTGCCCAGTTTGTTCTACTAGACTGTAAGCTCCTTGAGGGCAGTGCTTATTTTCTCTTATTTAATTTGGCTTACATCCAATTGGCATTTAATGAATCTTTGTTGAATTAAATTGAATGAGGCAAGTGTCTGTCTTCCAGGACATTCCATGTGCCGGGCTGATTTAAACCAGACCACAGTCTCGACCTCTAATTCCCTTCAGACTGAAGTGGAGATGAGCCAGGGATTCTAAGAGGTGGAGGTGAGAAGAGAGAGCATTCCAACCTGGAGAACTTGAAAGGCAGGCAAATCACTTACCCTCTTTGCCTTAATTTCCTCATCTGTAATTGGGTGGAACAATACTTGTACAACCTACCTTACGTGGTTTGTTGTTGTTGCTGTTTTGAGAATACTTTTTAAACAGTAAAATGTAATCTAAATGCGTCACTATTACTACTACTTCTGCTAATACTGCTGCTACTACTACTACCACCGCTGCTGCTGCTGCTGCTGCTACTGCCACTATTACTATTACTAGCTGGCTAGCTGGCACTTTAAAAGGCTTAAAGGTTTGCAAAGTGCTTTATAAATACTCTCATTTTATTCTCATAATAACCCTGGAAAGCAGGTGCTATTGTTATCCCCACTTTACCTATGAGGAAACTGAGGCAAACAGAGGTTAGGTAACTTGCCCAGGGTCACACAGCTAGGGTCTGAGGTCCGATTTTTAATTCCTGTTTTCGTCACTGCAGATCTAGCTATTCCATCAAACCCCTATTCTTATTAATATTGTTCATAGTACTAGCGGTTCTATTATTATCACTACCCCCATCAAAAGGACTGGCTCTGTTCCAGTTGGTTGTGTAGTAGCTATGCTAGGCCCTGTCCTCTAGCAGTTTACTTTCTCCCTATGTTAAGAGGTAAACTGAGCTATTCAGGCCACAAATTATATAAATGCATTGGTGATAGGGGGCAGCTCCGTGGCTTGGTGGATAGAGTACCAGGCCTGGAGTTAGGAAACACTCTTCTTCCTGAGTTCAAATTTCACCTACTAGTTGTGTGACTCTGGGTGAGTCACTTAACCCTGTTTGCCTCAGTTTCCTCATCTGCAAAAATGAGCTGGAGCAGGAAATGGCAAACCATTCTAGTATCTCCACCAAGAAAACCCCAGATAGGGTCACGGAGAGCTGGACAGGACTGAAAAATGACTTAACAACAAAGATTGGTGGTATGAAGCAAATGCTGACATCACCCATAAAGAAAGGCCTAAGGGCATTTACTAGTGGTGGGGAGAAGCAGTCTATTTCCTGGCTCAACCACGTCTCTGTAACTATGAGCCAGTGGCTTCCTCTCTCTGTCTTGATTTCTTCATCTGATAAAGTTGGGTATCCAGCTTCACAAAGTAGGCTGAGTCGTGAGGAGGGAAAAAGTCCAAGGTTCCCCCACCCCCAACACACACAGTCCTTCCCTTCATCTACTAAGCACATACAGAGAGGTTCTGGCAGAAGCCATAGTGCCCCACATTGTGGGGACAAAGCTCCTGGGCCTGTGGCAGCCCCCCTAACAAAGAGGCTAAAACTGCTAGTGGTGGTGGGGGGGGCAGGGTGAGGAGTGGTCTGGCAACCATAGCAAAAGTGGAGAGCCAAAGGAAGGTCAGGCAGAATTTCCAGGATGGATTCAATGGCTTCTAAGTCTCCTTCCAGCTTCATACCTCAGGTCCTGGGGAACATGTGAAGAGCGGTGAGGGGTTGAAGCAGCACTCTCCTTTTTCCTTCCCTTCCCCCACTTCCACTTCCCTTAGTTCCTGCCCTTACATGAGGCAGATTAGCTTCCCTGGGGTTAGAACATGCACACAAAGGAGGAAGAACCAGTACACCCCAGAGGCAGTAGCAGAGAATAGGGGAACCACTGGGCTTGAGGTGGAGAAAAAAAAGGAACTGGAATGGTTTTCCACTGACCCATGACCATCAGCACCTGACCCCTCCCTGCTGCTCCCTTTCCCCAGCTAAGCCTGACTATCCTACCTCTCATGACTCCAGCCATGTGACGCCCCCCCACAAAGAATTCTAATCGCACAGCCAATCCTGACCATTTCTCCCCCACAACCATGGTTCTAATCTGGTATGAAAACTGCCCCCCCAGTTCTGATCTCACTCCCTGCCAACTCTGACCATTTCTCCCCACCAATCATGGTTCTAATCTGGTGTGAACCCCCCTCCCCAACTCTGATCTCACTCCTAGCCAATCCTGGCCATTACCCTTCCACAACCGTGGTTCTAATCTGGTGTGAAAACTTACCCCCAGTTCTATCTCATTCCCAGCCAACCCTGACCATTTGTCTCCCACCACCATGGCCTAATCTGGTGTGAGCCCCCCTCCCCAACTCTGATCTCACTCCTAGCCAAATCTGACCATTCCTCTCCCCCAGCCATGATTCTAATCTGGTGTGAATCCCTCCCCCAATTCTGATCTCACTCCTAGACAACCCTGGCTATCTCTCTCCATGACTCCAGTTTATAATCTCATCCTCCAACCAATTCCGATGGTCAACCTTGACCATCCCTCCTTTTGGCTCCAATCTGGAACATACTCTGGCCCCACCAACCCCCACCCTGATCACAACCTCAGCCTGCCTTAAACATCCCCTCTCCACTATGGTCACCAACTCCAATAACACTCCAGGTCAACCCTATCCATCCCTTCCTCAACTCCAACCTATAGTGTAGTTAACACCACCCCCCCCATTAATTTTAATTATGCTCCCAGCCAACACTGACCATTTCCCAACCCACCTCCCACCATGGTACCTACCTGTATTTTTCCCATCCCTCATATCCATGGCTGCACCACTAACTGATCATACATGCACCTGACTACGAACAAAGACAATGTGGTTCGGTGGAAAGGGCAGAGGGTTTGGATTCAGAAGACCTAGGTCTAAATCCCAACCCTGTTACTTACTCCCTGTGTCTTTGGGCAATTCACTTATACTCTCTGAGCTTCAGTTTCCTTATCTGTAAAATGAAGGACTCCAGGTCAATAATCTCTGACGTCCCAGCTCTAAATCTATGAACCTCTGAACCTCACTGCTACCATTAGAATTGTCATCATTGATATTCAATACAATAAAGGCTCATTAAATACCTCCTGTGTGAATAGCACTGTGCTGGAGTCTGGAGAAGACATCACATTTTAGTAAGACAAGTTGCAACCCTCAGGGAGATTATAGTCCAGGAATGGATGTCACTCCTGCACAAATAACTCTTTAGAATGGGGACAGACCAGACCAGTATGTTTGTGCTCTCTCTCTCTCTCTCTCTCTCTCTCTCTCTCTCTCTCACACACACACACACAGACACACACACACCACATTAAAGTTTTTTTTTAAGTGTGCCAGACTGAGAAATTATGAAGAAATTCAAGGGGAAACTACATTAAATTCCTTGTCAGTCCATATCCCTACAAAGTGTCCGTGGGCACTGGGGAAGGGTCCATGCAGGAAAAGCTAGACCAGTGGCATAGCACATGGAAGCCTTCCAGTGCAGAAACCAAGGACGAACCAAAGAAGCCTAGACTCTGATGGTGCGTGCTGGGTGTAGGGAGATGGGAACCAAGACAATTTATAGGGTAGGATACCTGAACCAGGGCTCAGAAACCTGCAGAGCCTGAACAAGTAGGACAAAGATCAGGGTGTATCTGGATGGGTTAGTCAGCTCCGCCAGAGGAGAGGAAAGGAGAGGAGAGGAGAGGAGAGGAGAAGAGGGGTGAGGAGAGGGACAATAGACAGATACAGAGGCAAAGAGAGAAAGATAAAGAGGCAGTGACGTGGAGACAGACACAAAACTGCCAAGATATCTACAGCAAATCATTTTCTCCATCAATGACAATGGAAATCACCCATTTGGTATCTATTATCACAGTTCTTGGTATACTAACTGGGGAAGTTAAAATGGAACTAAAAATTTTTTTTAAATAGGAAGAGCGGCTAAGACCAAATATTTCTGAGGGGAATGAAGGATTGAAACCCAAGATATTTATAAGATGGGAAGATAACAAACAATTAGGGGAAAAAGAACAGTTAATAGTTATTACAACTTTGAAAAGTAATTAAGAGGATGCCTATATGGAGTAATGTATCTGTCTACTTTTCCATTTCTATACCATATTCATGAGAATAATTTACACATGTATTGAAGATTTCTTTGACTTTAAAAACATACAGAGAGAATAAGCAGATATTGGCAGCAAATATTCTACAGTAGAGCATATCCTTATAATTACATATTTGATTGAAAAATGCAAAGAATACAAGATTCAACTCTGCTTCTTGTTTTTGTTCTTTATTTAAAAAATTTATTTGGAAAACAAAGTGCAGCTTAAAAGACTGTATTCAGGGGTGGAGCCAAGATGGTGGCTAGAAAGCCAGGACTTGCCTGGGGCTCTCTGCCAGGTTCCTCCAAACACCTATAAAAATGGCTCTGAACAAATTCTAGAGCTGCAGAACCCATGAAATAGCAAAGAGAAGCAGGGCTCCAGCCCAGGACAGGCTGGATGGTCACTGGGAAGGGTCTGTTGCACAGAGCAGGGAGCAGAGCGGAGCAGAGCTGAGTGTAAGCTGTGCTGGGACCAACCAGACTGAGAGCTGGGCAGAACAGGCCGTAGGGCCCTGAATCAGTGAGCTGCTGGCAGCTACCAGACTTCTCAACCCACAAATGCCAAAAACAACAGAGCAGGTTAGTGGGAAAAGCTGCTGGGACAGAGTGAAAGGAGTTCATGGTGGGTCACCACCCTGGGGGGCAGCAGAGGTGATGCAGCTCTGAGGCTGCTTCCAGAGCTACAGCTGCAGTTGCTTCAGGCCCCAGGTCCACCCAGTGGGAGGAATTAAGTGGCAGATTAGAGCGGGAATGCAAAGCCTGCTTTGCCCTGCCTGGATATGGGCTGCAATTCTGGTTGGTGGTTCTTGGGGGAGGAGGAGCGCTGCTGTGGTAGAGCTTGCTGTGTAGAAGTACCTCTAAAAATAGCAGCACAATAGCACAATAGCAGCCCCTCAAGCTTGGGACAAAGTACTCTGTACTCTACAAGGAGTCATACCTTGACAAAAAGCTCAAGGGTCAAATAGTTGGCTGGGAACATGAACTGGAAGCAAAAATGGTCTCAGATTCAGACTCAGACTTTAGAATCTTTATTTGGTAACAAAGAAGACCAAAACATACAGACAGAAGAAGTCAACAAAGTCAAAGAGCCTATATCAAAAATCTCCAAGAAAAATATGAATTGGTCTCAGGCCATGGAAGAGCTCAAAAACGATTTGGAAAAGAAAGTAAGAGAAGTAGAGGAAAAATTGGGAAGAGAAATGAGAGTGATGCAAGAAAACCATGAAAAACAAGTCAATGACTTGCTAAAGGAGACCCAAAAAAATACTGAAGAAAATAACACCTTAAAAAATAGACTAACTCAAATGGCAAAAGAGCTCCAAAAAGCCAATGAGAAGAAGAATGCCTTGAAAGGCAGAATTAGCCAAATGGAAAAGGAGGTCCAAAAGACCACTGAATAAAATAATACTTTAAAAATTAGATTGGAGCAAGTGGAAGCTAGTGACTTTATGAGAAATCAAGATATTATAAAACAGAATCAAAGGAAAGAAAAAATGGAAGGTGATGTGAAATATCTCATTGGAAAAACCACTGACCTGGAAAATATATCCAGGAGAGATAATTTAAAAATTATTGGACTACCTGAAAGCCATGATCAAAAAAAGAGCCTAGACATCATCTTTGAAAAAATTATCAAGGAAAACTGCCCTGATATTATTGAACCAGAGGGAAAAATAGAAATTGTAAGAATACACTTATCACCTCCTGAAAAAGATCCCAAAAAGAAAACTTCTAGGAATATTGTCACCAAATTCCAGATCTCCCATATTAAGGAGAAAATACTGCAAGCAATCAGAAAGAAACAATTTAAGTATTGTGGAAACATAATCAGGATAATACAAGATCTAGCAGCTTCTATATTAAGGAATCGAAGGGTTTGGAATATGATATTCTGGAGGTCAATGGAGCTAGGATTAAAACCAAGAATCACCTACCCAGCAAAACTGAGTATCATGCTCCAAGGCAAAATATGGATTTTCAATAAAATAGAGGACTTTCAAACTTTCTCAATGAAAAGACCAGAGCTGAATAGAAAATTTGACTTTCAAACACAAGCATCAAGAGAAGCATGAAAAGTAAACAAGACAGAGAAATCATAAGGGACTTACTAAAGTTGAACTGTTTTGTTTACATTCCTACATGGAAAGATGATGTGTATAATTCATGAGACCTCAGTATTAGGGTAGCTGAAGGGAATGAAAATATATATACACACACACACACATATACACACACACATACATATATATACATATATATATATATATGTATGTATAGACAGAGGGCACAAGGTGAGTTGAATATGAAGGGATGATATCTAAAAAAATTAAATTAAATTAGGGGATGAGAGTGGAATATATTGAGAGAGGGAGAAAGGGAGAGATAGAATGGGGTAATTATCTCACATAAAAGTGGCAAGAAAAAGCAGTTCTGTTGGAAGGGAAGAGGGAGCAGGTGAGGGGGAATGAGTGAATCTTGCTCTCATCAGATTTGACCTGAGGAGGGAATGACATACACACTCAATTGGGTATCTTACCCCATAGGAAAGGAGGAGGAAGGAGATAAAAAAGGGGGGATGATAGAAGGGAGGGCAGATGGGGGAGGAGGTAATCAAAAGCAAACACTTTCAAAAAGGGACAGGGTCAAGGGAGAAAATTGAATAAAGGGGGATAGGATAGGATGGAGCAAAATATAGTTAGTCTTTCACAAAATGAGTATTGTGGAAGGGTTTTGCATAATGATGCCCATGTGGCCTATTTTGAATTGCTTGCCTTCTTAGGGAGAGTGGGTGGGGAGGGAAGAGGGGCGAGAATTTGAAACTCAAAGTTTTAAAAGCAGATGTTCAAACAAAAAGTTTTTGCATGCAACGAGGAAATAAGATATACAGGTAATGGGGCATAGAAATCTATCTTGCCCTATGAGAAAGTCATGGAAAAGGGGATGGGGGGGAGTGGGGTGACAGAAGGGAGGGCTGACTGGGGAACAGGGCAATCAGAATACATACCATCTTGGAGTGGGGGGGGGGAGGGTAGAAATGGGGAGAAAATTTGCAATTCAAACTCTTGTGAAAATCAATGCTGAAAACTAAAAATGTTACATAAACATATGACCTCCTTAAAAAAAAATCAGTTCTGGTCTTTTCATTGAGAAAGCTTGAAAGTCCTCTATTTTATTGAAAATCCATATTTTGCCTTGGAGCATTATACTCAGTTTTGCTGGGTAGGTGATTCTTGGTTTTAATCCTAGCTCCATTGACCTCCAGAATATCATATTCCAAGCCCTTCGATCCCTTAATGTAGAAGCTACTAGATCTTGTGTTATCCTGATTGTGTTTCCACAATACTCAAATTGTTTCTTTCTGGCTGCTTGCAGTATTTTGTTCTTGATCTGGAAACTCTGGAATTTGGTGACAACATTCCTAGGAGTTTTCTTTTTGGAATCTTTTTCAAGAGGCGATAGGGGGATTCTTTCAATTTCTATTTTACTCTCCGGTTCTAGAATATCAGGGCAATTTTCCTTGATAATTTCTTAAAAGATGCTATCTAGCCTATTTTTTTGATCATGGCTTTCAGGTAGTCCAATAATTTTTAAATGATCTCTCCTGGATGCATTTTCCAGGTCAGTGGTTTTTCCAATGAGATATTTCACATCATCTTCCATTTTTTCATTCCTTCGGTTCTGTTTTATAATATCTTGATTTCTCATAAAGTCACTAGCTTCCACTTGCTCCAATCTAATTTTTAAAGTATTATTTTATTCAGTGGTCTTTTGGACCTCCTTTTCCATTTGGCTAATTCTGCCTTTCAAGGCATTCTTCTCCTCATTGGCTTTTTGGAGCTCTTTTGCCATTTGAGTTAGTCTATTCTTTAAGGTATTATTTTCTTCAGTATTTTTTTTTGGGTCTCCTTTAGCAAGTCATTGACTTGTTTTTCATGGTTTTCTTGCATCACTCTCATTTCTCTTCCCAATTTTTCCTCTACTTCTCCAACTTGCTTTTGCAAATCCTTTTTGAGCTCTTCCATGGCCTGAGCCCAATTTGTATCTTTCTTGGAGGCTTCTTACATAGGCTCTTTGACTTTGTTGAGTTCTTCTGGCTGTGTGATTTTATCTTCTTTGTCACCAACAAAGGAATCTAGAGTCTGAGTCTGAGTCTGAGACCGTTTTTGCTGCCTGTTCATGTTCTTAGCCAACTACTTGATCCTTGAGCATTTTGTCAGGAGATAACTGCTTGTACGGTAGAGAGTAATTTGTCTCAAGCTTTAGGGTCCAAGCACTGCTGTTTGCAGAGCCACTTCTATTCCACTGTCACCTCAGGCTCTGTCACAGCAGCACTCCTTCTCCCCCAAGAACCACCAACCTGGACTGCAATTCAGATCCAAGCAGGGCACAACAAGAGAATCTGACTTTGTGCCCACGAAGCTCTCCTTGCATTCCCGCTCTGATCTGCTGCTAGATTCCTCCCACTGTGTGAGCCAGGGACGTGGGAAGCTGCTGACACTGGCACTCTGGAGGCAGCCTCAGGAGCTTTGTGCTGCTGCTACCGCCACCAATGCCTGACCTCCTCCACCCTCAGAGCTGGCAGCCAGACCGCTCTGAACTCAATCCCGAAGTTTCCCCCTAACCTGCTCTTTGGCGCTTGTGGGTTGAGAAGTCTGGTAACTGCCACAGCTCACTGTTTCATGGCCCCAAGGCCTCTTCCAGCTGACTGACTCAGGGTCTGCTGTGTCCTGGCATGGCCCACGCTGGGCTGTCCTCTACTCTCAGACCTGTGTGATAGACCCTTCCCGGAGACCATCCAGGCTCTCCTGGGCTGGAGACCTGTTTCTCTCTGCTATTTTGTTGGTTCCACAGCTCTAGAATTTGTTCAGAGCCATTTTTTACTGGTGTTTGGAGGGATTTGGGGGGGAACTTAAGCAAGACCCTGCTTTCCTGCCATCATCTTGGCTCCACTCCCCGATATTGATGATTATTGAATAGAAATGGAAAGGAGCATACATATTTCTCAGTTTGGCATAGCATATTTACAAAAATTGACCATATGTGAGGCACAAATACCTCCCAAACAAAGAAAAGCAGAAATATTAAACACATCCTTTATTAACTACAACAGAATAAAGTTGTATTAATAAGATTATAGATTTAGATACCTTTTAATTCACTCACCCTCATTACAAGTGATAAGACTGAGGCATATAGAAGCTAAGTGACTTGCCCAGGGTTACGCAGCTAGTAAATGTCTAAGGCAGGTTTTGGACCCTAGTCTTCCTGACACCAAATTCAGTGTCCTATCCAGTCTTCATAGTTATCAAAAATTAAAAATTAATTAGAGACTAAATAACTGAGTCCTAAAGATTCGTGGATCAAAAGAGAAATCACAGAAACGATAAAAAAAATATTGTCAAAGAATGACAACAATGAAATTACCTCCCAACAACTTTTGAGATGCAACCAAAGCAGTCGTGATGGGAACAATTTATGTCTCTAAACATTTTCACCAACAAAATAAGAAGGAATAGATCAACAAATTAGTCATGAAACTAAAAAAAGAAAAAAATCCTGGAAAAATGACAAATTTTAAAATTCCAACTAAACACTAAAGTACAAATTCTAAAAAATCAAAGAAGAAATTAGCAAAATCAGAAGCAAGTAAAGCCCAAACCATTGAATTAATTAATAAACCTAGGGCTGGGGTTTTTTGGGGGTGGAGGTGGAGAGGAAAAATGAAGTTGATTACTCATTTGATATTCCCATCAAAGCTTTAAATATGAAAAACTAAATTTCCAGTATCAAAAATTAAAAAGAAGAAATTACATACAACAAATGAAGAAGAAATAAAATAATTAGAAATTATTTTGCCCAATGATTTGCCAATAATATTGACAAATTAAATGAAATGGATCAATATCTCCAAAAATATATGATGCACAGAATAACAGACTAATAAATAGAGGATGCAAACAACCCAATCTCAGAAAAAGAAATTGAAGAAGCTATAAATGAATTCCAAAAGAAAAAAAAAAGCAGGCTCAGATAGATTTACAAGTGAATTTTATCAAATACTCAAGAAATAATTAATTCTAACATTACACGAACTATTTGCCAAAATAGTAAAAAAAAGGCATCCTACCAAATCTTTTCTATAATACAAATATGGTTTTGGTACTGAAAGTAGGTAGAGGCAAAATAGAGAAAGAAAACTACAAACCAATATCCATAATGAATATTGATGCAAAATTTTTAAATAAATGATTAGGAAAAATCTATAGCAGTATATAAAAAGATTATACATTATGACCAAGTAGTATTTTTTTTACAAGAAATGCAAAGTTAGCTTAATATTAGGAAAACCATAAATATAATAGGCTATATTAATGATTGAAATCACATGATTATATTGATAGATGCATAAAATGCCTTTGAGAAAATATTTTGATCTATTTCTGTTATAAAAAAAACCAACAACACTAAAATAAGATTAGATGGAGATATCTGTAAATGGTAAATAGGATGTTTCTAAAACCTAAAGCCAAGATTGTATGTAATGGAGATAAACTTGAGACCTTTCTAATAAGATTAAGGGCAAAGTAAGAATGTCCATTATCACCACTATTATTTAACATTGTTAAGAATGCAAGCTATAGAAATAAGAAAAGAAAAAGAAATCAAGGTAATAGCAACAAAAATAAAATTTACATAGCCCTTTAAAGTTTACAAAGCATTTTAGAAATATTTCATTTTATCCTTACCGCAACAATGAAAAGTAAGCGCTGTTATTATCCCATTGGAAAGATGAAGAAACAGAGTGATAGCAGTTTAGTGACCTGCCCAGAGTCATGCAACTGGTAAATGTATGAGGTTGGATCTGAACTCAGATCTTCCTGACTCCAGGTTCAGCATCCATCCACTATACCATCTAATTGCAAAGATGAAAGAAAATTACCTCTTTTTTGTAGATGACATGTTCTCCGTAGAGAACCTGAGAGAGTCAACTAAAAATTTAGCTGAAGCAACAACTTCAGCAAAGTTGCAAGATATAAAACATGCCTACAAAAATTATCAGCCTTTCTGTATATTACCTGCAAAACTCGGCAGGAATAAATAGAAAAAGAAATTCCATCAAAATAATTACAGAATGTATTAAATACTTAAGACTACACCTACTAAGACACATGCAAGAGTTGTGCTAATACAACCACAGAACACTTTTTACAAATATAAAGACAGACTTTAATAAGTGTTGTTCATAGCTGGGTCATGCAAATGCAAAAAATGATAATATTGCCTAAATTATTTGTTCAGTATCACATCACCCAAACTACTTAAGGATTGTTTTAGGTAAATAGAAAAAATTGTAACAAAATTCATCTGAAAACAAAAGGTCAAGAATATCAGGGAAAATATTGAAAAAAAAAGTAGCGAGTAAAGGAGGGAAGCAGTTGAATTTCAAATGATACTACAAAGCAGTAATTATCAAAATTGTGCGGGTCTGGCTAAAAAAATAGAAAAGTATATCAGTGGAACAGATTACATACACAACATACAGAAACAAATGGGTGATTTCTAACAGAAATAATTTATAATAAATGGATTACAAAATGTAGCAGCCCTTCTGGGGTACCTTCTCAACTTAGCACTCACAGGGTTGGGTTGCAGGTTGGGCTCCTGGGGAAGGGAAAGTGACTATTACCAAGTAAAAAGTTACTCTGTAGATCCATAATTGCAAAATTATATCTCACATCTTCCCATGGGTGAATTTACCTTTAATAATCAATTGGTTGACACAATTAGTTTAAAACAAAGGTATTTATTAAGAACAGATGGTATAGAATATCTCCCAACCCCCACCCCTCATAAATCTGGAGTTTGCTGTCCCACAAACACAGGGTCAATAGGAAGAAGGAGGCCAGACTTAGAGGACACTGGTACTGAGGCACATCAATAGGCGGCTCACACCTCTAGAACTGCGGGGATGAATGCCCTATCTCTTCTCATGGTACTCTCAAGCCACTCCCCACTGGGTGCAGTGTCCCTGATGGATGGGTCACTCATCTGTTTTTCTAGGGTCTGCTCTTCTCCATAGCTGAATTCTTTGTTGCTAGAGTTTTGTGGTTGTTCAGTCATTCAGTTATGTTTGATTCTTTGTGACCCCTTTTGGGGGCTTTCTCGGCAGAGGTACTAGAGTGGTTTGCCACTTCCTTTTCCAGCTCATTTTACAGATGAGAAAAATGAAGCAAACAGGGTTAAGTGACTTGCCCAGGGTCACACAGCTAGTAAGTATTTGAAACAGAATTTGAACTCAGGTCTTCCTGACTCCAGGCCAGACCCTCTAACCACTACGCCACCAAACTGCCCCAAAATAGGAGATAGCCCCTCAGTTTAGAGTTCTTGACCATGATGAAAAGAACTGCCAAAATATTTTTGTGCCTATAGATCCTTATTCCTCTTTCTTTGATTTCTTTGGGATGTAAGCCTAGTAGTGGTATAGCTAGTTCAAAGGGTATACATGGTTTATAATAGATAGCATTTATATCACGCTTCAAGATTTTCAGAGTTCTTTAGAAATAGCCTCATTTTATCTTCACAACAACCCTGGGAGGTGCTATTGTTATCCTTTTTTTCAGAAAGGATAACTGAGGCCGAGACAGGTTAAGTGACTTGACCAGAGTCACACAACTAGTAGGTATATTAGACTGGATTTAAATGTAGTTGTTCCTGACTCTGAGTCCAGTACTCTAATTAATTTGTTACCAGACTTCCAGCAAAGATGAGGGAGAGGACACTGTCTTCAGAGGCCATCTAGTTCAACCCTTATGTGACCAAACACCTTAACACCATCATGAACAAATCTCTGCTTAAAGACCTCCAGTTAAGGGCAACTTACTCCCTCCCAAGGCTGTCTATTCCATTTGCGGTTAGGAAGTTTTTCTTGACATCAGGTCTAAATATACCTTTTAGAACTTCAACTCATTGCTACTAGTTCTCTAGGGGAAAGCAGAAGGACTTACTCTTTCAAATATTTCAATTTAATAAGCACTTATTAAGCTACCTACTATGTGCCTGGCACTGTGCTCAGTGCTGGTGATACAAAGACAAAAACAGAATCAGCCCTTCCCTAAGGAACTTCCATTCCACTGGGGGAAAACAACATGTATATAGATAAGTAAATAACAAAATACGTGTATGAAGTAAATAAAAATTAATTTTCATAAGAAAGATGGGGAGAGCACTAACCCCCGAGGGAATCAGGGGAGGCAGAAGGTGCCACTTATTCTGTCTTTTTTTTTGGTATTTTATTTTTTCCCCAGTTACATGTAAAAACAATTTTTAACATTCTCTTCTAAGACTTTGAGTTCCAAATTCTTTCCCTTCCTCTCTCCCCACCCCACCCCCTCATGGAGAAGGCAAGCAATTTGATATAGGTTATACATGTGTAGTCATGCAAAACATTTCCATAATAGTCATGTTGTGAAAGAAAACATAGACTAAAAAAAACCCTCAAGAAAAATAAAGAAAGTAAAAAAAAGTATGCCTCAATCTGTATTCAGAAACCATTAGCTCTTTCTCTGGGAATTAATAACATTTTTCATTATCAGCTCTTCAGAGTTGTCTTGGATCATTGAATTGCTGAGAATAGCAAAGTCATTCACAGATGATCATTGCACAATATTGCTGCTACTTTGTACACAGCACATTTCACTTTGCATCAGCTCATATAAATCTTTCCAGTTTTTTTCTGAGCATCTTGCTTGTCATTTCTTATAGCATAATAGTATTCCATCATGATCACATACCACAATTTCTTCAGCCATTACCCAATTGATGGATATGCCCTCAATTTCCAACTCTTAACCCCCAGAAAAGAGCTGCTATAAATATTTTTGTACATATATGTCCTTTTCCTTTTTCTTTTCATCTCCTTTGGGATACAGACCTAGTAGTGATATTGCTGGGTCAAAGGGTATGCACAGTTTCATACCCCTACAATTCCAAATTGCTCTATAGAATGGTTGGATCAGTTCACAACTCCAACAGTGCATTAATGACTCATTTTTCCTCCATTCCCTCCACCATTTGTCATTTTCTTTTTTCTGTCCTATTAGCCAATTTAATAGGTATGAGGTAGTACCTCAGAATTGTTTTAATTTGCATTTTTCCATATGGCTATAAATAGCTTTGATTACTTCATTTGAAAACTGTTCATATCTTTTGATCATTTATCAATTGGGGAATGGCTCTTATTTTTATAAATTTGACTCAGTTTTCTATATGTTTGAGAAATGAGGCCTTTATCAGAGAAACTAGCTTCAAAAATTTTTTTTCATAGTTACTATTGCTAACTATTGCCTTCCATCCTATTCCTCCCACAAATTTAATCTATTCTTTCTCTCCTTTTACCCTGTTCCTCCTCAAAGTGTTTTGTTTCTGACTATCCCCTCCCCCAATATGCCTTCCCTTTTATCACACCCCCCCCTTTCTCTTTTCCCCTTCCCCTCCTACTTTCTGGTAGTGTAAGACAGATTTCTACATCTAATTGAGTGTATATGTTATTCCCTCTTTGAGTCAATTCTGATGAAAGTAAGGTTCACTCACTGCTCCCACCTCCTCCCTCTTCCCCTCACTGTAAAGGCTTTTTCTTGCCTCTTTTATGTGAGACAATTCACCCCATTCTACCCCTCCCTTTCTCTTTCTCCCAGTATATTCCTCTTTAACCCCTTAATTTTACTTTTTTAGATATCATCCCTTCATATTCAACTCACACCTGCACCCTATGTTTGTATATATTCCTGTCTACACTAATAATGAGGAAGTTCTTATGAGTTACAAGTATCATATTCCCATGTAGGAATGTAAATAGTTTAACCTTATTAAGTCCCTTATGCTTCCCCTTTCCTTTTTACCTTTTTATGCCTCTCTTGAGTCTTGTATTTGAAAGTCAATTTTTCTATTCAGCTCTGGTCTTTTCGTGGAGAATGCTTGGAAGTCCTCTATTTCATTGAATATCCATTTTTTCCCCTTAAAGAATTACACTCAGTTTTGCTGAGTAGGTGATTCTTTTAATCCTAGCTCCTTTGCCCTCTGTAATATCATACTCCAAGCCCTCCAATCCTTTCTTATAGAAACTGCTAAATCTTGTGTTATCCTAACTATGGCTACATGATACTTGAATTGTTTCTTTCTGGGGGCTTGCAATATTTTCTCCTTAACCTGGAAGCTCTGGAATTTGGCTATGATGTTCCTGGGAGTTTTCATTTTGGGATCTCTTTCAGGAAGTGATCAGTGTATTCTTTCAGTTTCTATTTTTTCCCTCTGGTTCTAGAATATCAGGGTATTTTTCCTTGATAATTTCTAGAAAGATGATGTTTAGCCTCTTTTTTTGATCATGGCTTCCAGGTAGCCTAATAATTCTTTTTATTTTTTTTTTTGTCTTTCCTCATTTATTTATTTAATATATTTAGTTTTCAGCATTGATTTTCACAAGTTTGAATTACAAATTTTCTCCCCATTTCTACCCTCCCCCCCACTCCAAGATGGCGTATATTCTGGTTGCCCTGTTCCCCAGTCAGCCCTCCCTTCTGCCACCCCACTCCCCTCCCATCCCCTTTTCCCTTCCTTTCTCGTAGGGCAAGATAAATTTCTATGCCCCGTTGCCTGTGTATCTTATTTTCTAGCTGCATGCAAAAACTTTTTTTTTGAACATCTGTTTTTGAAACTTTAAGTTCCAAATTCTCTCCCCTCTTCCCTTCCCACCCACCCCCCCTAAGAAGTCAAGCAATTCAACATAGGCCACATGTGTATCATTATGTATAACCCTTCCATAATACTCATGTTGTGAAAGACTAACTATATTTTGCTCCTTCCCAACCCATCCCGCTTTATTGAATTTTCTCCCTTGATCCTGTCCCCTTTCGAAAGTGTTTGTTTTTGATTACCTCCACCCCCATCTGCCCTCCCCTGCATCATCCCCCCTTTTTTATCTTCTTCCCTCTTCTTTCCTGTGGGGTAAGATACCCAATTGAGTATGTATGGTATTCCCTCCTCAGGCCAAATCTGATGAGAGCAAGATTCACTCATTCCCCCCTCACCTGCCCTCTCCCCTCCTCCCACAGAACTGCTTCCTCTTGCCACCTTTATGTGAGATAATCCACCCCATTCTATCTCTCCCTATCTCCCTCTCTCAATATATTCCTCTCTCATCCCTTAATTTGATTTTATTTCTTTTAGATATCTTCCCTTCATCTTCAACTCACCCTGTGCCTGCTCTCTCTCTCTCTCTCTCTCTCTCTCTCTCTCTATATATATATATATATATATATACACACACACACACACACACATACATATATACATACATACACATTCACTGATATACATACATAAACATATATATATGCATATTCCCTTCAGCTACCCTAATACTGAAGTCTCATGAATCATACACATCATCTTTCCATGTAGGAATGCAAACAAAACAGTTCAACTTTAGCAAGTCCCTTGCAATTTCTTTTTCTTGTTCTTTTTCTTGCTTACCTTTTCATGCTTCTCTTGATTCTTGTGTTTGAAAGTCAAATTTTCTATTCAGCTCTGGTCTTTTCACTGAGAAAGCTTAAAAGTCCTCTATTTTATTGAAAATCCATATTTTGCCTTGGAGCATGACACTCAGTTTTGCTGGGTAGGTGATTCTTGGTTTTAATCCTAGTTCCATTGACCTCCAGAATATTGTATTCCAAGCCCTTCAGTCTCTTAATGTAGAAGCTGCTAGATCTTAGGTTATTCTGATTGTGTTTCCACAACACTCAAATTGTTTCTTTCTGGCTGCTCGCAGTATTTTCTCCTTGATCTGGGAGCTCTGGAATTTGGTGACAATATTCCTTGGAGATTTCTTTTTGGGATCTATTTGAGGAGGCGATGGATGGATTCTTTCAATTTCTATTTTGCCCTGTGGCTCTAGAATATCAGGGCAGTTCTCCTTGATAATTTCTGGAAAGATGATATCTAGGCTCTTTTTTTGATCATGGCTTTCATTTAGTCCAATAATTTTTAAATTATCTGTCCTGGATGTATTTTCCAGGTCAGTGGTTTTTCCAAGGAGATATTTCACATTGTCTTCCACTTTTTCATTCCTTTGGTTCTGTTTTGTAATATCTTGATTTCTCATAAAGTCACTAGCTTCCACTTGCTCCAATCTAATTTTTAAGGTAGTATTTTCTTCAGTGGTCTTTTGGACTTCCTTTTCCATTTGGCTAATTCTGCCTTTCAAGGCACTCTTCTCCTCATTGGCTTTTTGGAGCTCTTTTGCCATTTGAGTTAGTCTACTTTTTAAGGTGTTGTTTTCTTCAGTGTATTTTTCAGTATTTTTTTGGGTCTCCTTTAGCAAGTCATTGACTTGTTTTTCATGGTTTTCTCGCATCCTTCTCATTTCTCTTCCCAAATTTTCCTCTACTTCTCTAACTTGCTTTTCCAAATCCTTTTTGAGCTCTTTCATGGCCTGGGACCAGTTCATGTTTTTCTTGGAGGCTTTTGTTGTAGGCTCTTTGACTTTGTTAACTTCTGCTGTCTGTATGTTTTGGTCTTCTTTTTCACCAAAGAAAGAATCCAAAGTCTGAGACTGAATCTGGGTGCGTTTTTGCTGCATGGCCATGTTCCCAGCCAACTAACTTGACCCTTGAGTTTTTCAGTGGGGTATGACTGCTTGTAGAGTTTAGACAACTATGTTCCACGCCTGGGGGGATGTGCCAGCTCTGCCACACCAGCACTCCTCCTTTCCCAAGAACCCCCAACCTGACTGGACTTAGATCTTCAGCAGGTTCTTCACTCCTGCTCTGATCCGCCACTTAATTCCTCCCACCAGGTGGGCCTGGGGCCAGAAGCAACTACAGCTGTACTTCTGTAGCTGCCCCACCTCCGCTGCCCCGGGGTGGTGGCTGAACTGGGAACTCCTTCCACTCCCGCAGCTTTTCCCACTAACCTTCTCCGCTGTCTTTGGTGTTTGTGGGTTGAGAAGTCTGGTAACTGCCACAGCTCACTGATTCAGGGTGCTAGGGCACACTCCGCCCAGCTCCTGGTCTGGTTGGTCCGTGCCACTCACGCTGGGCTCTGCTCTGCTCCCAGCTCTGTGCGGGATAGACCTCACTGAGAGACCATCCAGGCTGGCCTGGGTTGGAGCCCTGCTTCCCTCTGCTGTTTTGTGGGTTCTGCAGTTCTAGAATTGGTTCAGAGCCGTTTTTTATAGGTTTTTGGAGGGACTCAGCAGGGAGCTCATGCTAGTCCCTGCTTTCCATCCGCCATCTTGGCTCCCTCACCCAATAATTCTTAAATAATTTCTCCTATTTTCCAGGTCAGTTGTTTTTCCCAGTGAGATATTTCATTATTGTCTATTTTTCATTCCTTTGGTTCTGTTTTATTGTTTCTTAATTTTTCATAAAGTTATTAGCTTCAATTCGCTCAATTCTAGTTTTTAAGGAATTATTTTCTTCAGTCAGCTTTTGTGCCTCATTTTCCATTTGGCTAATTCTACTTTTTAAGAAAATTTTTTTTCAGTGAATTTTTATGCCTCATTTTCCATTTAGCCAATTCTGCCTTTCAAGGCATTCTTCTCCTCATTGGATTTTTGTACCTCTTTTACCATTTGGCTATTCTGTTTTTTAAGGTGTTATTTTCTTCAGTATTTTTTTGTGTCTCCTTTACTAAGCTGTTTTCTCATTTTTCATGATTTTCTTGCATTACCCTCATTTCTCTTCCCAATTTTTCCTCTACCTGTCTTACTTGATTTTCAAAATCCTTTTTGAGCTCTTCCATGGGCTGATGACAGTTCATATTTTTCTTAGAGGCTTTGGATGTGGGAGCTTTGACTTTGTTATCTTCTTCTGAGTGTGTGTTTTGAACTTCCTTGTCACCATAGTAACTTTCTATGGTCAGGATTGTCTTCTGTTGTTTGCTTATTTTCCCAGCCCATTACTTGACTTTTTACTCTTTGTTAAAGTACAGCTCTGCTTCCAGGGTGGAGGGCGCACTGTCCCAAGCTTCAGGGGTTTCAGGCAGCTGTTTTCAGAGATACTTCTAGGGACCTGTAAGTTTTCAGTTCTTCCAAGGTGGTATGATGTAAAGATGTGTTTTCTCCTCTCCTGGCCTGTGCTCTGGTCTGTGAGTGACTACAAGCACACTTTTCCACCCTAGAACTGTGAGGAGGGTCCCTGCTCCATTGTGGCTATAAGCTCTGGTGTGCTAATGCTCCTCCTAACCCTGAGACTGCCACCTAAGACTTCAACCCAGATCTGAGTATGGGCAAAGTAAGAGTCCTACCCCCAGTACTTGCAAAGAGAACCCTGTAATATTCTTCTGACCAGTTATTTGACCTCTCCTTACCATCTGTGAGCTGAGAGTTCCAGAAGCAGCCACTCCTCTGCTGTTTCAGTGGCTCTCCAGGCCTGGTTCTGGTTTGCTGGGGCCAGGGCTATGCTGGCACAGCCTGTGTTGGACTGCACTCCTTTCTCACCTTGATGTAGCAGGCCTTTCCTGCTGACCTTCCAAGTTGTCTTGGGCTGTAAATTTGTTTCCTTCTGTCTTTTTGTGGGTTCTGCCACTCTAGAATTTGCTTAGAGTCATTATTTAAAAGTATTTGGAGGGATTTGGGGGAGAGCTCAGGTGAGACCCTGCCTTTACTCCACCATCTTGGCTCCACCCACTTATGCTAAGTCTTGAAGGAAGTAGGGATTCTAAGAAATGAAGATAAGATGGAAGCACCTTCTCCAGGCTTGGCAGACAGTCTATGCCAAGTCATGGAATATCATCCCCACCAAGTCTTCTCTTTTCAAGGGTCAACATCACCTGTTCCTCAGGCAATCCTGAGATAGCATTTTCTTAAGGTTTTTCACCAGGGTGGCCACCCTTTTCTGTCTGTGTTCCCATTTATCAATGTCTCCTATAATATTGTGCTCAAAAATGACCATCATACCAAGGCACAGTCTGTCTAGGACTAGGACTGTCAGGATAATCACCTCTTTTATTCTGAACACTGAGCCTTTTTAAACGAAGCTTGGGGTAGGATCTGGGGGCTTGGGGCCATAATATCACACTCTAAAATACCCATATCTTTCTTACACAAGCTGTTGCCCAGCAGTGTGTTCCTTATTTCATACATATGAACTAAGACTTACATTTTACCTTCTTAGATTCTGCCCACTGTTCCATCCTGTTAAGACCTTTTCAGATCCTGACTCCAGTATCCTGTCCTTGGACCTCTTCTCTTCTCCCTCTGTATTGTCTCATTTAATGATCTCATCAGCTCCTCTTGAGTTCAATAATCAACTCTTTGTAACTGATTCTCAGATCTATTTATCCAGCCCTAACCTCACTCCTGACCATCCCACACCATCAACTGCCTATGGGACATCTACTTCTAGATGTCCCATAGGCATCTCAGACTCAAGATGCCCCAAACAAAACTCAATATCATTTCCCCCAAACATTCTCCTCTTCCAGACTTCCTATTATTGCCAAAGGCACCACAATCTCCCCAGTTATGCAAGCTCCCAACCTCAGTGTCATCTTCAACTCCTCACTCACATGCATCTCATATATCCAATCTGTTGCCAAGTCCAGTCATTTTTACCATCATAACAGCTTTCCTATATGTCCCTTTCTCTCCTTTGACACTACCACCACCCTGGTACAGGGATTCATCATCTCAGTAGCGTCTTAGTTGTTCTCTTTGCCTCAAGTCTTTGCCTTGGCATGGTGGTCATTTCTGAGCACCATATTGTAGGAGACATTGCTAAGTGGGAACACTGCCAGAAGAAGGTGGCCAAACTGGTGAAAAACTTTGAGAACAGTCCATTCTGTTAAAGCAATTCTCTTAAAGCGTAGTCCTGACTATTTCACCCTGCTCCCTACTCAATGTTAACTCCTAGGGCTCCTTACTGTCTCTAGGACAAAATATAAAATACTTTCTTTGCCTTCCCCTTCCTACCTTTCCAGTTTTCTTGGTGCCTTCCTATACTCTATGTTCTAGCAACACCGGCTTTCTTGCTTTTCCTTACACACAGCACTCTGTCTACCAACTCCATGCCTATTCATTGGCTGTCCCCTATGCCAGGAATGCACTCTCCTCCTCACTTCTGCCTCTTGGCTTTCCTGCCTTCCTTCAAGACTCAAATCCCACTTTCTGCAAGAGGCTTTTCTTGGACCCAGTTCCCTACCCCCATTCCTCCCTTTGCTGGTGCCTTCTTAAGGCTCATCTCCCATTTAGCCTACATATCTTGTATGGACATAGTTTGCATATTGTCTACCCCCATGAGAATGTGAGCTTCTTAAGGACAAGGATCATAGTTTTTTCTTCCCTTTTTTTTTGTATACAGTGTCTGGCACATAGTAAGCTCCTGCTGATTGACTGATCAATTACTTATCATTCCTAGCTTCTTATCATCTGCAAATTCAAAAAGCATTCCTTTATTCAAGTCACTGGAAAAAATGTTGAATAACAAGATGGATCCCTGAGGCTTTCCCTAATGAGATCTCTCTCTGAGATGACATTGAGTAATGACTACTCTTTGGGTTTGGTCATTCACCCAGTCCCACTTAACCATACTATTTTCTAGCCCACATCTTTCTATCTTGTCTGCCAAGATGGAATGAGAGACTATGTCAAATGCTTTGCCACATTAGCCAGAGGACCAATCTCCTACCCACCCCTCATCTCAATGGCCCTCAGGTCTAAGCTTTGATGGTTCTGCCTATAAGGCAGCTCTTCTGATTATCCATTATCCATGAAGGATCTAGATTCCCAGTGACTATTCTCTCTGTACTCTTCTTCTCCTACCTAGCTCTGGGCCAATACTCTTTGTCTTGTAGGAGTAGTGAGTAATCACCCCTCTTTGCTTTCATCATGGTTAAGAGGGGGCAGTGGAGTCTTTTTTTTAAGAGTTCACCCACTCAAGCCACAAAGACTGCTATGAAGAAACTTTTAAATGGGCTGCCCTGTGTTTAGAGTACAAGGATGCTGTCCTCCCCCAGCCGGGTTCTGGCAACTGAGCAGACGGATGGGATTAACTAGCTTACAAACTATGGTCTGGAAAAGGTGCTCTCTGGGCTCTTGATGGAAAATCCTTTTAGTCATGGAAAGAGAAACATCAGGAGTGTTATGACTTGCCTAAAATGGGGCAGTACTGATGCCATGGAGCGTGGCGACATTAGTAGGGTGTCTTTGGCCAGAGAAGGATGGGGTGGAGGAAGAGCTGATAATGATAAAAATATAATGAGTAAGGGGGAAGTCCAGGTCTTTCTTTTTAGGGCCACTCTGAACAACCCTATTAAGTCAGTCTTGGGACTGGATTTTCCATTCAATTCTTGAAGAGAACATTCTAGAGCCTGAGGATTCTCAGTGATTTTAAGAAGGTTTCCATGAAGATCCATTGTCTATCTTCTTTCCCCTGTCACTTAACTTTGGAGAGAAAAAGTGGGGTAAAGAGGACATGCAGGCTATGAAAAAATGTCATTTACCTCAGAGGTTGTCCCATAGAGGCCCAGAGCTGAAAGCCACCAGGATGTGTGGGGGGCATGGCAGGTGGGAAGTAAGTAGCCTTGCGTAGTCCCTCTTGGACTCTGCTAATTCAGCTATGATCTTGCTTGATACACATATTGGGGGTTGGACTAACTCATTCACAAATGCTGCGTTTCCCCTGGAGATGCATATATCTGGGGCAATTGTTCTATGCCCTAACTAGAACCAGGTGGAAATATATTAGAGACTCCAACTCAACGTATCTATGATTTAAGGATGGGAAAAGGAAGAGTGGAATGATATTAATGAGAAGGGAGGAATGGGAAATCTCTATGGTATTGAGTGATATAATATTTGTAATGTGCTTAACACAGTGCCTAGCACATAGTAAGCACTATATAAATTCTAGTTATGGAGGCAGCAGGTGGCAAAGTAGATACTGGAGTTAGGAAGATCTGAGTTCAAATTTGGCCTCAAACACTTACTTGATGTTTGATCCTGGGCAAGTTACTTAACTTTTGCTGGCCTCAGCATCCTCAACTATAAAATGGAGGTAATATCTTGCAGGGTCATTGTGAGAATCAAATGAGATAATATTTGTATTTTTTAAAAAAAATTTAGTATCATATCTAGCACATAGTAGGTGCTACATAAATGCTTCTCCCTAGTTTAAAATGGAGCTAGCCAGCCAGCACATCCTAATATAGGAAAGTAGCTATACCTTTGTGATAAAACTGATCAGTACATTCCACAACTCCCTCCAAAGAAATCCTTCCTTCAGCCATTTTCCAGAAGTCCCTAAGGTCTTCCTATGTTGGGAAGAAGAGGATTCAAAAGGGGTTGACCTTTCTCTCTATTCACGTTGCCAACACCTTCATTCTGACCCTCATCCCTTTTGCCTGGATTTCTGAAGTTGCATCCTAATCATTCTCCTTGCCTCAAGCCTCTCCCCAACACCAATCTGGACCCCATATAATGGAGGATGTGGTTTTCTTTAAGTACATATCTAGCCATGTCACTCTCTTATTCAAAAAACTCCCATGGCTCCCTATTGCCTCCAAGATAAAATATAAATGAAATAGTTTTTTAAAGTTCTTGGCAATCAGGTCCAAGCTTATCTTTTAAATCTCACTGGACATTACTTCCCATCCTATACTCTTTAATCTAGGTCATGGGTTCTTAATGTAGGATCTGTGAACTTTATAAAAATTTCATTACTATATTTCAATAAAATTTATTTCCTTTGTGATCACGCATTTAATTTTACACATTTTAAAATGTTATTCCAAGAAGGGGTCCACGAGTTTCTCTAGGCTGCCAAAAGGGTTCATGAAACAAAAAAGTTTAAGACCCTTTGATCTAGGCAAATTGACCTTCTCTCTGTCCTTCACACAGGATGCTTTATCTCCCATCTCAGTGTCTTTACCCTGGATGTCCCTCAGGACTGGAATATATGCACTCCATCCTTCCATCCACTTCATAGAATCCTCTCTTCCTTCATGATGCAGCTCAAGAATCATCTTCTACATTAAGCCTTTTCTAATCCCCCAATTGCTTATGCCTCCTTCCCTAAAAATCTTATCTTTAGCCACTTCAGACTTAAGTAGTTTAGTACATACAAGTAGTATGAATGCATGTGTGTGTGTGTATACATACATATATGTCTTCTCTGTCAGAATGTAAGCTCTTTTAGGGATCACTTTGTTCTTTATGTTTGGATTCCCCATGCTTATCACCTAGCAGGCACTTAATTCAATTCAATAGCATTTATTATGTACCTACTATGTACTGGCCATTATACTATGTGCTAGAGACAAAAAAACCCCCCAAACCAAGAGTGAAAACACTCTCCATTCTCAAAGATCTTACATTCTACTGGGAATAAGCAATATGTGCATAGAACAAGGGAACAAATGGAAAGCATACAAAGTAATCCAATAGTATTTAAGAGGGACAGAGTGCTAATAACTAGCAGGGGGAGGTGGGTGCAGATCAGAAAAAGAATCATGCCAGAGGTGGCACTGGAGCTAAGCATTGGGAAGAGCAAGGAACTCTGAGACAGAGAGAGGGGAGGAAGAGATGAGTTGCAGGCATGGTAGTGGGGGTTGGAATGTTCTGCATAAGGAACAGCACGGAGGCTTGTTTGACTGGACGATGAAAGTGTGTAATGCTCAGTTTGGAGAGATGGGTCAGAGGCAGATTATTCTAAAGTCCCACCTGTGGGCAAGCCAGGTCCTGGCACATAGGGCAATGAAAAAGCAGGGGCCAAAGGCACTGCCCTCCCTGATCTCAAGTTGTTTTGCGATGGCTTGAGGCCAAGGACATAGACCAACACTCTCTCTCACAAAGCCCTTCCAACCCTGAGTGCTGGAGGCAACAGCATGACCTGGGTGGCATCCGTAGCTTGTTCCTCTTCCTATAATATCCTCCTCTGCATTTAGGGGTGGGGACAGGAGGAACCAATGAGCAAATGCTTGGGTTCATAGATTGTTAGATCTGGAAGGACCCTGAAAGCTCATTTAGTTCAACCCTTTCCTTTTATAGATGAGGAAGATGAGACTCATAGAAATGAAATGACAGGACCAAGGTCACACAGTTGGTGCCAGGACTCAAAAAACCTAGGTTTCTTAACACTGCTATAAATAGGCAACTCTCGGATTTTTCAATTATCTTCTCTTGGTCTTCACCTCACTCCTTCCCATTTTCTTTAGCCCATCCGTCAGGTGCTTAGTCTTAACAAAGGTGCTATATAGCACCTTAAGATCTGCAAAGAACTTTTATTCATTCATTCATTCATTCACTTATTTTCCATTTTTTTCTATGAACCTCACAATAATCCTGCAAGAGAGGAACTCGCTACCCCCATTTTACAGATGAGAAAACAGAGGTTTCACAAGGTGATGTGATTTTCCCAGCATCAGAGCTAGTAAACATCTAATTCCAATCCAGATCTTTCCCACTCCAAATCAATCACTCTGTCCACTGTGCTGTGCTCCCCCCTGGTTGGCCATCCTAGGTCCTGGCTGGCTATCTCCCTCTGTGGACCCTTTTCTGGAACTGTGCACCAAAGCTTTGTCTGCTTGAACTCCATGGCCTTTCTGGATAATTCGACTTTTTGTTCCCAGCTTCTCCATAATGCTAGGGAGTTCTTATCAGTTCCAAGCCAGACTGGAGATCTTTCATCCCCTCCTGTGGGGATGCCTTTTTTTTTGGAACTCTGAAGTTTTCTACTTAGGGGTGGCAGCTTTGTTGTTGGGAAAGAATGAGTTTAGGTTTCCATTGCCTCTGTTCCTGGTGAGAGAGAGAGAGGGAGAGAGAGACAGAGAGAGAGGGAGAGAGAGACAGAGACAGAGAGACTAGAGCAGAGTGTGTTGTGGTGGGGTTGGCAGGTGGTAGAAGGGGACAAGTTGAAGAAATGGTTCCCACCCCCCACCCCCACCCCCGGGCAACACTTGCCTAACTAATCTGGCTGTGGAATGATTTTGGCTTTGAAATATGTTGACAGAATCCATAAATGCTGGGCTGGGGAGTCTGAGGCTGGAATTCCTGTACCTACTCCTAGAATAAGGCATGTCTGTGGTAGTCAGGCTGGGCAGGGGGTGGGGAGGTTCTGGGAAATTTTGGAACAAATTAAGGGAGGTTGTAAGCTTGTTTTGCCAGGGAAATAATAAAGATTTTTGTGACATGGTTCTAGAGATTTTCCCACTATTGTCATCCTGAAAACAGTTTGGGAAATGCTTCCATAGAGTTTTCTTCAGCCAGAAGTTGCCTCAAAATGGTGGCAGTGGCCATGCTACTAAGGATGAGGGAGGTGATTGAACTGGTGGTGATAGTAACAGTGATAGTGATGAGAAGACTTTCCTGGCCTCATTGTTTCTCCAAGGTTCCTTCCTGGATTCTTCATGATTTCTCTGGCCAAAGGATTCTAGAGGATGAATGACAATGTAGTATAATGGTAAGAAGAAGCAATCACTAGCAATTTTGTACCTGAAGTAAGTGGGTGGATCGAGGAGGAGGAAGAAGGGGAGGGAACTCCGGGGTAAGGATGAGGCTGGGGTGGGGAGGAAGCTTGCTTTAGAATGATGGTATCTTCAGCACCCTCTAAATTTTCTAGGCTAGGTCTTACCATCCCCACCCTAGTTGTATGTTCAGTGCCAGATCTTAGGTAGAAAAACTCCAAGAATGCCCTAGGAAAGGCCGAGTAGGCTGTCATTTTGCAGATGAGGAAACTGGAGTCAAATGCAACACTCAAGCTAGGATCAAAAGGGTGGTGAGCAGACATTTCCCCAATTCAGATATTCCATTAAGGGCTGAACATGGGACTGTGAAAAAAGAATTATGCCTACCAGAAACTAGGCATCTGTGAAGGATAACCTCACTTGAGATGTGCTCCTTTCATAGCATAGTACAATCCAAAATTCTTCTGAATTTTGGAGTCAGAGGACCTGGGTTCAAATCCTGACTCTGAATAAAACTACGTATGTGTGTGTGTGGGGGAGAGGAGAAATAATTGTCATTTAATCTTTCTGGTCATCAATTCCTCATCTATAAAATGGGGTGAAGGATGTGGACTCATTGACCTCTGAAGGCCTTTCCAGCTTTGGTTCTACAATCCAATTCTCCTTGCTTGGTTAAAATCATTCTATCCCTTCTGGGTGAGCCATACTAGGGTCACTTCCCAGAATTCTCAAAGTCCTCCAAGATGTTCTCCCCAAAGTATCTTTCTAAGAATCAGCTAAGACACAATTTCCAAAGTTGTTTTGGGCTGTATCTGAGGCAAATATTTCTTTCATTCTGCTTTGCTGTTATTTATCCTTTATTTTGAAGAGAACCGATGACATCACCTGGTGATGTCTTGACTCAGGCATGAATTGGATTTAAGTGAGGCAGAGTTGCACAAAGTCATCTGCCTCACTCTCTCTTCCAGAGGCATTGAAGTCCAGTGGCAAGACAAAAGTCAGGATGACTGCTAATGGCCTGGGATGCAGCAGACGACCTTGTCAATGACCTGTTACATAATACATTCTCTTTGTTCCTTGACTTATTTCTGTTCTATTGGTCTATGAGTCCGAAAATCATCACTGAAGGACCAGGTCAGTTAATTTGGCCTTTCAGGGCCTTGAGGCCCTTGAGGCTGCAGGTTCCCCACCCCTGAATTAGTGGGAAGCCTACAGAGCAAAATGCTGGCCTGCCCTTAGGAAAACTGTTAAGAAGGCAAAGTGTGTTTTTCCAGATTCTCTTATAGTGTCCCCCTTCCTCCTTTTATCCAGCTCACCCACCCTCCAAGCCTGGAAGCTCAAAGCACTCCCTCTTGTGGTGTTCCTCCCCTCCCCGCTGGCTAACCCCTAGAAGGATCTGATTAGCTTATTCACCTAAATGTAGATGAGACTTTGTGGTATAAAGAGAGGAAAGGGTTCTGGGCTTGAAGCTTGTTAGCTGTGTGTCCCTGGACAAGTCACCAAACCTCTCTAAGTCTCTGTGTCTCGATCTGCAAAATGGGGATCATAGTGTGTATTTCACAAGACTGTTACGAGGATCAAATGAGTTTACACATATGAGAGACCTGGCAAACTTTAAAATCCTGTATAAATGGCAACCATTATCATTAAGATGTTTGATTTAGGGGTTACTGGATTGATAATTTCATTAACATAGGGATTTCCAATGTGGAAACACCTACTACTAATGCCAGCAATAATAAAGATAGTTAACATCTATATGAGGCAGCTAGAGTCAGGAAGCCCCGAGTTCATACGCTAGCTGTGTGACCCAGGGCAAGTCACTTAACCCAAACCTCAGTTTCCTCATCTACAAAATGAGCTGGAAAAGGAAAAGGCAAACCTCTCAAGTCTCTTTTTTGCCAAGAAAACCCCAAATGATGTCATAAAGAGTTGGACACAACTGAATAAGAATGACAACAGAAGAACATTCATGTAGCACTACATGCCGGGCGCTGCGCTAGGGGCTTTCCAATTATTATCTCATTAGATTTGCACAATAACGCTGGGAGGCAGCCGCTATTATTATCTCCAGTTCACGCATGAGGAAACTGAGGCAAACATAGTTGGAGTGACTTGCCCAGGGTCACAGAGTGACCATAAGGGTCTGAGAATGGATTTGAACTTAGATCTTCCTGACTGCAGGCTGGGCTCTATCCACTGTGACATCTAGCTGTCCCCAAGATAGCTCATTTGTAAGGTACAGCTTTAAAGAGTTGTAGGGGTCGCAGGTTGCTTTTCCTGAGTGGTTCTGCCCTAGGCACCAAGCTCCAGGCACTATCCAGGTGACTAAAACTCCTTACTGTGGTTTTGTCCCAACACCAGAGAGTTTAGGGGTCTGAGAACCAGCCTGGAAGCCGGGAATTCTTCCCATCTCTGACACCTATTGGCCATTATCATTTAACCCTCAGGGCTCTGTGAGACTCTGAGACTTGGAGCAGCAGAGAAGATTCTGCTCTGCACGGATAGAAGGAATCTCCTTCTCCAGCGGTTCCCATCCACATTAAATCCCTGTCACTGTTAAAAACTTAACCCCGAATATAAATACAAACAACTGAAATTGCTCAGTGTCTATAGTTAAACGAACTTGTTTCAGGTCATAAAATGTCACTGGGATATTCTGACACCTCCCTCTAAGGGACCATCACTACCTTTTGTCTGTATGTTGTCACCTACTGTTCCTCATATGGTGGGAGTTACTGGAAGGAGGTACTCCTTTCCAAAGCATTTTATATTCCTTATACTTGGCATTATTATTAATAATTAATATTACATTATTAATATAATATGCAAACACTATAATATAAACATATAATACGATATAATAATATGTATATATAATATTAAAATTAATAATATTAATTGCATTTCTTACATCCCTTACATCAATGGACCACAATTTATTTAACCATAACCATCACTTAACCATTCCCTCCTTGTTCTAGTTTTTTGCAGTTATGTATACCAATCCCAAGAAAGTCTCTAAAGAGGCACCACTGTCCGAAAGATCACTGGCTTTGGAGTCAGAAGACCGGGGTTTAAATCCCGCTTCTGGCATTTTCTAGCTGCCAGGCTTTAGATGAGGGTCTGTTCCCTCATCTCCAAAATGAGACGATTGGACTAAGTAACCTCTAAGTTTCTTTCCAGCTCTAAATTGATGATCCTAAAACCAGCTTCCTCAGGATAGGCAGACAAGAGAAAGGCAAAGGTCACCTTTGCTGTCAGTTGACCCAGGAAAGTCCTAGATTAAAGGAAAGTAACCTCCAGTCTGACCTGTATGCCTCCTTTACTCTGGGTTCTGGCTTTCCAGCAAAAGTCCCCAATGAGTAAGGGCTGTAAGCCATCACTGTCTCATGGCTTCACCCCTATGGGGGCCAGTTATCAGTGGAATAGAGTTTCCCATACGTTCTGCCCCATCTCTCTGTACCACTAGATTGATTCTAGTAGATTGGGAGCTCCTTGAGGGCAGGGACTGTCTTTCACCTCTTTTTGTATCCTTGGCACTCTAGGCACAAAGTAGATGCTTAATAAAAGTATGTTGACTGACCACTAGGGTCATGGTGAAGCAGACTGATTATATATTGGTATCCTTAGCAGCTGGTGGTACAGTGGACAGAGTGAGCCTGGAATCGGGAAGGCTCATCTTCCTGAGTTCAAATCCAGCCTCAGACACTAGCTGTGTGACTTGGGGCAAGTCACTTAATCCTGTTTTCTTCCGTTTCTCCCTCTGCAAAATGAACTGGAGAAGACAATGGCAAACCACTCCAGCATCTTTGCCAAGAAAACCACAAATGGGATCATGAAGAATCAGACCTGACTGAAGCCACTAAAAGACAGCAAAACCTCAGCATCTAGCAGTGTTGAAGACGTAGTAGGCATTTAAAAATTGCTCGTTGCTTGCTTGCTTAGAGTCAGAAGTCCTTTGAGTCACAACTCAACTAGCTATGTGACCCTTGGGCTAATCACTTAACTTCTCTGAGACTCAGTTTCCTTACCTACAATATGAGGTTAACATTCCCTGCCCTGACTACATGTCTCAGAGTTATTGTGAGGTGCCAATCTTTTTCTGGTTTTTTTTTTAAAGCACTAGAAACAGGTAAGGTATTTTCTTAATATTTGTTCAACATTTCATGCTTTCTGAAAGGTTAATGCCCCTCACCTCTTACCTGTCTCCTGGTGGTAAAAAGGATACATGAACTCTTTTATTAAGGCAAAGTTTACAAGGGCAGGATGACCCACTTAAATCGTTCCCCAATAGAAAGCAGACCATTTGGCAAGGGAACAATTTCTATGATAATCTTTCCAGTTTCTGGTTCTACCCAGCTCCCAGGTGCTCTTTAATTGGATGGACGGACAAGTTTATTTTCTGAAAAGGGTAGATCCTAAACTCAGTCTCATCACACACCTTCCCTCAGAAAGATTTCTGTCCCTTTCAATATCATCAGTTGAGGCTAGGTCATCTTCTATGAAGCACAATGTTTGTAAAGTCCATGGACCTAGGAAGCTATTTCTTACCCTTTTTTTAAACTAACCCTCCAAAATTGAGCTATAACTAGGGTAAGGCAATTGGAGCTGCGTCCCAGGACCAGGAAATTTAGAGAGTGATGATAACATCATCCCAGGGGAAGCTCCTTCCACCCTAGTTCCTGGCCCTCCTTGACCCAATGCTACATCTTTAGCAACAACCTGACTTTCATCCACACAGAAAGCTCTTTCCAGTTTGATTTACCCTATCTCTCCTCCCTACTCCCATCTCCAGGTATAAAAATTCTTAGTTATACCTCAGCTCCTAAGAAAACTAAACAGCCCATTACTCTCCCTCTTGGGCCACTGAACTAGTATTTGCTTTTTTCCTGGGGCAGTTTCTCTTTGGCTACAAGTTAGCTCCCTGATAGACCCCCAGAGGCACTGCTGGTCAGCACACAGAATTTCAAAAGAACCTCTAACCACCACCTGGTCTAATTCATCAATTTAGATATAAGAAAAATGAAGCTCCACAAGGTGACTGGGCTGGTCCAAGGTTTAGGTCCCTTTGCTCCCAGCCCAGGACATTTTCCTCTCTATGATAATGGGCGGAGGGTCAAACCGGCACCCACAGAACACCCCAGTGGGTGACCTTCTATGGCATTGCTGAACCAGAGATCCCTGGAAGGAGAGAGCCCTGATTCCAGTGTGCTGACGTCCATTCCTCTCTCTCAGGGGCACTCTCTTTTCTTGTGGTTTCCTTTTATTTCTTCCCCCTTTCTTCCCATCCACCCTTTGACCGGAATGGCTCAGGCTCCTCCCCCTCTTCCCTCCTTACACATCAATGGCTTTTGCTGAAAAGCAAACACCAACAGCCTGGCGGTTTCTGGGTGTGTGGTTTACCTCAAGACGTCATCTTCCTCCCTCTAGATAAATCAGAAGTTATTTCTGCTTACATCTAGTTTCAGTTGTAATGGGGTCTGCCACTCATGACTTCTATTTAATGTTCAGAAAGGTAGAGTACAAAGAAGAGGTCTGAGTCAGGAGTTGGAGGACCTGGGTTCAAATCCTACCTCTGACATTTATTACCTATGTCATCTTAGGCACATCACTTAACTCTTCTATCTACGTCTCACTTTTCTCATCTATAAAGTGAGGGGGTTGGGTTAGCCAGTCTGTAAGGCCCTTTCTGGCTCTAAATTCATCATGATCTTGTGCTCCTTCTGGCTTGATATCTTATGATGCTATGACCCAGTTACTGCCCCTCAACTGTTCCAAAGTAGGCTAGTCTATCTAGCCCAGACTCAAAGTCAATCTACAGATTCCTTCACTTCTCTCTGCTTGAGTATTAACTATAAAAAAGAGGGAGTTGGAGTAAATGATCTCTGAGGTCCAGTTCAGCTCTAGGATCACAGAACATTGGATCTAGAAGCTCTAATTTTAGACATCATTCTAGTCCAGGTGTGGTGAAGGGACTGGCCATGGGTCACACTGTCAATTTGTTTCAGTCGTGTCTTCATGACTCCATTTTGGGGTTTTCTTGGCAAAGATACTGGAGTGATTTGCCTTTTGCTTCTCCAGCTCATTTTACAGATGAGGAACTGAGGCAAACAGGGTTAAGTGACTTGTCCAGGGACATACAGCTAGTAAGTGTCTGAGACTGGATTTGAACTCATGAAGAGGAATCTTCTTGATTCTAGGCCCAGTTCTTTATCCACTGTGCCACCTAGCTGCTAGAACTTGTTTGGACTAAACCCTGAACCAAAATATAGGGTTCCATCCACTGAGTAAATCTAAAAAGCTTGGATTCTCCAAAACGGGGCATGGATTTTCTAGATTTGAATAAACCAGAGATGTTTGAGAGAAACTAAGTTTTATAATCAACCACAATTTTTGCTTTCAGGTGCCAAATGTTGTAAGGAATAGGACTGGTCAGAGTAGAACCACTCCAGCAGGCAGTCTAGCAATTACTCCATGGTCTGTGGGGGAAACTGCTCTGGGAACTTTCCCCAAATTGGACAAGGGGTCAGGTAGAGAAGGGAAAGCTCCAGTGTCCAAGGACTAGTCATGCTAAGGCTCATCTATAAGTTGGTTAGACCAGTCCTTGGACAATAGATAAACACTCTGCTACTAGACTCAGACTTGAAGCCTTTTCATCATAGTGGTTCAGTTAATTACTCAATTAAAAAGTATCTATTTAGTAAGCTCCTATTCAGTGCCAGGCTCTGGGCTAAGTGCTAGGGTTACAAAGGCAAAAATGAACTATTCCTTTCTCTCAAGGAACTTAACCTTCTAATGGGAGAGCATGACATGATATGGCAGATACGTGTATCCACAATATATTACAAATAAATACAAAGCAATTTTGGGAGGAGATAAATTGATGGAATCTGGAAAGGTCTAACCTAGAAGGTGGAACTTGGACTGAATTTTAAGGAAATCATGGAAACTGAGGCTGAAGAAGGAAGGGAAAATCTATCCAACATGAGAGACAGCCAGATCAAAGGAACAAAGATGGGAGGTGTAGTGTGACGTGTGAGGAACAGCACAAAGGCAGATATGCTGGGGGAGAACAACTTGGAAGAAGACTGGAGATATAGAGTTTTTAAGGTGACACAGAAGTTTGTAATTCATCAGGGCACGGGGTATGGATAGGGAGCCCACAGAGTCAGTGAGTATGGGAGTGACATAGTTAAACTTCTTCTGTAGGAAAATCACAGGAGGCCATGAGGAGAATGGAATGGAGAGTATCTTGATGTGGAGAGACCCACTGGAGTTTGCTTTCTACCGGCATACCCTTTCAAGTGCCCAAAGTCACCCCCACACTACACCACAGCATTCCTATAAATTAGTAGCACATACATGGAGATTTCAATATTAAGCAAATGTACAGTCTCTCAGCTTTTTCTGCCAAGTACAGTTTTGGGTTCTCTTGTTTTGGGGTGATGAATTATCCAGCCATACTAACCTTTGGAGACCATCACTAAGTTACTGAGGTACTGTAATCTATATTAGTAATATGCCCACACTAACGAAATGACAGATTATTCAAGTAAATGGATTGAAAATACCTTTACGCCTATGGGTTATGGAATTAAATAGAGCACTTAGTGGAAGAAGGTACCCCTAACTCAGATCAGAAGACTGATACCTGTGGAGGAAATGGCACATTCTCAGTGTCTCTGGTATTGATAAGAGAATTCCCTTCCTTAGTCCATTTATGATATCGAGTACAATTTGCTAGATGAGTAACTTTGAATAAGTCAACTTACTTCCCTGGGTTTCAATTTCCTCATGTAAAGTGGGAAAAATCATCTTTGCACCTCACAAGCTAGTTTGAGGATCAAATGAGATAATGTTACAATGAAAAGTGTGCTGGACTGAGAGTCAGAAGACCTGGATTCAAATCCCAACTGACCCACCAATGAGCTACATGACAGTAAGCCATTCACTTCCTTCTCTGGGCCTCAGTCTCCTCATCTCTAAATTGAGGGCAATGGACTAAGTGACCCCCAAGGTCACTCTCAGCTCTACCATCCTGAGATCCCATATATGTAAATAACCTTATAGCCACAAAACCTATCAAATACGCATCCACCACCCCCTCTACAACCACCATCCTCCTTGTTAGTTTTCACACATGTGATCTCCTGAGCTAAATCTGCCTGCTTTGGGGGCATCTAAACTCACTTTGAGTGGACCCGACTATCAGACCGAGGTCTATAGCATGAAAGAGCATTGACTCTCTAGTCACTTCCTACCTGGCTGTTCGCCTCTGGATTTTGTGGACATCATGCTCCATGGAGCCTCATCATCCTGTAAGAGCCCTTCATCCCTGGAACTCACACCTCATCAGTAACCCCTGCTCCTGGGGCCCTTCTCTCTGATTGGAGAGGGTGGAGATGAAGAGTTCCTCCCAGAATCTCTATTGAAGGAGGGTGCCTAGGCACCTTCATTTCTCACAGAACTGCATTCCTCTGGACTCCTCAACCTGCCATGCCAGGTACCTTCCTCCCTCCCACTTTTCAGTTTCTTTTTGCATATTGTCTTCCCCATTAGATTGTAAGCACCTTTAGGGCAGAGACTGTCTTTTTTTTTTTTTAAATTACTGATGCTTAACACTTTGCCTGTCACATGGTAAATGTTTACTGATTGACTGACAGAGGATCTAGGTTCAAATCCTGCTAATGTTTACTACCTGCGTAACTTTGGGGAAGTCACCTAATCTCTCTAGGTCTCGGTTCATTCATCTCTAAAAATTAAGGGGTTTCAACTAGATGGCTTCTGCAGTATCTTCCAGTCTCTTCTCAGATTTGAATGCTGGGTGTCTGAATGACAGTCTTGGGCAAAGCTGTATTTAAGGAAGAGTAACTGGGACTTTTTCTCAGGATACCAGAATTTAGAGGGTGATGACATCACTTGCAGTTCCTTAGCAGTGTTGAAACAACCAAGTTTAGCCCCTAATTATAAAAAATAATTAGTTATTGGTCACAAATCTTCTTTGCAACTTGACTGTTGTGTAAATAAGTTTAATGCCAAGGTTTATGTGGAATCTATATTGGACTCCATGCCTTCTTGGGTGGGAGAGAGGGGAGGGAAGGGAAGGAGAGAAAATTTGAAACTCAAGAACATGTAAAACTAAGTGTTGTAAACTAAAAATAAAACATCTAATTTAAAAAATAATTAGTTAAAATAGGACTAATAAAATAGGAAGCTACCAGATGACTTGAACCCTTTCCCTCATAGCCACACCCCAGTGAACTTCTCCTTGGCCCAGGCTCAGGGTCTCCATCTCCCCAACATGGATGGGTTGTGGTCCTAAAGTGTCACCTCCACGCAAACTGAATTTACTTTAATAAGGTGAGCGCATCAACTATTTTCATTTCATGCATACGTTGCTTGCTTGTGATTCTGGTCATGGACTACATCAGCTCGCCAGTCTGACCTTGACAACTATTCCACGGCCAACTCTGATTCCATAATTCCATGGCCTTTATTTGATGCAGAGCCAGCCTTCGACTCTCCCATTTTCTGGACATGTTGTCCCATGGTGGAAAATTCAATGATTCTAGGTCAGCAGCTGATCCTTTGTGGACAGGGCCAGGTTATCCCAAGGCAGATTGGCTCCTTTCAGTTATGTTTGTTGGCTAGGCTGAAGGAGTCAGAGCTGAACAAAAGCTGATAGAGGCCACATGGGTGGTCTCTGGGATGAGGTCTCAGAAGCCAAGGCCTGACCTGCTCCCCCAGGCCCCTCTGCTGATTATGTTTTTGGCCTTCAATGCTAGAACTTGGCTGGAAAAAATCTTGAGAAAATAAAGGCTTATCCCTACAGGGACTGAATGACTGGATCAGTTATCCGGACCCTACTACATGTCATGAGAAAACTCCCCACATTGTTCCCAACCATATGCAGCCTAATAATCACCAGCTCTTAGCCCTGGCCAAGGATCTCTAGAATCATAAGGATGTTCGGCCTTCAGGATCTGGACTATAATGGTGTTTCATGCCTACTGGGGTGGGGAGTGGGGGCAGGGAACCCAACGTCTACACCATTGTACTTCCTGGCTCCAAGAACTTTCCTGAATTGGGAACTAACTCTGCCCTCCTGCTAATCTTTACTCCATCGATAAGAAAACTTGAAAAGGGATCTGACCTTCAGTGATTCTGTTGTCTGTAGAGGCAGCTGCATTCCTCTGTAACCTTCCTCCTTTCTAGATTCTCAATTTGACCCTCTTGGGTGCCTCACCCCATCTCAGCCTCCCTTTCCTCTCCCCTCTGGCATTTCCTCTGTTTTTCCTCCATCTGTCTCACAGCACAAAGCCTGGAACTCCCCCAGCCCTTTAACTGGGCCTCAGCTGAGCAGTGGCAAGGTTCCGTGTGTGCACACAGGACGAAAAGGCCCAGGCAGGAATGCAGCCCGGATGCCAATGGCCAGGGTTTAAGGAATGACAGAGGAGAAGGAGGGGGAGGAGTTGGAGAAGGAGGAAGATGTTGCCTAAGCGAAGACATAGAGAGAGGATGTCTAACAAGCTTAGCTTCTTCTGCTCTTCCTCATTGGTTTATGAACTTAGGCTCCAATCAGAAGTATTTGGCTAGGAGCCAGGTTATCACAGGCAAGCTACCCTATTCATATCTGATATCCCTTTAGACTTGGGGAACTTGATGTGAGGGACTCTCCGAAGATTAATGCCTTTCAGCATTAATGAAAAATACCAGGCAGAAAATACTGGATGTGTGATCTTGAGCAGGGTCATATCTACTTTCTAGGCCCCAGTTTCTTCATCAGCAAAATGAAGGGGTTGTACTAGTGCATTTGAGAGCTGTGATTTATCACAGAATAAATTCCTGCATTCTATGAAAAGCAGAATTTTTTGATATGAAAAATGCATGTATTAAAAATATTATATAAGCTAGCTTGCTTTTCATATCTCTGGGTATTGTGCCCTTTACCTCTTGTCCCAGCTATAACTCTTACCATCTGTGGTCAAGCCACTTACCCTTTCTGGGGCTCAGTTGCCTCAGCGAGTAAATGGGAGGAAAGTATCATACTAGACCATCTTCAAGATTTCTTTCTTCTGAGCTAACATTCTGGGTCTGTGGGTGGCAATCTGGAAAAAGGGGTTAGGAATGAGGGAGGAGGGAGAAGGGGGGAAGTTGAGCACTTTTAATAAGCACTCAAAAGATGTTTTCTTAATTAAGCATTAAGATTGAGATTGAATGACCTAGTACAAATGCCTTTTCAATTAACAAAATTTGAGGCACTGATCCAGTGGGAGCAGGTTTTCTTCTGTTCCCTGGCCTGCAATGTTAATGATTCAGGGCTGTGTTGGAGAATGAAACTGACATCATTGCAGTCAGCTTGGCCATCCAACTCATCGGCTCTGCCATGCCTGCTCAGGGAGAGGCTCAGAGCCAAGCACCCAAGGTAGATTTCCCTCTTAGGACTGTCATCAGGAAAGTGCTTGGTCAAGGTTAAGGAGACCTCAGAGCTTGTGGAAATGAGCCCTTGTCTTGTTATTAGTGTTATGATCTTAGCAGGAGGTTTGAAGGCAGGAGCCAAGCTCTGTATCCCAACTCTGCCACATATTGGCTATGTGACACTGGGTAAGTCACCCCATCTCAAAAGGAGGGAGCTGGACTAGGTGATCCCATCCAGAACTAATATCTTTATTGATTGATTCGCTCAATCAGCAAGCATGTATTGAGAACCTACTAGATGCAGCTGTGTTAGCAGATGTACAAAAGCAAGACGGTCCCTGCCTTCGAGGCAGTACCATTCTACTGAAGGGTATAACATGTTTGCAACAAAATAAGATTTATGGAAAATAAGTACAAAGTGATTGAGGAAAGTGAGGCACTAAGACCCGGGGGAAATCAGGAAAGGCCTGATTGGATATCACTGGGGCAGGGGAACAGTGAGTAAGAGTTAAGAGTTGTGTATGGAGAAATATATGACAAAATAGCAGGAAGAAGTATAGAGAGTTCTCCATCTCTACCCCAACCCCAAAAACCCAATTCCTCAAACAAACCTAAAAAATGCACCAGGCTAAATCCTGATTGGGAAATCCAAGAAAAAAAAATCACGGTGACTTGTTTTTTCCAGCCCAGGTCAGCATAGAGAAATAGAGAGGTCTACAGACACAGAACTGGGTCTTGTTTGAGGTATACCACATGGAGCATTCTAACACAGAGAAAGACTACGAACCAGGGCAAGAAGGGGTCCCAAATCCAGCAGAAAGGGGCCTAAAATTTGTATAGGGCATAGGAAGAGGTGCCAACTAGCAGATCTGTCACTTACCCAGGTCTGGGTCAGAGATCCAGGGCAGAATGGAGGGACATGAGTCTGGGGTGGGGAGACATTACAGGGAAAAAAGAGATCACTAGCCATAAGCTACATACCCTAGGTTATGTGCCAAACATAGCAACAAGTCCAGAAGTAAGCAACAACTGGGTGGTTCTGACTCCAGGAATGAAATAGGGTCTCAGTTCCAGCTTCTACCCCAATCTGAAGCCTGCAGAGGAATAAGCAGGGCAAGAATCTCAGACCAAGGGGAAGCTTTACCTCTCAGTTTGGAGGTGGGTGGTATATTTCATCATTAGTCCCCTAAAATCATGGTTGGTCATTATAATGATCAGAATTCCTAAGTCTCTCAAAGTTGTTTGTCTTTACAATATTGTTGTCCTTGTGTAGATTGTTCTCCTGGTTCTGCTCACTTCACTCATATAAGTCTTTGCAGGTTTCTCTGAAACCATCCCCTTCATTATTTCTTATGGCACAATAGTATTCTGTCACATTCACATGCCATCACTTGTTCAGCCACTACCCAATTGATGGATACTCCCTTGGGTATAATGGATACAACTGGGGTTAGGAACCTGGAGCAAGGAAGATGTTCCAGGCTAGGTCGGGCCAGCACAGTGCCTCGCACATAGTGAGCACTTAATAAATATTTGTTGATTGACTGAGAATAATATTAATAATAATAATTTAAATGGCCAATCCCCTGGTAGTTTAGGTTCAATATTGCAATAAAACCAAGAATTAACAAAAAAAGAAATTTACTTAGCCACAGCAGGTTGGTTGTTGGTTGTTGTCCTTCATTCTTGAAGAGGATCAAAATGACATCACCAAGCTAGAGTCAGGTTTCCATGTGTCCGACTATGGCTGATCAGACCAATACGAGCTCAGAATGCTCTACCACAGGTCGGGCACAAATAGTCCATGTGAACATTTGGGGTGTATTCTCTAAATTTGCACATCCTGTGTTTCCTTTGAGCTGTTTCAATTCTGGTTTGTTCATAAAACACAGCACCTTCTCTGATGTGGGCACGCCATGCTGAGTGATCCTGTGCTAGTGTCTCCCATGTCACACAATCAATTCCAAAGTTCTTAAGAGAGATCTTGAGAGTGTCCTTGTCTCCCTTCTTCTGGGAGAACAATATTCAACAAGGATAGGCTTTGAGGACACCTCAGCTTATTGCATCAGTGGTTTTACCAGCCAAGTCTCAGAGAACCCTTCAAGCTGCTTGTGGCTGTCTTGTACTCAGGTGATGAAGAAGCCAATCAAGTCTCCAGGAAGTTATCAATTACCTTTGAAGGTGAAACTAGCCTAATTTGCACAGGATAGGGGCTAAAATATTGCTCTTATCACAGAAGGTCTGGGTTTGAATCCTATCTCAGTCACTTCCTAGTTGTGCAAATGTAGGCAAGTCACTTCACTGGGCCTCAGTTTCTTTATATGTAAAATTGAGATGATAATAGCACCTAATTTATAGCATTATTGAAAAGCTAGAGTGAGGTAATGTATGGAAAGTGCTTTGCAAAGCTTAAAGCACTATACAAATACCATTTAAAATTATTATTATTATTATTAATAATATCATTCTCAATTAACCAATAGAGTGTTGCTTCACTATCTGCCAGGCACTGTGTAGGAGGTGCTGAGGATACAAAGATAAAAATGGAGTAATCTCTACCCTCAGGGAGCTTCCATTCTATGCAGATTGAAGCAAACTATTTGCTCTTTCTTTCTTTTTTTTTGTTTCGTTTCTTCTTTCTCGTGGTTCACTACATTGATTATAATTCTTCTTTACAACTTGACTATTGTGAAAATATGTTTAACGTGAAGGTATATGTAGAACCTATATTGGATTACATGCCACCTTGGGTGGGGAGAGGGGAGGAGAAAGAGAGGAAGAAAATTTGGAACTCAAAAACTTGTGGAACTGAATGTTGTAAACTAAAAATAAATAAATTTAAAAGGAAAAAAAGGAGCTTCCATTCTATCATGGGAAACGATCTGTACATGGATGAGTGGATGAAGACTATAAGCAAAGCAAATTCAGGTGCCTTTGGGATAAAGGGAGCACCTGCCAGATTGAAAAAGGCGTTGGACAGGAGTTTGAGCTGAGCTCTGAAGGAAACTAGAGATTCTAAGAAGTGGAAAGTCCCATTCTGAGCCTCAGTTTCCTCATCTGTAAAATAAAGGATTTGGACTTGCCCAAGGTCACATAGGTACTAAGGACGCAGGTAGGATTTTAACATGGAATCCTCTCTTCAAATACAATGCTTTTTCCTGCACCTATTGCTATTAAGTGCCAACTCTGTACAAGGCACTAAGGCCTCAGTGAAAAGATATGAGGTATCCAACTTCTCTTTCTCTTCCTTCTCTTCTTCCCCTTCTCTCTTATATCAACTTCTCTTTCTCTGATCTTACCAGTTTCAATGAGTGCAACCATGGGATGACTGCCAAATTCATACATCCAGCCCTAATCTTTCTCCTCAGCTCCAGCCCCATATCAACCATCTGGGCGACATCTCTGACTTGATATCCTATCAGCATCTCCAGTTTAACACATCCAAAATGAAATTCATTATCTAAACCATTCTTTCTTCCAAATTTTACTCTTACTGTTAACAATACCTCCACTTTCCAGTAACTTAAGTTCAAAAACATTGAGACATCCTCCATTCTTCCTTTCCTTTCATCCACTGAGAGCCAACCAGTTGTTAAGTCTTGTTAATTCTCCCTCCATGACATCTTTCACATATCTCTCTCTCTCTCTCTCTCTCTCTCTCTCTCTCTCTCTCTCTCTCTCTCTCTCTCTTCCTCTCTCTCTCCTTTTTCTACAAGGTCACCACTTTGTTTCAGGCTCTCAGTACCTCTTTCCTGGACTATTAAAACAGCCTCTTAATTAGACTCCCACCTTCAACTCTTTCTCCTCTCCAAACAATACTCCACAAAACTGACAAAATGTTCTTCCGGAAGCACAGGCCTAATTATGACCCATACCCAAGAGCCTTCTATTTGTTGCATCCCCCTTTCCCACACACATCTAGAATGCAAGCAGCTTGAGGGTCAGGACTGTTTTTTGTTTTATCTTTGTCTCCTAAGCACCTGGCAAGATGCCTTGAATATGTTGTTGTGTCCAGCCCCATGGACCCTAGCATACCAGGTCCTTCTATCCTCCCCAAGTCTGTCCAAGTTCATATTTGTGGCTTCCATGACGCTCTCTATCCATTTCATCCTCTGCTGTTCCCTTTTTCTTTTGCCTTCAATTTTTCCCAACATCAGGGTCTTTTCCACAGAGTCTCATCTTCTTGTTATGTGGCCAAAGTATTTAAGCCTTGAATATAGCAGGGGTTAATAAATGCTTGTTGAATTCAATTGGACTGGATTGAAATAAAACAGGATGTCAACTATCAAGAAGCTGAAAATACATTTGAGTCCTGATTATCTCTCGCCTGGACTACAATAATAGCTTCCCAACTGGCCTCCCTGCCCTCCTGTTTCTTCCTTCTCTTATCTGTTCTTCCACACAGCTGCCAAAAGAAGTTTCCCAATTCCCAAGTCTGATCAGGTTGCTTCTCTGCAAACCCTGCCTTCCCCTCCCCCACCACACACACACACACACACACACACACACACACACACACACACAAAACACCCCACCAATTTCATTGGCTCCCTATAGTCTACTGAACAAAACACAAACTCCTCATCCTGGCCCTCAAAACACTCCACTGTTTGTCTCCAATACACATTCTTTGCTTCCAGTAGGCCCCTCTGGACTAATTCCGTTCCTCAATTTCGTCCTGTCATTTCTTGCCTCTATATCTTTGTGTCCACACTCTGTCACACTGTTCCTCCCCACCCCCACCCCATGCTTAGAAGAATCCTCTCCCATATTTCTGTCTCCTGAAATCCTTCCTTTCCTTCAAGGTCCAGTTCAGGTCCAATATTCTCTAAGAAGCTTCCCCTGACTGTCTCAGATACAAGGAATCAATCAGCATTTTTTATAAACCCTGTACTTATAACATGTAATATAATATAACACAATATATCATAATATAATATAATAAATATAATCCCCTAGGTGCTAAGGATACAAATACAAAATGAAATAGTCCCTACCCTCAAGGAATTTAAATTCTACTGGGGGAAAAATCTAGCTTGTATACAGATGAGTAAACAAAAATAAAATATATACAGAATCAATACAAAGCAATTTCCATGGGTGTTGGATGTTGGGGATGGGAGAGGGGCATTCACAACTAGAGGGATGACTTGGAGCCTCATGTCAAAGGTGGCACCCAAGCTCAGCCTGGAAGGGCTCCAGGGATCACAAGAGATGAAAGTGAGGATGGAGAGCTTCTTAGGTATGAGAATAGCCCATGCAAAGGTATAGTGAATGCAGGAGATGGCATGTTGTGTAGGCAGACTAGCAAAGTAGACCAGTTGACTGGCAAGTAGCGTTTGAGAGTGAAATGAAATTGGTCTAGAAAGATAAGTTGGAGCTAGATTGTGAAGGGCTTTTAATGCAAAACTGTATTTGTATTTTATCTTTGAAGCAATAGGGAGCCACTTATGAGCTTTGAGAAAGGGAATGGTATGAACAGACTTGTACTTTAGGAATATCGATTTGGCAACTGTTTGGAATAAGGCTACCAGTCAAGTTTGAGTCATCTCTGTCTGAACTCCTTCCTTTGTTTTAGAAAGTAGAAATGGATCTGACAAACTCCATGGTGTGTGCTTGGTGATCCTGGATGTTAATTAAGATAGTGTGGATCTCTCCACCTTTCCCATCTGTTTTCAGACCACTATCAAATTCATCAATACACAACTTTTGACTCTTTTTACTTCTTATGTGAGTTTTTGTCACTAGACTATGAGGGCCTGTACTGGCATTGCCCTTGAAGAGTTTGGCCTTTGTTTCCTTGATTAAATTAGGAGTCCTTGATGTCCTCCTTGCCTCAAGGGAAAGCCTAGTTTACATGGGTTTGAGTGGCATGTTTGTGACATCAGAGGCTTTTAGACCATGTGGGTTTAAGTTGCATTTTTGTGACGATTTTAGGTCAAGTGGCTGAGTTGCATGTGCGACTCACCTTTGACCCTGAATGAGACATATAAACCCAGAGGTTGGCTTTCTCTTTTGGAGCTCTGAGCCACAGCAGGAGTGGCGCGTAACTCTGGGTCGGCCGTTGTTATGAGCTCCCCCGCTTTGGAGAAAACTCGGGTGTTTGATGCTTCTCTGGTAACTGTAAATTGTGATTTTGTCAGACGGAAATCTATCTGTTGATTCATGTTTATTTGCTCTGTTTGTATTTGCTCTGAAGCTCAGGGTGCTGGCTTTTCCCCCTGAGCTGAGTGAATGATATTTGTATGTTGGATTAAAGTAAGATCGCTAACCCCCTTAATGGTACTTTCCTTAGTAAAGCAGATCAAAAGAACCTGTGCTTGCAGCATTTTTTGTTGTTGGGCTTGTGTTGGTCCCTTCACCCTCACAACAGCTGTTAGCCGAATTGTTGCAACAGGGCCTTAGACTTTACATACACAGTCCATCATTGGGGCCTATCCCTGAAGCCTTCCATATTAACAGAGCTTATGCCTAACCTTTCATAAACCAAGGAGGCCTCCATTTCATGATGGGGCTTTAGAGTAGCGCCTTAGCCAAGGGCCTTGTCCACAGAACATGCTCAATCAATTTTTGTTGACATGTATATACTATGTCTATCTGGAGGCAGAATGTAATCAGGGCCATAAGATTTGTTTGTTTCTTTGTTTATACAAAGTGCTAAGAGAGACCTGAGGAAAGAGAGAACAGTTGTGTTGTAGTGGAATGAATGCTGGATTTGGAGTCCAAGGACCTGGGTTTGGATCCTGGTTCTGCCACTTACTACCTGTGTGACCTCAGGCAAGTCACTTAACCTCTTGGGACCTCAATTTCTTCATCTATAAGATGAGGGGGTTAGACTAGCTGGCCTCTAAGGTCTTTTCTAACGCTAAATCTATGATTCTAATTCCATCTTAGTGGGATCATTGGAACCTTTGTGGAGGAGATGGCATCTGGACTGGGCTTTGAATGATGAGAGAGGTATCAGCAGGTTGAGATAAGAAAGGGAGGGAAAAGGAATCCCAGGAATAGAGGACATTGTGGACAGAGACATGGAGGTGGGGGAACAGTAAAAACAAGCTCAGGGAATGCTGGAAAGTCCTATTTGACTGGAGTCATACTAAGCCTCCCACATCAAATCAGATCTGTGAGGTCTGGATGAATCTCTTGTCCTTCTCTTAGCGGCTAATGATGGGGGAACTGAGAGGTCTGCCTACCCCGAGATGGTTAGTGGACATTAGTCAGATATTTGATGTGCTTTTTTTTAGGTGATAGGGAGTAGCCGTGACCTGATATCACAGTAATGACTTCCTGTTGGGAATGTCATACAGGGTACTTGTGCCTATTCACTGAATGGGTGTAACTTACTCAAAGTGAGGACCTGAAAAGGCCTTAGCCTGAAAGGGCCAGGGTCTCCCAATGCATCCTGGGCCATCTCCAGTTGTCCTGGCGAGTATCAAACCACTGGACCCAGATGGCTCTGGAGGAGAAAGTGAGGCCGGTGACTGCACAGCCCTCCCTCACTCAAATTAAAGTCAACTGCAAGTCATATCATCATTTCCCTGATGTCATGGTCCTCTTTGAGAACGAAGGACAAATACACAACAACAATTATTCAGGAGATTTGTGCTTTGGGTAGGAACTGCAATAGGTAACACCCCCTGCCCAGCCCCTCATCCCAGCCAATGTCTATTCCAACTATAGGGCTATGACTCTGTGGATGTTTTCCCACCCTTAGTAGAGACGAATGACAATCCAGATGTATCAGGGGAGACAGGGTGTTTTAGAAGAACTACATCTGAAGTCAGAAGACCTGGGTTCAAATCTGGTCTCTTACTGTCTCTTACTAGTTATGTGACTTGAGCAAGTCCTTTAACAACTCTGAGCCTTAGTTTCCTCATATGTAAAATGAGAATTAAAAAACAACCTCACATACACGCATTACCTACCTCACAGGGTTGGTTTGGGGGAAAATGCTTTGCAAACCTGATAGAGACGTAAGCTATGATTGTCCTTTCCCTGGTCCCAGGAGGAAGAGGGGAGGAAAAGAGAGATGGCCCCTCTGCTGAAGCCACCCAACCAGATCCTTGCAGCCAGAGATCCCTGTTCAAATGATTGCAATAACCAGTCCACAACTTCCAGCACATCTCTACCAGACTGGCTAGGCCAGGCCATAGGAGTCAAGCCTTCTGGGCTCCATCCTTACTTCTACTGACTGGCTCTGTCATCTTGGGGAAGGCTTTTTGTCTCTGGGGGCCTGTTCCTTCAGCTCCAAAACTGAGACGATCCCTGTTTCTGTCTGCTCCTGAGCATGGAAATAAGTGAGATGATGTCTGGAAAGTGCTCAGAGTTCCCAGGAGGGCCATGCTCTAGAAATTCACAACACCCATATAAACAATAACAGTGAAATGATTTCAACGTCATAGGAGGACCTCGAACATTCTGGCAGATTTCTTCAGAATTGAGAAAACATCTCCAGTGGGGTCAAGGAACAAGCCTATATGGAACCCTGCCCTCCAAATGGAAAGAAACATAGGGTCACAGAATATCAGATCTAGAAGGGACCTCAGAGGTCATATGTCACATTTCCCCTTCATGTACCTTCCATTCCAGTCAGACTGGCCTGGAAGCTATTACTTTGAACATAACGTTACATTTCCTACCTCTGAGCATTTGCCCAGGCACAGCCCCCCCTGCCTAGAATGCAATCACTCCTTACCTTTGTCTCATAAACTCCCTAGCTTCCTTCAGCTGCACAGCTCAGCCCTGCCTTCTACTCAAGGGGTTAACACTCTCTTTCTAATGAATTTACTTTATACTGCTTCAAACAGACTTTGCATTTACTTCTTGTGTTCTTCCTCACCTTCTCCCTTCTCCACCCCAGGAGGATGTAAACAATTCCTGGAGGGCAGGGACAATTTTTTTCCTTTGTATTCTCAGAGCCTGGCTCTGAGGCGCCCAATACATGTTTGTTTAGTTGGCCAGACTTGAACTGAATTGACTCTAGCCTAACTCCTGCCTGGGAAGGAGCCCTCTCTAGAACAGTGACACCCCCGAGATTGGGTCCCTGGCCCTTCCAGTAAATCCCCGGCATGCATGGTTTGTTTTAGTATCATACCTCTCTCCAGACAGCTCTTGGAGCAGTTGTCTCTGAGCCTCTCAAAGGGCCGTTACCAACCCAGCTCCCTCCAAACATTCTGGGAAGAGGCGTGGACGAAGAGCATTACACCAAGAGGGCCCCAAACCCCTGGGTGACACGTTTGATTTTGTTTTTTTGTTTTTGGACAGGGCTCATCTGGTTTTAATCCTGTGAAATTTAAAAAATGTCCCTGGGAAGGAACATCTTCTATTTTTAAGCTCCTCCCAGATGGGTTGGGCAATACCAGCTCTAACTGCCTCAATGTTCTTTGGGGACCCAAGCTGTGGGAAGTTCTATCTCCAGAGCTATCTCCCTGAGACCAGGCATCACGGGTCCCAAGGAAAGCCCAATGAAGAAAGCCCTTTCAGATCCCTGGAACTAGGAGCCTTCCTGCATGAAGAGAAACCATATAAATTCTTGTCCTGGCTCAGCTACTAATTTTTGGGCAAATTAGATTACCTCCCTAGGCCTTAGTTTTCTTATCAATAAAATGAAGCTCAGATGATCTCTAAGGTCCCCCTGACCAGATCTAACATTCTAGGCATTTGATTCTGATGCACTGGCATCCTTGCCCTAGCTTGTTAACGACTGTGATCTATTTATTTCGTGAGACCCTGATGCAGGCTGTGGGATCAGGCTCAGAAAAGATAGCGTTTATTTCCAGATGCTCACACATCGGTCTAAATTGTCCCTAGGCCAGGTAGCTACAAAATATTAGCCTGCCTAGGCCACCTAGATTTTTCATCTTTCAAGAAGCAAGATCAGTTTTCTTTGGCCCTTTTCACTGTCAGAGCCAGAGTGAGCATGGGACAAAGGGAGCTTTGGCCAAGAACACCAATGTCCAAGGGTGCTTCCTCTGTGGATGGGCGTACTTCTCGGCTGTAACTACTGACCCATACCTTGTCTCGCCATCTTCAAGTTTCTACATCCACAGCACAACTGCCCAATGCTTCCAACCTAAGAGTTTCCTTGTCCTAGCACTCCTGTCTAGCCCACTTTCCCAGTAAGGAGGGGGGCCTGGGTTCTCTGGGAGTGGGGCAGTCCCTTCTCCTGGCAGGACTGCACGCACAGGCAGACTCTCTTTTGTTTGCCCCCCTCCAGTATCCTTTGCCCTTCTGTGACCCAGTTGTTTTTGCTCTAGGTCAAAGAATTCCTAGTTGTGGCTCTGGGTTACTAGGCTTAGAGAAGAAATCCTCTCTTCTTTAACTTATCTGCTGTTTGGGATTAATTGAACCTGAGGACTGTGGACTTTGCATGACAGACAGGGAAGGTATACATAGAAGAATAAGTAGAAGCAAAAATCAAGACTATGGCATGGGGGAAAGGGAGGTTCCATACCCAGCCAGCAGAGACAGCATGTTCATCATTATTAACCTGCAGTGACATGAGACCTGGTTTGGTCAGAATAGGCCTAGTTGTCAACCATCACTTCAATCTAGTTGACAGAGAAGCAGTGAATATATCAGCAGCTCTCAACTGGACAAGATGGGCAAATTGTCCAGACTGGAGTGGAGAAGACCCTGTGCCAGTTGTATACAAACTATGAAGTGCCTTTTCTGTCTCTGTGAATTGCCATAGCTGAGTTTGAGGCAGAGAACATGGTAGTTCACAAAAGCTAGTGCTCTTCCCAGGATACTCTGCTGCCTCCCAGTCACACTAGATGCAATCTCTCCTTGTCTGCCTCCCTCCCTCCCTTCCCCTCTTTTTTCTTGCCTCTCTCTTGTTGTGAGTACCATGTTATGAGTGTTACAACTGGATCCTGCTGAGAAGCCATCTAGGAACTAAGCAGGCTCCAGACTGAGATGTAGGAGGCCTGGGAAATGTGGCTGTTTATAAGACCTCCCAAATAGTTCACACAGCTAGCTAGTGGCAAATTCCAGATAGAAATGTAGATCTCCTTTCCACCAGAATATTCTGCTTATCTTGAAGCTTAGACTAGGCCAACCCTGGGACAGCTGAGGGGGACAATCCTCCTGATCCTGCCTTGGTGCTCAGCCTGGGGGCAGGGAAAAAAGGAGAAGCACAAGCTGTTCTCTCGAGTTCCTAGGTCAGAAATGTGATTACCTTGAGAAGAACAGCAGTAGGAGAACCCTAGGGCTACGGCCACCAATAGGTCCTCTCCAGGATCTCACTTACTTGGCTCCAAAGCAGCCCTCTGTCCTGAGCCCAAATAAAAGTCAGGATGAGTCAGAATCAGATAACCCAGGGTCAAATCCCACCACTGCCACTGCAGTCACAGGATCATGGATTTAGAGCTAGAAGTCACCTCAGAGACCATTCTGCCAATCAGTCGATAAGTCTTCATTAAGCACCTACTGTGTGCCAGGCACCATACTAAACACTGGGAAATACAAAAAGAGGCAAAGACAGTCCCTGTCCTCATGGGGCTTACAACATAATGGGGGAGACAACATGCGAACAAATATGTACAAACAAACCGTATACAGGACAATTAGGAGATGATCAACAGAGGGGAAGGCACGAGAATTAAGAATGATTGGGCAAGACTTCCTGTGGAAGGTGAGCTTTTAGTCTGGATTTGAAGGAAGCCAGGGCAGTCAGTAAGTGAAGAGAGAGAATTCCAGGAGTGGAAGAAAACCAGTGAAAGATGCCAGGAGTCTGGAGATGGAATGTCTTGTTCAAGGGACAGCTGAGGTCAATGTCGATGGATTGAAGAGGACATAGTGGTGAGTCAAGTGCAAGAAGATTATGTGTGTGCGGTGCGCATGTGTGCGAGTGCGTGTGTGGGCGTGTGCGTGCGTGTGTGCGTGTGTGTGTGTGTGTGTGTGTGTGTGTGTGTGTGTGTGTGTAGGGTGTTAGGATGAGAATTTATATTTCATCCTGGAGGCAATAGGGGGTGACGTGATCAGACTTGTGCTTTTGGAAAATCACATTAGTGGCTGAATGGAGGATAGACTGGAGTGGGGAGAGACTTGAGGCAGTAGACTCACTAGCAGACCACTGCAATAATCCGGATGTGAGGGGATGAGGGCCTACACCGGCCGTATCAGGAGTGAGGCCTTGGTAAAGATTGAATATGGGGGATGACAGGTAGTGACGAATGCAGGATAACCTCCTAGCCTGGTAGCCTGGGAGGGTGGTATTGCCCTCTATGGTAATAGTGAAGTTTGGAAGGGGTTATCAGGGGTGGGGAACCTGTGGCTTTGAGGCCACATGTGGCCTTGAGGCTGCAGGTTCCCCACCCTCGGCATAGATTTTAAAGGGAAAGGCAATGAGTTCCACTTTGGATATGTTGAGTTTGAGATGTCCACTGGACATTCAGTTCAAGATGTCTGAAAGGCCAAGCCCAACGTTTCACATTTGAGGAAACTGATAGCCAGTAAGGGTGAGTTGCCCAGGAACATGTAGGCAGTAAATAGCATAGCTAACTGAAATCTTCTCACTCCAAATCCAGTGTACTTGCCACTGATCTATGCTGCTTCGTAGTTCCACTAATTCAAAGTGGGACTTTGGACAAGCCAGCTCCCCTCTTGGGACCCTAAATTTCCTTCCCAGGGAAGGGAATGAGCATTTGCTTAGTACCTACTATGTGCCAGGCACACTGCTAAGTACTAAATATCATCTCATTTAGAAAATGTGTGGGCTGGATCATTAATGCCTTTCAACTCAAAATCTTTCGGTCCTACAGTTCACAGTGTTCCCCCACCAGCCCTGGAGATTTTCAGGCTCAAAGAGGGGATGGGAAAGGAGGGAGTAGGTTGGCATCCAGTGCCTAGGACACTTGGGATCTCTCCCTTGGTTTGCTAGTTGACCATTTCTTCTTCCTTCACCTCGCAAAGAGTGGAAATTCCCTGGCCCTGTTCTTTCCTCCCTTCCTCCCTCCCTGGCATGCCCGGAGGCTTAAATGCAACTCCCCAGTCCATAATAAAATTTAAAACAAGACAACAGTCCTGGGAGGATGAATGAGATTAATGCTAATAAAAGTGCTTTGAGCTCCGTGGAAGAGAGTTGCCTTCCAAGACCAGGTCTCATTATTGAGGAGGACAGAGACAGCTCTTTTTTTTAAGCTGTGTTCCCCCATTATTAGCTCATCTCTCAGACTGGTGGAGTGGAAGAAGAAAGCTTGGGTCCTTAAGGGAGAAAACCAAGACCCAGGGCGGGGAGAGACTCTAACAATTCACTAGAACCAGATTGCTGTTTCCAGAATTCCTCTGTTCTCCAAGATTTCACAAAGAATGCAAGAGGGAAGCACCAGAATCCTCTTTGCCCTCTACTCTTTGGTTCCCCACTCCTCATTGAATCAACTGCGCTGTTGTTTCTTAATGTGGGAGAGATGTGATCCTGAGCCTACAGGATGGCCTAGAAGAAGTCACTTTTTATGTAGTTTGAGAAAAGTGGCCTCCAAAAGTTCAGTCCCTGGATGGCTTTTCACTGGTCCCTTTGTGAAACTGGTAACTCTTGGTCCCTGGCACTCATGACAGGAGAGGGAGGAAGAAAGAGAGCAAGTGAGGGAGAGAGGGGTTGTGCCTGGGGTGGCTGGGAGATGGGAGGATACAGTAGGGAAGAACACTAGACTAAAAGGCAGGAGACAGGGTCTACCCATCTTCTTTCTGCCTCTAATTCTGTGTTACCTGAGGCAAAACCCATCCCTCCTCGGATCCTGAGTTCCTCAGCTATGAAATGGGTGGGGCACGATGGAAGAAGGTTCTATGAGGTGATTTCTAAGGTCCCTTAAGGCTTTAACATTCGAGGATTCTGGGAAGTCTTGGAGTCCATCTCAAGGTCCAAGAGGATTTTTCTTCACTGATTGCAAACCCAGACATGCCTTCAATTCAACAAGCATTTATTGAATACCTACTATTTGCTAGAAACTGCTGTGCTTGGAGTTTACTAGTCATTGCCCTCAAAACACTTATATTCTTCTGGGGGCAAACAGTAAGTAAACCAATGAGAAAACACAAAATATAAACATCTGAAATAGAAAGCAGGTGGGTGGGTAGGTACTAACAACTGGGAGGGAATCCAGAAAGACTTCAAGTAGGAGGTGGCCTATGAGCTGTGCTTTGGAAGAGAGCTAGGGATTCTACCCCTTGGATGTGTAGAGGGAGTGAATCTTGGGCCTGGAGGAATCCCAGGCAAGCCACCTCAATCAGGGACCTACAGTGATCTGTCATCGTCAAGGCCACTGCATGTGCGTAACTCATTCTCTGGAACACTGTTTATACAAATCTTTTGCAAAGTGCCAGCTGTGACAAGTAGCTCTCCAGGGCCTGGGCAGCTGCCAGGAGGACCCTGGGTAGTCAACCAGGGACCTGTCCTTGTCCATCCTTTTCCGGTCCTTCAGGCAGCTGGGGGGAGGAGATTACTGCTGCCTACATGCTGTGCTCTCCTGGTAAGACTCGGTAGTGTGTGTCTACTCTGGTCTCTGAAGCCTGCTATAGGAGGGAAAGGAGGCACTTTCCCCAGGGTCCCCTTCCTTCCTGGTGAGGGACTATGCACCAGAGGTCTATAGTTCAACACATTAGCTAGCTTTGTGTAAATGGCAGATTTGATAAGCATGCCATTTATGCCTCTATCCAAGTCACTGATAAAAGTTAAAATGGCCCCAGGGGATCACAGATCCCCAGAGGACTCCTCCAGACATATCTTTTCTAGTTGGCATTGAACCATCCATGATTATTCTTTGGATCTGGCCAGCTGTTCCCAAACCATCTAACTGATGTTCTCTAGCCCACATTTCTCCATCTCATTTACAAATATACATCAGCTACTTTATAAAATATTTTTGCTAAAATCTAGGTTAAACAGTATCTGCGCCATTTCCCTGTTCAGTCTTGTAAAGTTGACAGAAAAGAAAAAGAGGGCGAGTCTGGCATGACCTGTGCTTGAAGCCTTGGTCACTGCTTCCTTTTTGAGATATTTACAAACCCTCCCTTTAATAATACATTCTAGAATTTTGCCCAAGTATTGAAGTGAAGGACACTGCCCTGTACTTTTTAGGCTATGATCTCTTCCTTTTTTTTTTTTTTTGAAAACTAGGCCATTTACTCTTCCCTGGTCCTGTGGTAATTTTCCCATTCTCCACAGTCAAGAAAAACTTCCTAAAAATGAGAGCTGACCAAAAGCAGAATGAGTGCTTCAGGAAGTGAGCTCTCTCTTGTTTAGAGTCTTCATGCAAAGGCTGGATGACCTTTTGTTGAGTGTGTCATAGTGAGGATTCCTCTTGGAATAGCTTAGACTAGCTAATAACCCAGGTCTCTTCTGAATCTCAAATTCTGTGATTCTGGGGTAGGAGGGTAAAGAGGATGGGCACTTCAGTCTGGCTTTATGTTTGCCAAAAAGCTAAGGGAAGAAGCTGGAGCCAAGTTCAGGTGCAGGCAGCTGGATACAGGAATCAGCACAATGTAAGGAAATGAGCTGAAAGGGCCAGACACAGCCTCTGGGAAATAAAAACAGAACAACAGCAAAAGAAAAAAAATAACCTCGGCCTGAGAAAATTGGGGAAACAGTAAAGGGGATGTGCCAGTGGGGCCAATGGGGAGGTGGAGGAAGACTAGGCAGAATGCAGGAAGTACAGGCCAGAGGGACAGGCTCCTTAAACAGAATGCTTGGATGGATCCCTGAAGTCCCTAATGTGGGAACTCCCCCCACCCCCCACCACCAAGGTACAGATTGCCACCCATCCATGCTTTTCCATCTTGTACAAGTCTCGTCCTCATCTTGTCTTAAATCCTCCAGTGGGTCCAGCCCTCTCTCCTCTTCCCCACCCCCTCAAAACCCTGCTTGTATTCTTTTAGGATTTTGTGGCAGATACCAGGGCCACGACGGATCATCTCTCCACTTCCACATGTGACGGGCCCACCACATTTTCCAATCATACATGTCCTAGCCCTTGCCTTTCACACCATCTCTCGATCACAAATCCGCCTGTCTACATGCTGCAGCCTGTTTACACCCACTGTTGCCCTTTGGGTCACCAGCAATTTTGATTCTTCTGAGGTCGTGGTATCCCATGATTCATGTCTATAAAGCATCACAGGTAGCATACAGAGACTTATTCTCTGTTCTTCGTTACAGGGCAGAACTAGATGCAATGCCTGGAAGACACAGGGAGGTAGACATTGGCTCAGCATAAGCCAGGACTTCCTAACAGTTCAAGTGTCCTGTGGAAGCCCAGGACTGCCTGTTCCTGAATGTGCTGAAGCAGAGGACGGAGCACCTCTTCAGGCTGCTTCCTGCAGGGAAGGGGAAAGCCGGACTGGATTCCCTTCTAGCACTAGGATTCTTTGCTCCTTCCTGAGCCTTTACAGTTGCCTTACATACTGGTTCCAGGATCACAGTCTATTTAGAGCCCTTCACACCCTAGCCCTTTCCTTTACACCCTCCCAGTCTTACACTTTACTTCCCTTCATATACTCTACAGCTGGTCTGAACTGGTTTTGTTTCTGTTCCTCCCACATAACATTCCATTCCCTGCCTCCATGCAGTTGCACTGGCTGTCCCTCACACCTGGAATGCTTTCTCTCCTCACCTTGGACTCCTGGCTTCCCTGGGTTCCTTTGAGACTCAGCTTTAACCAACCTCCTGCCAGAGGTTTTTCTAGGTCCTTGTTCCCCACTCCTGCAGTCCCTTCCCTCTGACATTAACTCCCATTGACAATGCATGTAACTTGTTCATACATAGGCATTTGTATGTTGTCTCCTCCATTAGAATGGGAGCTCCTTGAGGTCAGGGACCATGCTTTTGCTTTTCTTGGTGTCCCCAGTGCTTCCCTCAGTGTCTGGTACATGGTTAATATATACTAAATGCTTTCCACTGAATCACCCATACCCAATGGTGATACTATGCATAACAAAGCACTTTAAAGTTAACAAAGCACTTTAGAGATGTGATCTCTCTTAAGCCTCACAACTCTGGGAGGTAGCTACTACAGGTATAATTATCCCCACTTTGCTTATGAGGAAACTGAGACCTAGATAGGTTAAACGATTTGCCTATGGTTGTGAAACTATTTTAATAGCTATTTGAGACAGACCAATCCATCAAATAACATATAGTAAGCTCCTATTATGCACCCCAACTGTGCTGGGCACTCAGGATACAAAGACAGAAAAGAAACAGATATTGTCCTCAAGGAACTTACATTCTGTTGGGATTTGAAACTGCATCATCCCAGACTCTTCCTGAGTTCAAATCTGGCCTCAAATACTTACTAACTATATGACCCTGGACAAGTCACTTAACCCTGTTTGCTTCAGTTTCCTTATGTGTAAAATGAGCTGGAGAAGGAAATGGTAAACCACGCCAGTATACCAAGAAAACCCCAAATGGGGTCACGAAGAGTGGGGCATGACTGAAAATGACTAAACAACATCCTGGATGTACTTTAGCACTCTATTCACTATGAGGCACTGCCCTGACAACCCTGAATAATGGAAGAGAGGACCTAGGTTGAAGAGGCAGAAGACAAAAAGTGGTGTTCCAGTCTATCTCGACCCCTAACTAGCTGGGTAACCTTGGACAAATCACTCATCTTTTGGGGCTTCAGTGCCTCCTCTGTCAAATGAAGGCATTGAACATTGTAATGCCCCACTCACAGAAAACCAATAAGAACATTTGGTGTCTTTTCAACAAGGCACTGGGGGCAGTAAACCCTGAGAGGTAAGGAGTGGATGAGGTGGGAGACATTGGGTACCAGCACCATCACCAGCACCAGCACTGGGAAGGAGATGAAGAGTCCTAGGGTACTGACTTGGTGGGAAATCCCCTGTCCTTGGTGCTAAAGATCCTCATTCTTTCTCAGGCCACAGACCTCTCTGGGAGACAAAACACGTGCAAACCATAGGACCCAGCATTTCCCACCGCATCCTTAGTAAGGACAAAGCTTAATAAAAATTTGTGTTAAGCACTTTGTTCCAGGCACTGTGCTAAGTGCTGCATATACAAAAGCAAGCAAACGAGAACGTCCCTGCCTTCAAGAGCTTACAATCTAATAAAAGAAGGCAACACAAAGGGAAGCTACAGTTGGAAGCAGAGCGAATCCTGGTTCAGAAATGTCTAGGCAATCTTGTGGGGCCTGATTTGGAGCAAGACTTTTTTTTTTGCATATTTGTCATTTGCCATTAACTCACTCCCTCCAAAAACCCTTTTGAAATAAACAAATAAGCATAGTCAGAGCAAAATAAATGAACAAACTGGCTATGTCTGAAAATGTATAACTCAGTATATAGCTCTAGCCTGTCCTCAGCATGCTTTATCATCAGTCTTCTGAGATCATGACTGGTCACAGCATTGATCAGCATTCTGAAGTTTCCCGAACTTCAACACTTTATAAATCCTTTTTCATTCATTCATCAATACAACATCTTAAAAAAAATCTACCAAAGGAAAGGATAAGATTTTCAAGAGAATTTTTAAAAAGGCCATTTTGATACTGTCTTAATTATAATATATACTTTTTATAAAATGTAAACTGTATATCAATTTGTCATTTAGTTAATGAACATTCATTAAAGTATTTCCTATGTGCCAGGGTGCATGGGGTGTACAGGGAGGACTAGCACCTGTGGTGTGAGGACTTGCCAAGCCCTTTTCAGGGCTGCTCATCTACCCTTGGTGTCTACCTGGCACTCAACTCTCACCTGTGGTTCCAAGAAGCTGTAGCATGCACAGCAGCCACACCCCAGTAAAACCATCTTGGCAGATGGGTTAAACCAGGTTAAAGGTAACTGAAATGCCTCAAACCCACTGGTGAGTTAGGGGGATGTCCACCCCAACCATGTGAAGACTTCCCGGGAAGGATAATACAGGTTGCAGGCCTGGGTGACTATGAGGTGATGGTGCCCTTGACAGTGATTGGAAAATTAAGGAAAGAGAAATACTGTGGGGGAAATAGAATTACTTTTCTTCTGGGTACCTTGAATTTGGGATGCCAGCAGGATGTCCAGTTTGGTATGTCCATGAGGCAGTTGGTGATGTAGCTCAGCAGAGAGGCTAGGGCTGGATATATAGAATCGCAACCTCATATACAATTCTCTTTTTTTGTTCTTCTTTGTATATTGGAATGTTTGTGTGTGTTTTGCTAAGTTTTGTGTGTGTGTGTGTGTGTGTGTGTGTGTGTGTGTATTTCAAGTGGTCCTACCACAGAGAAGTCATCTCATAATTGTGATGGAAACTATCCTAAGTATTAAAGAAATATTAATACAAATACTGGGTCAGCCTGGGTGAGGCGGGGGTGAGAAGAACCCTCACAGAACTCCTTTCTGTAGGGAAAAGCTACATATGATACTTACTTACATGGCCCTGGACAGGCCCTGGGCTTTGCTGTTCACATTCCATTTTGTTCTTCCCCCAGATGTCCCGAGCCTGTCCTCCTGCTGCAGAGACTGTTGTCAGGTTTTTTCAGTGGACTCATTCAAACACCCATGGGAGGAGAATTAGAGCCCCATGGTTCCCTTCCAACCAGCAGTGGGTTGGAGGGGAGAACCTGGCACCTGAAAGCTGGTAACTGACTCCTTCTGCCCTTCTCCAGGTGGGTCAGTGACCACAAGGTAGACCAAACAATCCCCATGAGTCCAGCATTTTAGGACTACAAGGCCTTTGCTTATTTCTCCTTGGGTTGGAAGAATATGAAAAGGATAAATTATTCAGAAGCCATTGGGAAAATGCCCAATGGCCTCTGGGGTTAGACAGCCCTGGTCCCTTTTCCCACAATGAATCACTCTATGAAGCGTTTCAGGAGAGTCACATGAGAAGCTGAAGTGTCAGGGGAGAACGTGGGGAGGGCATGGGAGGTGCCAAGGGAGTGGAGGGTATCAAGGGTTCTCTGCCCAGCTCCCACCTAGCTTGTAAGACAATGAAAGGCAGGATTTACCAAGCCCTTCCCCATGCCCTGAGCCAACCTGGGCCGTGTTCCACAGAATGAAACAAGGCCAAGGGAAAATCCCAAGCTCAGAAAGGAGTCTGAACTGTGAAGGTCAGTATGAGTGGAGAAACCCCTTGTAACCTTTGCAGGGTTACATTTAAAACCGAGAGGGGTCTTTGCAGAGGGGAAGGACAATAGATGGAACATTGCACACATGAGGCAGCTAGGTGGTACCATGGAATAAGTGCTGGCCCTGGAGTCAGGAAGACCTAAGTTCAAATCTGGCCTCAGATACTGCCTAGCTGTGTGACCCTGGGCAAGTCACTTAACCTCTGTTCGTCTCAGTTTCCTCCACTAAAAAATGGAGATACTAATAATACCTGCCTCCCAGGGTTGTTATAAGGCTCAAATAAGATAATAATTGCTGAGCATTTAGCCTGGAACATTTGCTGTTGTTCAGTCTTTTCTGACTTTTGTCCATTGGGTTTTCTTGGCAAAGACACTGCAGTAGTTTGCCCCTTCCTTCTCCAGTGTGTCCCCATTTTTACAGATAGGAACTGAGACAAATAAGGGTTAAGTGACTTGCCTAGGGTCACACAGCTAAGAAGTATCTGAGGTCAGATTTGAGCTCAGATCTTCCTGACTCCAGACGTGTTGCTCTATCCACTTGCACCACCTAGCTGCCCCATGCCTGGCATACAGTAAGTGCTATATAAATGCTAGTTATAATAATAGTTATCATTATTCGGTTTATGTGTTGCTTAGTTAACTGCTTTCTCCTTTTCTTTGGAAAACTTAGGGGAAGGAGGAGAGAGATACTTGGAATGAAGATGATGTAAAAACAAAATATATGAATGAAAAAGTTTGTTTTTTTTTCATCTAGAGCCGCAGTATGGGTAAGTTAGGATGGTGGTCCTTTGCCTCACAGGTGGTCCCCTAGCCTAGGCAAGACCAGGCCAAACACCAAAGTTTTTCTAAGTCCTTGACCTGTGATGTTCATGGGCTCTCACCAGGCTTCTCGTGCTCCTCTAGGGCCCTAAGCTCATTGCAAGGGCATCAACTTGATACAGTCAGTCAGTTACCGAGCATTTATGAAGTGCTTACTCTGTGCCAGGGACTGTGCTAAGAGCTGGGAATACAAAGAAAGGCAAAAAGACATTCCTTTCCCTCAGAGGGCTTATATTCCAAGGGAGGCACATGTAAATAACTACGTACGTGTAAGATACAGGCAGAGTACAGTTCATCTGGTAGCTTGCCATAGGCACAGACCTGACCAAAGGCGAGAAAGGACATTGGACATGGAGAAGAACTGGGAGCAAGGTCTGGGGCTGATACTAACTAACTGGGATGCCTTGGGTGAGTGCCTTTACCTCTTTGGGTCTGAGTCACCTTATCGATGAAATGCGGGTAGCACTATTTCTTTGCTACACTTCACAGTATTGTGAGCAAGCCTAACCTTAAAATGATGTAGAGCAATTAAGCATAGGAGACAATTGTGAGCTCCATTCCACCCACCCCCTTAAGTCCCTCTGAGTCCAGACTAGGGGTGTTTTGGGGGTCAGGAAGGAACCCCTCTGATTCTCACCAGATCTGACTCATCCCTCCCTTGCCTTGGGCAGAATGTGGGCTGGGAAAAGGTGTCAGTCGCATTCCTCCTAAAGCCCAAGTCTTAGGCCTTAACAAAGGGAGGCAGGATCAGAGCTACCCACAGCACAATTGTGAAGGCTGAAAGGTTTGTTTTTGGTGTGTCAACCCCTGCCTCATCACACACATACACCCCACCCCTCAGCTCAGCCTGACATTCCCTCCTCAGCAGACACTTACTCTGGGGGCTTCATTGTCGGGGGTCTCTGTAGTCTCTGTCTGGCACCTCCATACTGGCCCTCCTGACCCTTGGGTAATTGGGTGTGCCCTCCACGGTCAGGGCTCGTAACCAGGGATGTGCCGGCAAATGCTAGACAACCAGCTGCACAACACACTCTTAAATTTAATCTGCGTTAACATTTTCTCTATTAATTTCTTAAGTCTCTAAGCAATCAACAAAACAATACATCAGGTCCTGATCTGTAACATTTGTCAATTTCCAAGGTGTATAAATGTGCCCAGCTGTTTCCAGCACAGCCTGCTTGTCTCCCCACCCTGCTAAAAATCACCTGGCCTTCATCTGCTCTCTGGGCTTTCTAAGGGGACAGTTGACTAAGCAGGCACCAAATCCACTGGAATGTGCTAATGGAAAGGAACTTAAAGGTACCTCTCCATCCCCAACGCCCTTCCTCCTTCCTCTTCGAAGATCAGATTTATATGGGAAGGGACCTCAGAGATCGTGCGGTTCAGATGGGGATCATTATATCACTGATGAGAAAACTGAAGCCCAGTTAGGTTAAATGACTTAGGAGCAGAGTAGCAGACTTTGAACCTAGAACCTCTGACTCCAAATCTTTTTTTTCCTATTATCCTATGCTGTAAAACAGGTTCATATAAACATGAGTTGTTTGTGGTTGTTGTTGTTTTCATAGTGGTTTTCTGGAGGCAGAAAACCAAGGCTAGCCTAGAGAAATGACTAGCGTTTCAGAACACGTGGTGCCTTGTGATGCTGTGCTTCTTGTACAGACAGCACTGAGCCTTGGCGCAGAATCCTGGGTCACCACCCAAGGCTGGTGAGTTCACGAACAGGTGCTGCCCCTGCTCTGGCAGGGAGAACACACTACAGGTGCCTTGTACCCACCGGGTGTTCCAGTGAGAGATAACCATAAGAGTGACAAGACCACCTTCCATCTAGATAAGATTCTGCCTTTTATCTACTAGCTCATATGATCCTCATTTACAATGGCTGCCTGTGAGGTGGGCATTGTCATCTTTTGTTGCGAATGAAGAAACTGACTTTCCAATGTGGTTAGGCAGAACCAGAGCCAGAGCCCAAAGGATCAGAAGTCAGTGGTGCTGTCCTCAAGGAGCTTATGGTCTAGTTGGGGAGATGAAGAAAACAGGCAAGGAACCGAGGACCAGCTCACAGGAAAGGCAAGTCTGAGAAGTACAGAGATAGTGCTCCATAAAAGGGGCACCTGGGATGGTCTGGGCTTGAGAACTGGTATGAACCTTAGACATTGTTGAGTCCAATGGCCTCATCTTAGAGACGAGGAAGCTGATGTCAAGGGAAATGAAATAACTTGGCTAAAGTTATACAGTGGGGCAACTAGATGGCAAAGTGGATAGGGTGATGGGCCTGGAGTCATAAAGACTCATCTTCATGAGTACAAATCCAGCCTCAAACATTTCTAGCTGTGTGACCCCGGGAAAGTCACTTAACCGTGTTTGCCTCAGTTTCCTCATCTGTAAAATGACCCAGAGAAGGAAATGGCAAACTGCTCCTGTATCTTTGCCAAGAAAACCCCAATTGGGGTCATGAAGAATCAGAAATAATTGAATAACAACAACAACAACAAAATAACAGTCATACAGTAGCAGAGTCACACAAAATACCAGAATGTGACAGTTGGAAGGGAGCTCACACTGGTCCCTAGATTCAAAAGCCAGATCCTCTGGACTCTGAATCCTATTTGTTTTCCAGAGCACCCCTGGTGATGCAGTGAGGCTTTGTAAGGCTTCAAGGCTTCAGGGTCTCTTTGCTCCTGCTTCTGGAGCTACAGGGTCCCTGGTCTCTCCAAGCTGTCAATGCCTCAGTGGGAGGGAAAAGGGGTGGAGTGGTCAGTCAATCAAGTTGCTGGGTTGTTCAGTGTGACTCATCCATCCCTGGACTGGTGCCAGGGTGAGTCATCCACAAAGAGAGTCCGATGTGCCATTAGATTCAGACACGCCACTGCCCACTGTATAATTACAGAGTCCCCTCCTGGGTGGAAATATCCATGTGCAGCCCAGATGACTCCATTAGCATGAGACTGTCCTTTCAAAACTGCATGGAGCCCCACCTGTCCAGGTGAGCGTGGGCTAGTGGAGTAGAACTGTAGAAATCATGTTGTCTCTGGGGAGATGACCCGGGCTCAGATTCAGCCTTTGCTACTTCCAGCCTAAAGACAAGTCATTATACCTCAGTTTCCTCATCTGTAACATAAGGACAGAGTAGGTGGAACTGAAAGTAAAGTCCCTTCCAGCTCTAAGTCTAATGATCTATAATTGCCTTGACCCTCTCTGTCTACTTATCCCTCCCCTCCAACCAGCATTGACAGTCTGTCTCAGGAGAATGCCTCCAGTTTGAATTTAACCACTAAGAGCTGAGGGCCCTGGGTCCAAGCAATCTTTGTGTCCTCATCCAGGCTTAGCCACTGATTTTTTAAGGAGGAATAAGGGGGAGAAATGCTTGGCAAGTTGCCCTGAGACTTTCTCTGCCTTCCTTAGACAGAAGAGAATTCCCCCTTGTCACAGAGCTAAGGGTGGGGGGAGGTGTAGAATTAATAAGGGAGACCATCTTCTTGGGCTCTGCAAATATCAGTTTAAAAGGATCTAAAAAGCCCTTGGGTGGGGGAGTCTCCTGCACTACCACAATCATATCTGCTCTTTTATTATATTCATATTCAAATCAGAAGACTTTGAATATGCAATGATCATCAGAGATGTGCCTATAAGTGGGAGGCCTGAGGCATAGAGAAGTGAGGCCACTCACCCTGGGAGTGAAGAGTCCTCTAGTCTACGATGAGAGGAAGTGTCAATAATTCCAAAACCCCACTGCTCTGTGATCCAGCCAGACTGGACTATTCTGTTCCCTGGACACACCCCATGCCTTCCTGACTCCAGCCACAAGAGATAACTATGCTAGGAATGTCCTCCCTGTTTGTTGAATTCCTACCTTCCCGTTAAGGTCCAGCTCAGATGCCACCTTCTTCCCAAAGTCTTTCCTGATGCCCCCATTATTAATGACCTCCCTGTTCTTCTCCCCTCCCCGCCATGGATCCCTCATAAGCACTTTATTCTTCTCAGATGCACTTGAAATCTTTCTTTGTGGAGAGAGAGAGACAGAGACACAAAGAGACAGACAGACAGACAGACAGACAGACAGAGACAGAGACACAAAAAGTGACAGAGAGATGGACAGACATAGATGCACAGAGACAGAGGTAGAGACAGGGAGAGAGACAGACAGACATAGACACAGAGAGAGAGACAGACAGACAGAGACAGAGAGAGACAGACACCAGACACAGAGACAGAGGGAGAGAGACAGAAAGAGAGACACAAAAAGACAGACAGAGAGAGAGACTGAGAGAGCTTCACTATAGATTTACAGTTAGATCTAAGGCCATTGGTCTGGTCAAGGGGTTGTCCTTCCTCCTGGTGTGATCCATTTATTTATATGCAAACGTGTACAGAATGCAATGAGAATCAACTTGTCTTTATTTGTAGACTAAATCTATTATAAAAGTACAGACAGACCCCTGTCACTGGCTTGCTAGCCATTTATGAGGCAGAAAAGGAGGAAGTGGAGAGAAGATAAATTTACTAGGTCTCAATGTGGCGGCAAATTCTGTCTAAGCAGATCATTCCTTAAGTGGATCAGTGAGCTAGGTAAGACTCTGACTACTCATGTGTATATTAGGTTTGAGATAACAGGATCCTTTCTTCACAATTGGCTCTCCACTGGCCTGGCACACATGTGCCTATCCCAAGATTCCAAAATTCCTAGGCTTCTACCTCCCATGATCCCTCAATCCCTCATTCCACATGGGAAAAAACAAACTATAGTCCTCAGTAGCTCCCTTGATTGTAGGAGCTATATATTTATCATGTATATTTGTATATATTTATCATGTACATTTGCAGCTATCTTTGTGTCTTATCTCCTTAAGTAGTTTGAACATTACTTGAGGAGCCCCTTTTCTTCTCCTTTCCTTTTCACCAGCCACACAAACTCCATCTGGGCACCAGGTGGGAGAAGACACCAGTCAGAGACTTTCTCTCCCTAACCTTCTCGCCAATCTCCCTTTCCCCTGTCCTGCCTGGACATAGACTCCGCCATTTCCATCCTTGTGGGAGGGATCCTAGGACTCCCTCTTCCCCCCACAATGAGGCACTCAGACCCTCTCCCTATCTCCCAATGGTGGCAGACTGGCCCTTGAGCGTGCCATCCCCGGCCCCAACATTCTCAGAATCAACATGGCTGCTCACACACTTTGGATCAGCTGAGATTCCTAACTGTAATCCTTCCAGTAAGATGTAGAACTGTTAGGCCTCATCATCTGTCCCACAGCTAAGCCCTCCTGATATACAGGTGCTGCCAACTGACCTCTGATATACCCCCAGTGCCTCTAGGCCTTCCCATCTACCCTGCAGATGAATTCTCCTGTGTATGTTGTCTTATCCCAGTTAGAGTATAAGCTTCTTGAGGGCAGAGATGACTTTTTTCTCCTTAGCAATGCACAAAATGCTGAGCTCTGAGTAAGAACTTAACTTATTTATTCGTTGAAGACACCACTACATTCTCTCTAAACTTTGTACCTTTCCCTTGGCTAGCATAAGTGCTTTGCCCTCAGTCAGCACTTAATAAATGTTTGCTGAAATGATTTGAATTGCATAGTGCGATAGAAAGGGGACAGGACTGGAGTCTAGTTTTAGCTGTGATCTTGGTCAAGTCCCTTCCCTTCTCTGGATTTGAAAGTAGGAGAGAGAGTTCTAACTTAGCATCCCAAAGATCTAGATTTAAATTTCTCCTCAGAAAGTTAGTACCTATGTGACCTTGAACAAATCACTTAAACTCTCTTAGATTCCTCATCTGTAAAAAGAGGGACACATCTTCCATGTCCTCTAAGGTTCCTTTCAGCCATAAATATATGATCATATGATTTGTTTCCAGGTTGGTTGAAACAAAGTAAACAACCCCTGAGGCCAGCTAGATGGTGCAGCGATTAGAGTGCTGAGTTCAAATCCAGCCTTAGACACTCAGAAGCTATTTGACCCTGGAGAAGTCACTTAACTTCTGTTTGCCTCAGTTTCCTCAACTGTAAAATGGGGATAATAACAGCACCTACCTTGCAGGATTGTTTCAAGGATCAAATGAGATTATACTTGAAGGAAAAAAAAACATTTAGCACAGTGCCTGCACACAGTAGATGGTGTACAAATGCTTATTTGTTTCCCTCTTGATTGGAGAATGGCTATACAAATAGCGATACATGAATTTAACAAAATATTACAATTTAAACAAAGATAAATATGAGTAACACATGAGAAGATAAATGAATGGATGCAAAGTGAAATAAACAGAACCAGGTAAAATGTCTACATTGACTAGAATAGTGTTAATGGAACAAACAAGATTATAACAATAAAACAGTAGCCATTAAATGCTGTGAAATTGTAATAACTAAGATTGGCCTCAAAGAAAAGCTCTCTTCTTTGCAGAGGTAGGGGACTGTGGGTTGGGAATACTGCTTATGATGTCAGATTTTTTTTTAATGTGTTGATAAGTTTTGGTGAACTTCAACCCCTGCCCCCCATCTTTTTTTGTTCTTTGCTATAAGGGCTCTCTGGAAGGGGGAAGAAACACATTGGGAAATGTAAGCAATATGAAAAAAGATACTAACAAAAAATTAGGGCAGCTTGATGGTGCAGTGGATACAGTGTGGGGCTTGGAATCAGGACTAATCTTCATGAGTTCAAATCCAGCCTCAGACACTTACTAGCTGTGTGACCCTGGGCAAGTTGCTTAATCCTGTTTACCTCAGTTTCCTCATCTGTAAAATGAGCCGGAGAAGGAAGTGGCTAAGCACTCCAGTATCTTTGCCAAGAAAACCCCAAATGGGGTCATGAAGAGTCAGACACAATTGAGAATAACCACAATAAAAATTTGGGGCAGGTAGGTGGTACAGCGGATAGATCACAGGGCCTGGAGTCAGGAAGACCCAAGTTAAAATCTGGCCTCAGATACCGAATAGCTGTGTGACCCTGGGCAAGTCACTTAAATCTGTTTGCCTCAGTTTCCTCATCTATAAAGTGAGCTGGAAAAGGAAACGGCAAAGCACTTTAGTATCTTTGCCAAGAAAACCCCACGTGGGTTTGGTGACTCACTAAGAGTCAGATATCACTGAAATAACTGAACAACAAGTCCATTGAAAGTAGGGATTGTTTCATTCTTTATATTTGTACCAAGTGCTCAGCAGTTAATAAATGCTTGTTGACGGACTGCTTAAACACAAGGACAACTTAGTCTCATTTTGGAGCCCTAGCAGGTTGGTTCTTGGGAATAGTGGAGTGCACGTCATCTCCATGAAGGCAGGGACTGGATCTTATTGAAGCTTTGTGTCTCCACCAGTAGCTGTCACAAAGGTTTCTGTATACAGTAGGAACTTAATAAATGTTGGTTGAATTGAATCTAATTCCCAACAACTTAGACTCTGCCTCTGGCTCCCACCCTGCTAGGTAAGTCTCTTTTCTTCTATCCCTTTTCAGGAACCTTATTATGTGTCATCTTCTTCCATCAGAAAGTAAACTCCTTAATGGGCAGAGATTGTCTCCTTTGCTTCTACTTGTATTCCCAGTGCTTAGCACAGTACCTGGCACCTAGTAAGTACTTAACAAACACTCTGTCTCTCTATCTGTCTGTCCATCTATCTCTATCTATCTCTATCTCTCTATCTCTATTTCTATCTCTCTATTTCTATTTCTATCTCTATCCATCTATCTCTATTTCTATCTCTCTCTTTCTCCGTTTCTCTCTCTATATTTTTATCTCTGTATCTCTATCTCTATTTCTATCTATATCTATGTATCTAACTATGTATGCATGTATGTATGTATGTATGTGTGTGTATGTATGTATGTATGTGTGAGTATGTATGTATGTATCTATCTATCTACCTATCTCCTTCTCTTTCCTGTGAGCTCTACTTCCAGTAACACAGTGGGCATCTCTGCTAAATTCACTAGCTTAAATTCTCCATTTAAGCCCAAGAGCTAAGGACATGGTTATCATTCTGAGGGATCACAGGATCGTAGATTTACAGTGGGGCAGGACTTCCAAAGTCATACAGTCCAATCCCTTCATTTTAAAGTTGAGGAAACTGAGACCCAGAAAGGTTAAAGGACTTGCTTGCCCCTGGTAACAAAGGCAGTGAACACAGATTTTATTCCAAATCTGGGACCCTTTCTACTGCACCATCCTTTTGCCTCATGAGGTTAGTCATTGGTTTTCTCTAGTCTTCAAACACACATCTCCCAGGGGGCCCATTAATATGCCACCTCTTCACTGATTGCTGGGTGGGGTGGGAGAAGGTTGGGGGAGCAGGCATATCTATCAACCGGAGGAGTGATTTTGAATTCTTTTTTCCCCTTAAGATCTAGTATTCTTGGTGAGTATGGAATCCAGTATGTTCACGTGACTTATGAAGGCTCAGATTTAACTCTGAAAAAGCAAGTTTTGCCACTATACCCCCTGGGAAAATTCTGGGACTAGAGGACTAGAAACAAACTCATCATCTTCTTCCCACCCCCACCCTCACTTCCCAAACAAGCTTCCCACCCCCAACCTCCCTGCCTTTGTCAATGGATGGCGTCACCATTCTCCCAGTCGTGCAGGACTGGTCTTTGATTCATCCCTGACTCACTCCCTCTATCATCTTTCCCTCTTCTAGAAGTTCAACACCTCATCCCACACATCCAATCAGTTGCTAAATCCTTTGGATTCTATGCCTGTGATATCTCTCCCACCCACCCCCTCCTTTCCACCTTTTCACTCCCCCCTGTAGGCATCCATTCAGGCCTGAGCCATCCAACTGATCATAGAATCATATATTTAGAGGTGTAATGGATCTTAGAAGTCATTAAGTCCAACATTTTATGGTTGAGGATACTATTACCCAGAAAGAGGATGTCATTTGCCTAGAATTACATAGGTAGTAAATAACAGAGTTGAGATTTGAACCCACAACCTCTGACTTTAAATCCAATGCTCTTTCCTTTGTACCCTTATAATCTCTTTGCCAAATCTCTGCTTTCTCCAGTTGATCTTCAGGAAGTCATCAAAAGAATTTTTTTTCAATGCTCCTCTCTGATCAGGTCACTCCTTTGCTCAAAAGCAAAGACCAAACTGTAGACCTTCCACAGTTTGACTCAATAAATCATCCTAGCCTTATCTCATGCCACACCCCTTCATGCAACCTAAGATCCAGCCAAACTGGCTACTTATTGTTCTCTGATCTTAGCCTGCCTTCTCCTCATTGTTCAGTCATGTCCAGCTTTTCATGATCCCATTAGTGGTTTTCTTGGCAAAGATACTGGAGTGGTTTGCCATGTCTTCTCCAGCTTTTCACAGATGAGGAAACAGAGGCAAGCAGGGTTAAGTGACTTGCCCAGGGTCACATAGCTAGTAAGTGAATGAGGCCAGATTTGAACTCATGATGAGTCTTCCTGACTCCAGGCCCAGAACTCTATCCACTGCACCCCTAGCTGTCCACCTTTCTCCTTACCTCTGTGCCTTCTATCTTTGTGCATCTGGTCTTTTATTACTGCTGTTGTCTCCCCTTATCTTCTCCTTCTGACAGTCTTCACCGATTTTAAAGTGTGGCCTAGTAGCCACCTCTTTTGTAAGGTCTTCCCTAACCCTCCTAGCTGGACAACTCTGACCGAGCTCTCCTCCACATTTTCTAACATACCTATTTGAATATTTGCCTGGAAGGAGATAATATATGTAGAATGCTTTGCAAACTTTAAAAGTCCTAAATAAAAATGAAGGACTTTGACTAGATGAACTTTAAGGTCCCTTGCAGCCCAAGTTAATGACGTGACAGAATTTCATTATGCCATTCATAAGTAGAGGAAAGTCCCAGCAGAAAGGCTGAGGGCTTGTCTGGAAAGATGTTGCTGATGATTGGTTTAGAACTTTGTACTTGAATTCACTAAATGTTCTTGAAAAAGAAAAAAAAGTCCTAAATAAATGTGGGTTTTATTATTATCATCCTTCTACTAGATTGTAAAATTCCTTGAGAGCTTAGCTTGTGTTGTTTGTCTTCTGTGGAACCCCTTAGGGCCTAATACATAATAGAATCTTAATACATGTTTGCTGATTTGAATTCAATTCTTTCCAACCCATTGCTAGGTTCTGCTGATACTCCACTGAGACTCTTCCATCCCTTCTGCTCCATCCTCAGAGACACCACTCTGGTCTGGGCCCTCCCCACTTCTTTCTCTGACCACTGGTATGACCTGTCTTTTTTTTTTTTCTTTAATAGAATTTTATTGGTATCTTCCTTTTTCACATTGTCTAGATTTTTTCCTTCCCCTTCCCAGAGAGATATCTTCTATGACAAAGGATTTTTTTTAAGAGGATGAAGAGAAAAAAATTCAACAAAACTTATGTCCAAAAAAAATAGATTATTATATGCCCTATTCATACCCTTGATCGACTCCCCCACCTCATACCCCACAAAGGAACCATTGGGACCATGCTAATTCCTTATAATTTCCAACTTTCATTTTCAATTGTTTTACATTTGTGAGTATTCTTTTCATTTCCATTGTTGTAGTCATTGTCTATATTGTTTTCCTGTCTCTGCTTACTTTGTCCTCTTCTTTTCTTACTGAATTCTTCTAATTCTCCTGCTCAAAAAACTTCAGAGGCTCCATGTTGGTTACAAAATAAAATCCAGAGGGTTTAGCCTGCTTCATAACAGCTGACGATAAGGGGCCACTGAGATCTAGTCCAACCCTGTCATTTTACTAAGAAACTGGGGCCTGGGGTGGTTGTGTGACTTGCCCAGGGTCACACAAGTACTCATGGCAAGGGTAGGATTTTGATTTTTAATTAAGTTTTATTTTATTTTCAGATCTGAGTTCTCTCTCTCTCCCAACTCCCCACTCCCAATATAAAAGGCAAGAAAAGTAAAATCCCTTTTCCAAATATATATAATCAAGCAAATTCCTGCGTTGGCCATGTCCAAAAAGGAAGTGTCAATATGTATTCTCAATTTTCTTTTTTTGGGGGGGAAGGCAAGGCAATTGGGGTTAAGTGACTTGCCCAAGGTCACACAGCTAGTAAGTGTCAAGTGTCTGAGGTCAGTTTTGATCTCAGGTCCTCCTGACTCCAGGGCTGATGTTCTACTCACTGTACCACCTAGCTGCCCTCAAAGGTAGTATCTTAATCCAAGTCCTGACTACAGAGTTAATTGCTCTTTTCACAAAGATTGTGTATCAATCAAGCAATAAGCATTAATTAGGTGCCTACTATGTGCCAGGCACTCTGCTAAACGATAATGATACAAAAAGAGGCAAAAGACTGTCTCTGCTCTCAAGGAACTTACAATCTAATGGGGGAATATATAATATGTAAAAAGCAGGTTACATATGTATATACATATGTAATATACATGCATACATGTGTGTTTTCTAATTATTCTAATTCTAATAAATTGGAATAATTAAAAGAGGGAAGGTACTATGATTAAGAAGAGTTAGGGAAGGCATTCTATAGAAAGTGGGATTTTAGTTGGGACTTAATGGTAGGAATGGATTGTAAACTCTTTGTGGGCTAGGACCTGCCCACACAGTACCTAAAGTAATGCTCAATAAATACCCGATTGGAAGGGAGAGGACGCATTTAATTGGTCAGCTGAGATGCTCACTGAGAACCCTTCTAGACCTATGGCTCTGTGCTGTTGCTTGCCTTCTTCATCAACAGTGTGAGAACAGGTCCCTCGTCCTTTAGATCTTCTAGACAGTGTCTAGAACATTGCAGGCACTTATGAATGAATGTGTGCAAAGTTAGCCTAAGTGGCTTGTGTTTTAACCTTGCTTGGCTTTTGGGTACATAGGCAAACGTCCTGCAGAGAATGGCAGTCTAGAGATACTCTTTTGATGGGTATGTAGACGTGCGGGAAAGCTAAGGTGGCATAAACCCCCATCTCCTCTTCATACACAGACAATCCATATTTCCTTACCTTTATGTGGAAGCTGTTTATTCCTGTCTATAAAAGCCATGGGCAGTCTGAAACTGGCACCAGCCATACTCCAACTGCTTTCTGCCTTGGTGTTCTAATAAAATACTGTTGCCTTTTTCCTGAGTTTGCCTCATTGACCAGGGCAAGGCCTGAACCAAGAGCTCCGTTTAACAATTTTTGGAGACCAAAAAGGGACTTTTCACTCATATGACTGTCACTAGGTGATTCTGCAGCCAATGCTCAGACCTTTTGGGTCAGGAGCGGACTCTCCCAGTGGTCAATCAGTTGTGAGGTGGTCAGAAAATTAAATTCTCCCAACTTAGGAAGTATAAGGAGAAACTGGTCCTGAATCCAAAATTTGATCCTCTTATTGTGTATAAAGTTACAGGAGTGGCAAGGAAAAGGCAGTGGTGAGTAACTGGTCTTGACCCAACATTAGGTCACCAAGGGACAGAACTATCAAGAGATATTAGTATCATGGGACTGGGACAGAGTAAGCCTCTTACCAGTTCCCCACTGGGCAAGCCATTAAAAGCTTGAGACAAAGGAAAACTGCCAGTTCAACAGGAAATGTCCAAGACTCAAGTGGTAAAGCTCAGTTAGGACTGGACTCAGTATTTAGAGAATTGTGGGAAACAAATTTGGCCAGACAAATATGGGACCTCTGATTATGGTCAGCTGTGCATGCTAGAAGTCAGATTGAAGATCGAGAGACTCAGCAATGGAACACTGGTGCTTTTGGGCAGAACTTTCAAACCAAGACTGCCCCATCATTACCATGTCCATTAGAGGCACTGGTCTAAACCATTGGACTACCACCATGCAATCTAGATTTCTCAGAATCAAAGACCATGGCACCCTTAGGAACCACTTTTGTAGGGAATAATCAGGAGATACTGTATTATGCCAGCATTCCACTCCACCCTTTTAAACAGACCCAGCCACCATCATTAAGAAAAGTAAGACAATATAAGGAGCCATAACCCCATTTGGGAGACTATTGAGGAATTATTAGATGCCCTTCTCACAAAAGATGAGAAAGCAAAGGTCTTGTCCTGTATTGTACCACATGGCCCCAAATGGCTCCACATCGGAATTATAATAGTGATGGGAACTGGGGAATATTCAATGATACAAAAACGACCGTCCATGATGCTCTAAAGCAGGCAGTACAACAACTGGTAAATTGGAAAATATTCCATGCCACTATTCAAAATTTAACTGGACATCCCAATACTTTCTACATTTGTTTGTGTACAGCTGCCTAGAAATTTGCTCAGTTGGATCCAGAAAATGAGCATGATCTACAAGCAATTGCTTCAGCTTATGTTAATGGATCAGCAGCAGGCATCCACAACTACTTTCATAAGTTCTGCCCTGGCTAGTGGGAAAACTATTAGTGAACTCAGGGGAATTGCATTGGATTTGTTTGAAGAGTGGAAGGAGAAGGAACTTGAGAAAGAGAAGGAAGATGAAGTTAAGGAATTTGGTGGCTGTCACAAAGGCGATGACAGAGAAAGGTAGAAGAGGACCAGAAAGGGAGATTTAGAAAGCAAGGGGAAGGGCTGGTATGTTTTTACTGTAAAAGAGTATTTACTGTAAAAATCCCTTTAGGAGGGATTGCAGGAAACAGAGGCCTCTGACAGAGGGCAGCATCCTCTGGGCTATCCAAAGGGGGCCCCCATGAAAAGCCAGCTGCCATGTGGATTACCACCCCTACCATGATGCCCATAATAGCCATGGACACCAGTCTGTACACTGCTTTGGGTACTGGGGATAAATATTCACAATGATGGAGAGAGGAGGTGGTTGGAAACTCAGGGTGTTTCTTGGGAAAGTGCAAGGGCCCTTGCAGCCGCTGCTGCCTTGAGGTAATGGAGGCTACTTAGAGCCCACAGCCTGACCTCACTGATGTCCCCTTGGAAGAGCCTGATTTCACATTATTCACAGATGGCTTCTCCTTTCATGAGAATGGGGGACATGTGACTGGGAGAGTGGTTGTGTCCTTCAAAGGTGTTGAATGAGTAACTATGCTGTCTTATGGACTGGGGGCACAAGGACCAGCATGCCTGCTGGCCAAGGGACTCTGAGTGAACATTTTTGCTGATTCCAAATATGCCCTTGAAGTCTTATACCACTAGCACTTTGTGGAAGCAGGGTGACTTCATCACCCAAATGGTAAGCTCAAGCCTCACTTATTGACCTACTCTTTCAATCTTGCTCCCCACAGCCATCTCCATGATGCATTGTTCAGTCTATATCAGAGGGCAGTCATTTTTGCAAGACACCAACTGCTTTGCTATAATGTTAATGGGATTAAGATCTTCCCAGACCATTAATAGGACTCACATGGAGCCCATTAAGGGAAGCTTACTTAGGGGAGGCTTGCTTGTAGGAAGGCTTTCACACTTTTTGGTACTAAGTTGATTAGGCACTGAGTCAAGAAGGTTGTGATGCCTTCTGGCTGCTCTGAGAAGTGTATATATACTCTGAGTTGGTATTTTGCTTTGGGGGCTCCCTTATGAGAAGGACTTTGTGATTCCCTGATGGAGGCTCTGAGTAACCATATGTTCAGACCCCCGACTGCTCTGATGTAAAGGCTCTCTCAAACCGGTGGTGTATGTAAAGTATATAGCAATATTGCTTTGATTCAGGTAGTCAGAGGCTTGTCTGTTGGTCTAATTTCTCTGCTTGTATTTTCTCTGCTTATACTTTCTCTGACATTCAGGGTGCTGACTTTTCCTCTTAACTAATGAATGTAATTAAAGAAGATTGTCGACCTCTAAAAAGCTATCTTTCCTAGTAAAGCAGATTAAGGAACCTGTGTTAGCTGGCCATCCTGGGTGTGCCGGGGTGCTTGCTATAACATTTGCAAATGAAATGTCCAAATGGACTGCCTGCTGGGGTCCTTGAGAACCACCAAACACACTGCTTATGCTATCTGCTAGCCCACCTCTTTAGTCACAGATACCTAAACTGATGCCCAGATGACCAGACATGAAGCCATTCTTTGGGACAGTCTGCAGGCTATGCCAGATGGCCATCCCATTGTGCCTTGATGATTAGTGTGCCCTCTTTGCCATGCCCAGGGACATAAAGAAAATGAAGCTCTTGTACAAATTCATCAGTCATGGTTTGTCCCTGATATTTATGCAGAGGCCCATCTTATGGTCTTTAGCTGCCTTTCTTGACAATTTAATTCCTCGTGGAGAAAGCTGTGACAAAAGTGGGGAGAAAGTGGGAAGGGCTATCATTTAAATGCCCGCAGATTGACTTTATTCAATTGCCAAAGTCAGTAGGCTATAGATACATTTTGGTATGCCGAGAATAACAGCCATTGGATAGAGGCTTTTCCAATGACACACACCATAGCAAACATAGTAACAAGGTGTCTGATCAAGGACATAATACCAAGATTTGGCCTTCCATATACTATTGACTGTGACTAAGGGCCATATTTTACTGCAGAAATTACCAAGCAATTCTCCAAGTGTTTTGGGGATAATCCTGGGCCCTTATGCCCCTTATCACCCACAATCAGCAGGGAGAGTTAAATGGCTAAATAAGGAAGTGAAGAGCCTTTTGGGAAAACTATGCCAGGAAACGTAGTTAAAATGGCCGTAGGCTGTTCCTGTGTTGTTCCAACTTAGAAATGGCATGTGATCTCTTTCTCTAGTTCTCTTTGACAGGTCTGGAAGGAGGCAGTCTTGACACACACTCTTTGAAAGAGTTGGTGCATGCATTTGAGCCACTGCAAATTCAAGGAGACATCTAGTCTCCAGCCCTGCCAGAATGGACCTTTGCAGATGTTGCTGAAAAGTCATCCTGCCATCAAGGCTGCTGAAGTATGACCTGGCTATATCCCTCCCATGTGAAGCCTGCAGTGATTGATCTCATCCTAACCAATGAAGAAGACCCCAAGCTGCCAGTAAACCCAATTAACCTGAAAAGAGACCCTGACACCAACTAGTGGTCCTTGGCCAGCTGTTTGTTTGATTCTAACAACTAGAACCTTATAACCTCACCTGTAACCTGTCATGCATTTGTTTTGTTCTGTCCTGTTTTGTGCAATTGGGGTTGCAGGAACAGAGGAACTCAGTACTTATGTGAACTTGATCCAAAATGCCAGGCACACCTTTAGTTGTACTGATTGTTGGATATATACCCCTGTCCCTTTAACTTTGGAGGAAGGGATACCTTTGGTGGGTGTGGGGCATGATATCCAGGACAATTGCAATTATGGGTTTACAGTCAACCCTGAAAACAAAAAGTACCTACCTAACTGTACCACCCTAGGTTGGAAAAATGAGTCCTCTCTACCCTTCAGTTATGATTGGAGAAGGGGCTCAACACTCTCCACTCCCATACTCCACTTCAGTCGCTCTATACTATAAGACCAACTCTGCTGTGTTACTACAAGCAGCCAGGTAAATGGGGTGGCAGCCAGGATGTAACTATACCTTGGGGCTACATAAAAATGTGACTATCCAGAGAGACAAGGGAACTTTAGATAATGTTTACTAACCTAGGGATTTGTAATTCACTGAAGGATTCCTTAGGATAGTCCTTCAAGTCTCCCCACCACCCCACCTTTTTAAATGCAATAAGAAGGCATATTATTGGCTTTCTCTAAATTGTCAGGAACACTGTGTGATGGGTTGAATTTTTTTGGCCTTCCTGTCATGCCTACCTTACCAAGTACACAGCTTGCAAAATAAGTGTTTGCCATACTGATGCAGAGAGTATCTTTGCAACTCTATTCTCTATGTATGGCACTGCCATACTGCCTTACTCTTCTAAACAGAATGAACAGGTTTTTTGCAAGTCTTCATCACTGAGACCATAGGGTCTGTGGAGGAGCTTAGTGAGGTGCATGCCATCAGGGTTGTGGCCTTACAAAAAATAGATTAGCTTTAGACTTCCTCCTGGCAGAGAGAGGAGGGGTACATGCCCTCATCTGTCAGGAGTGCTGTACCTGGATTCCTGACAACTTTGACAGCATTCAGACTCACCTGGACTCAGTTTGGAAAACCCAGAATGAGTTACAGGCAGATAGGAAGGGGCTTTGGTCTCCATGGGAATGGCTAACATCATGACTACCCAATTTTTCATGGCTGAAGTATTTGTTGTTAGATTTTCTGTTGGTCCTCCTTATAGGAATCGTTTGCTGTGTGTTTACACTATCTCCCTTGGTGTAAGGAGCTACTTTCAAGGCCTACCCCAAAATTATAAGCAGTCAAGATTAAGATGATCCAGTTGAGGGTAGAGAAGCTATAATATAGGTCCAATTATTGTGCTGTACCATGAGTATGGCTACAAAGTGGGGGCAGGTTATGCAAAGCTAGCCTAAGTGACTCATGTTTTAAATTTGCTTGACCTTGGGGTACATGTGCAACCATCCTGTGGAGAATGGAGCCATGGAGATACCCATTCACATGCATATTTAGGCATGGGGGAAAAGTTGAGGTGGCATAAAAACCCATTGCTTCATCATATGTGGATCAACCAGCATTGCCTTGCCCTTATATGGACGTTATTTACTCCTGTCTATAAAAGCTATGCCTGGTTTGAAATCACCCAACTGCCTTCTGCCTTGGTGTGCTAACAAAACACTTCTGCTTTTTTTCTGAGTTTGCCTCATTGACCCAGGGTGAGGCCTGAACCAAAATTTCCTTTTAATACATGCCTTTGGAAAAGAAAAATTAGACACTGGTTATTGACTCCTAGGGGTTGGTGTAGGGGTGTGGAAAGATGAGAACAAAAATACATTGGCTGTGGGGCAGGGAGATGGGGAGATGTCCCAGTTAGTTACTTATTTAATGTCTTGTATCAAGTATTGTCTTAATTCTTTTTAAACTTAAATTTTATTTTATTTTCCGTTCCAAATTCTCTCCCCTCTTCCGTTCTCACTGAGAAGGCAAGACAAATAGAAACCATTACAAAATATATACAGTTATCCCTTACACATCGCAACATTCCCCATCATGGTTTCAATATATCACAGGTTGGCATAAGAAATTAAATGGGAATTTTGGGGGGAGTTTTGCAGAAGCTGCAGACAACATGTGAAGGCCAGCAGATGACACAGAAAAAGTTTAGAAACTCAGAAATGCATAAAATATATGTATCATATTACATAATATCAACACAAATTTTAGAATAAGGTATTGTAAGCACCCCATAAAAGAAAAAGGAAAAATTCAAGCTTCTTCTCCCATATGAATGGAGGGCCAAAAATTTTACACGGAACTTCCAGATGGCAGAGGCTCTGTTCCCCTAACCCCCGAGAAGTGGAAGGCATAGCTGTATAGTTGTGCAAACAAATTTCTTCGTTAGTTTCCCACCCACCCCATAAAAAATCAAGAAAAAGAAATAGATGAAAATATACTTCAGTCTACACTCTGAGGACATCAGCTCTCTCTCTGGAGGTACACTGGATGTTTCACCATGAGTCCTTGGAATTGTGGCTGAACATTGTTGCTGATGAGAATTAACTAACTATTTAAAGTTGATCATCTTAATAATATGGCTGTTACTGTGTAAATTGTTCCCCTGGTTCTCCCCTTAATTCTTTACCTCAAAAATAAAAGCCTTCCTGCTTGTTTACCCCAGGGTTGTGGCACTGGGGCTATCTTGTGGTCTCTTGAGATGACAGGATCAACGTCAGATCTGATTTCCTTTGTACTTCTTGGTATTTTCGCAGCCACTTGCAGGGTCCCATCTCTCCGTGCTAGTTGGCCGGGCAGGCTCTTCCTTTCCTTTTGAGGAAAGGACCTGATGTGCACTCTCTATACTGGGCCAGATTCTGCCCAGTGAACACAATTCCCAGCAAGAGTCAGCGTACACACAATTGTGGGAGCTCTCAGAATTCTTCCGCGTCTCTAGTGAGAAAGGGAAGGCAAGGCAACAAACATTTATTAGGTCCACAAGCTTTTATTATTTCTTATTTGCCAAGCACTGTGCTAATTACTGGGGATATAAACACAAGCTGAAAGGAAGACAGTCCTGCCTTCAAAGAGTTTGCATTCTAATAGGGAAAAGGACATACAAAAGGAAACTGGAAGGGAAATGAGGTAGAAGAGGGGAGGAAGGAAGAGAGTTTTCTGCCCTCTATTGGGGGGTGGAAGGCAGGAGTGTGACAATGCAGACACTTTACTCTCTTGGGCAGCATGACATCTCTGTCCTTTGGCCTAAATGACCTTTAACTTTCCTTCCAGTTCTAAGAATCCCAGTCTCAGTTCAATCATTCATATATCTGTAGGGCCAGGAAGCCTCCCATATCACATTTCCTCCAAGAAGTCTTCCTAGACCAACCAGAGTCTTTCCCCGCTACTATATGCCCCAGGCATGGGGGTGGGGGGAAGATTATTACCTTCCCCCCTCCTGCGTTCATAGAGGAGAAATGCACCCTATGTATTTACCCAGTAACAATAAAAGAAAGATGTCCTCTTCCCTTTCCCTTTTAAGCTTTGCTAGCATCTGAGCCTTCCATGGCTACTCAGCCTCACCAGTTAAGCATTTGACCTTGTCTTCTGTTCCCAAAATGCATGGAGCCCTGAAAGGGAGATACTGTTTCATGTTTGACTCAGGATTTATTGTTTACTAGATATATTTTACCTACTTGTTTTCATTTGTAGTGTAGTAGAAAGAGCGTGGGGCTTAGAGTCGGAGAAGTCCTGGATTCAAGCATTACCTCTACCACTTGCTAACAATAAGACCTTGGGCATTTCCCTTTTTCCATCTGTAAAATGGGGATAATAGAATTTATAGCACCAAATTCACAGAAGATGTGAGGGCCCAGTGAGGTCAATGGTTGCAAAAGCACTTTGCATATAAAACACCATATTAATGTTATCTATTACTGTTATTAGATACCAGGGGTCCCTATGCCATTTTTCACCCCCTAGGTTCCCCTGGGAACATTAAAATTTAGTTCAGTTTGCTGGGGAGTAGGGAAGGAGGAGTTTAACCTAAGAACACTAGAATTTGTGTTTTATTAGTATACCCACTAAAAAGATAAATTTATAAAAAGGGAAAAGGCTCAAAATAATGAATACAGGACAGGTCTTATTTCACTCAACAGAAAAATCAGGCAAAGATTTGACAGAGTCAAACCAACTCCCCTTCTTTCTCTGGTAGGCCTCTATATACCTCAATAACTTATATGGCCCTCCCAACTTATAGTACTACCTTAGTTAGGTGCCCCCATAAGAGGAAAGCCTTTATAATAGCTGAATAGCCAAGAGGTCCTCTTCTCTGGTGAACTCCACCATTGCTAGATACCTATACAATCCTAAAGGCTCATGGTATTCCCTCCCACCCAAGGGAGGGAACTTAGGGTTGCCAGGAAATTAAACAACTCTACAATCCACTCACTGTTCTCATTGTATCAACAAAGGAATAAATCATGCTGCTCTTCCATATCCTCATTCCTTTCTATGATGAGCCTTTGTTCTCGTCTCTGTCCAGAGATGGCTTCTTCTTTCCTGATGTTATTGACATCCTGTCAATTCTCCATATGGTACCAGTTCCTCGGCACACATTTTTCTCTGGAGGGGCTGCATGGATATGCGGGCTTCTCTCCAGGGGACTCAATCTAAATCTGTGTGTAGTGCTTCTCCTTTTGCTTAGGAGTTGTGTATGCGTAGTTCTTTTTGAAAGGCTAAACCGAAGAGGAGATTGGGAGAGCTAGCTAGCCATGAACTGGTTAACAGTTAAAAAAAAGACTATCAGTGGGATGATGAGAACTCAGGACAAGAAGAATTCATGCTTTTTATGAAGGAAAGAAAAATCAATCAACAAGTACCAGGCACTGTTCAAGAGGCAGGGGGTGCTCTTCTTGGAGTGCTCCTGGGCATACTTACTGTATAACTGCTCCAGATTACCATAGAAATACACACACAGTTGCTTCTTGCTTAGGAATAGCATCTCCTTGCCTTGAAAATGACTAGCAGTAGCAAGATCCCACTCCTAGAGTACCCAGCTGGCTTGTTGAGAGTACATGAGGGATCTCACACATGAGTGTGAGCATTGTGTGCCATACAGACTGTTTGATTTTCTTTCTAGAAGAAAAAATGGGATGTCTGTAGAGTCAAACTAATGTGTAACTGTACGAGAAACAATATGTACACATATAAGAATATACAACTGTAACGGGGTCTGGTCAATGAGGCCAGTCCTTATGAGCATGTACAGAATGCCTCTGTATAATCCCCACATGGACTTAGGAGCAGGCACAGAAATTTTGTAATTGTAAGTGGTTGCACATGGTAAAGGGGAGCCTCTTTGAATGGCTATGGCTGAGTAGTTGGTACTGGAGTATATTCAAATGGCACTAGTCAAAAAGAATTTGTTTTCTCTCAAAAAGAACTTGGTATTTCTTTTCAATTCTGTTGTCTAGCTGCTTTCTGTCAGGCAGAGTTCCAATGAGAAAAAAGTCAATGATATTAAGGGGTGATACCTTGGACTCTTCCCATCAAAGGAGTATGGACCTCAGTTCTTCCTTGGTGTTTGTTCTTTCGTATTAGGTGAAGGAGATTGGTGGCTTACAGCCTTTTGAGTTTCAAAAGGATAGGAGAGTGAGCCACCGAGATGTCTGGAAGCAGTTTGTGTGCTGGGGTTTGCAGCCAGTTGGTTCAGCAACCTTTGGGATCCAGCCCAGCAGCAGCTGAGATAAGGGTTCATCTAGCAGCAATGGTGCATTTAGACACGAACTTGGAGGGAATCAATGTTGTGTAGAAATTTCGTAATATCGGAACCCAGAGACTGAGGTGGTATAAGGGAAGAGTGTGCTCCAGAGATGCTGGGGTGATATGTTTGTATAGTCAGTTTTGCCATTATACTTTTTTGAAAATGTGAATTTGTTCCAATTCAATTGATATGTTAGAGAGTGATTTGTGCAAAAGTGGAATTTTTTGTTTGCTTTACATGATTTCATCAGTAAGAAGCACCAAGAGAATGCAAGAAAACTGCACCATTTTACAATAATTCACAAGATACATGTTCCCATGATGACTTCCACACTAAACTTCAGGGTTTTTGCAAGGTAAAGCACCTTATTTATTATGTGTCTTCTGGTGCAGTTGGAGCTGTGGGCTGGGGAGGGCTGGTCTGCTCTTACCCCTTCTCCCATTTTCTGAGGCAGAGCCGAGTACTCCCAGCCCTGGAGTTTGGATTCACCAAGGCTGCCTTTTCTCCTTCACTAACTCAACTTTACCAGCTCCAGCCCTGTGGGAACCAAGGCGAAGGTTGAGCAGCTGCCTGAGGCTGCAGACACCACCACTATTTATTATAGTGTATGTGCATTTTAACTGTTTAATATATATAAAACAGTGCTGCCATTTTATTAGGTTCCTATCTTTATTTTTTCACAAAGTTTTTGAGGGTTATGCCCTTGGCCTCATTTTTCTCATGAACCCTGTGGTTTTTATTATGATTTTTCATAGCTCAGTGATTTTTAGAGATGCATGTTTTGTTACAGCAGAACTGACTGTACTTCTGTTCTTGCTATATCTTTGAAGTAAATAAGTATTTGGAAAAATGCATTGATATAAATTAGTTAAATGAAACTGGTACCCTATTCACTCACTCATGGCTAACAGGGGAGAGAATTTGCACCAGAATGGGAGTTTGAGCTGATACCACTAGAGACAGACAGTCTTAACTTGTAAGGGGTAGGTAGCCCTAGAACCTTGAGGGAGAGATATAAACTGCCCTGTTCTGGGAGAATGAGGCCAGAGGACTTGCTATACAACATGTACACAAAACAAATAACAAGGTAATTTTAAGGTGGAGTAGACGCTAACAGTTGGGAGGATCAGGAAAAGTGGTGGAGGTAGCACTTAAGCTGAGCTTTGAAGAAATCTAGGGATTCTAAGATCCAGAGACGAGGAAGGAGTGCATACCAGATACAGCACAAAAGGCACAGAGAAAAGGTGGAATATTGTATATGAGAACCAATGAACCAGCCAGTCTGGCCTTGATTCATTCAGATCTATTGCCATTCCTATCAGCTGAGGATCCTGTATTCTCCATTTCAGTTTGTCTCCTTCAGGCAACTTAATTCTCAGCTTCCAGGCTTCATGCGATCCAGGCTCTAAGTTGGATTGTCCATCTAGTTTCATTTTTAAAAAAAATCTGTTAAGACATGGAGAGCATGCTTATCAATCCATCAATAAGCATTTATTAAGTGCCTATTAGGTGCCAGACACAGTGCTAAGTTCTGAGGATACAAAGAAGGGGCAAAAACCAAAACCAAAAAACCCAGGCCCCACTCTCAAGGAGCTCATGGTCTAAATGGGGAGACAACATGCAAACGGCTATATACAAACAGGATATATGTATACATATATGCACATATATTTATATATACACATCTATGAACAGATATACATATGTGTAGGATGTGTACTGTATGTATGTACCTATATATACATATTTATGTGTATACATATGTATGAATAGATACGTGTATTGTATAATGTGCATGCATATATGTATATATACATATGTGTGTGTATGTTGTGTGTAGGAGATAATCTCAGAAGGAAGGTACTAAGATTATGCAAGACCAGAGAGGTTTTTTAGAGAAGGTAGGGCTTTAGTGAGGAGGTAGAGATAAGGAAGGATAGCATTTCAGATATGGGGGGCAGCCTGAGAAAATACCTGGAGCCAGAGATGGATTGTTGTTTGAGAGAAACAGCAAGGTGTCCCATGCCACTGGCTTCCAGACCATGTGGTAGTTGGGGATGGGGGATGGAAAGTAGGAAGGGACCAGGTTATAGGGGGTTTTAAAATCCAAACAAGATTTTCTGTTTGATCCTGGATCATACAGATAACAAAAGATCATTTGGATTGGATGGCTGCCGAAGACCCTTCCAGCTCTGACGTTCTTTGATTTTTCTCTTATTGTTACTTAACTCAACATATTCAAGTAATTAATTCAGTTAATTCAACAGACACGTTGAATATTCGTGATGTGTTTGGCCATTTGCTAGGTGTTCCTAGGGGATACAAATGAATAAAATACAGTCCTTGTTCTTGCAATTGGATTAGATTGGAAATGGTATTGACCTTGAAGTCAAAAGGTCTAGCCCCCAGGCAAAATGGAGGCAGCAGACTATCTGATTTCTCTGTAAATCATAGCTATTAGTAAGAAAAGGGAGAAATAAATATCAGGCATTGTATTATCATTACTATTATTATGTCTTTAGTTAATCAATCTGTTAATAATATTTATTGAGTCTGCTCTGTGACAGGCAAGCCCTGTGCTAGGTAGGTGCTGGGGGTACAAATACAAAGAGTGAAATGATCCTTCCTCAAAAGGAACTTACATTCTAATGATGGAGACAACAAGTAGATATACAAATGTATACAGCATAAATATAAAGTGGATAAATACAAGGTGCTTTGGGAGGGAGGACAACAGTGTTTGGGGAGCTCAGGAAAAGCTTCATGCTGAAGTGGTGTGTTTCAACAATCTGGCTAGCAGCTGTTGTGGAGGTGAAAGACCAACACAAGCCCAACAGCAAGCAAGCTACCAGCACGCTTCAAAAGCCCAGGTTCTTTTGATCTGCTTTAGCAAGGAAAGCAATATTAAGGGGTTGACAAGTTTACTTTAATTCAGCATACAAATACCATTCACTTAGTTCAGGGGAAAAACCCAGCACCCTGAATTTCGGAACAAAAACAAACAAATTACAAACATTGACAGACAGACCAAATACAATTCATAGTTACCAAAGCGTAGGTTCAGCCCAGGAGCTCATAACAAGGGCTGGCCCAGAGTCATGTGTGCCACCATGGCTGTGGGCAAGAGCTCCTAAAAAGAGAACACCCACCCCTGGTTTTATATCTTTTTCAGGGTCGAGGGTGAGTCACACATGCAACTCACCCACATGACCTAGAATTGTCACAAAGAGGCGACTTAAACCCACGTGGTCTAAAAGCCTCTGATGTCCCAAACATGTCACTCAAACTCATGTGGAAACTAGGCCCTCCCCTGAGGCAAGAAGGCACCAAAGACACCCAAATCTAATCAAGGAAACAAAGGCCAAACTCTTCAAGGGCACTTGGTTGAACTGAGTGCTAAGAGCCCATTTTGTTTACCAACACATGGTGCTCGAGCTGTGTCTTAAAGGAAGAGATTATCTTTAATGGTTATCTTGAATTTCTTCAAGCAGATTCTTACCCCTTGAGAGTGTGTTTGATTTCTGGAAAAAGTCAACACTTGAGAGTGATCCCTGGGGGAATAAAGTGAGTGACCAAGTTAGGGGTTCTGCTTCTGGTTTGACTCTGAAGTAAGGGAAGCGGTTTTCTTGTGTTACTTAGAAATGGCTTCTGAAGGTACCTCTCAAAGAACAGTTTCAAATCAGTTCTGAACCATGGCAGAATTATTAGAATAAAGTGATGGCCTGCACAGGTGATTATTTTGAAGGAAATGTCTGAGCCCCAGTGTGTTTTGTTAAAAATATTTGTCATTACTTTGTAGTCACACCAAGTATGGACTATTTGTTTTATACAAGGCATTTCCAAGGCTACCGATTGGTTTCATTCATTCCCCATTTGTGTTGGGGATGCTGCCATCTCTCCAGTCAGTCACCCAAGTTCGTAACCTTGGAGTCATCCTTAATTCTTCTCTTACCAGTTGCCAAGTCTTGGCTATACTACTTCCACAACATTTCTCTTACATCCATCTCTTTCCCTCGAGTCACTTGGGCACCACCCTAGTTCAGGTCCCCATCATTCCTCATCTTACTGATCACAATAACCTCTTGTTTGGTCTCCTTGCCTCAAGTTTCTCCCCTTGCCAATCTATGCCCCTCACAGCTGCTAACCTGATCTTCCTAAAACACATGATCATGCCACCCATCTGCTCAGGAAGTGTCAGCAACTTCCTATTGCCTTGAGGATCAAATAGAAACTTATATGTTTGCCATTTAAAAATCCTTCACAACCTGATTCCAACCCATCTTTCTAGACCTAGTATACATCTTTCATAAATTTTAACCATTCTTAATCCTTCATGCCCTCTATGTTCAGGTCACATCTGCTGTTTTGTTGCTCCCCATACACAACATTCCAATCTCCCATCTTTAAACCTTTGCACAGGCTGTCTCCCCTCCCCCATGCCTGGAATACGCTCTCTCCTCCTCTCTGCCTCTTAGCTGCCTTCAAGGTTCCTCTCAAGTGCACTCCCTATAGGACATCTTTTCTGATCCTTCTAGCTATTAGAACCCCATAGCATGTTATTTTGCTTGTGTTTTGTGTACATTTGTATTTACTTATATGTGTACTTGTTTCCCCTGATAGAATTCTTTTTAATTGTATTTTTTCCAATTACATGTTAAAACAATTTTAACATTTATTTTTAATAAGATTTTGAGTTTCAAATTTTTCCCCTCCCTCTTTCCTCTCCTTCCTCTCTAAGATGGTAAGCAATTTGATACAGGTTATGTGTATGCAATCATATAAAACATGTTTCCATATTAGTCATGTTTTGAAAGAAGAAATAGAACAAAAAGAAAAAATATGAAAAAATACGGAAAGTGAAAAATAGTCTGCTTCAATCTACATTCAGACTCCATCAGTTCTTTCTCTGGAGGTGGATAGCATTTTTCATCATGAGTTCTTTGAAATTGTCTTGGATCATTGTATTGCTGAGAAGAGCAAAGTCAGTCACAGTTGATTAGACTCAGAGAGAATTCTTGTTAGCTGGGGCTCTTTCTATTTTGGTCTTTGTATTCCCAATACCCAGCATAGGGCTTGCTAAATACTTATTGATTAAATATTGCTCATTCCGGCAGCAAATATATTAAAATTGATTGAGTCCACACCTTTTGACCAAGATATTCCCCTGTTAGGCATATACCCCTGTAAGGTTAATGGGGTATAAGATCTTCCCTGCCCAGTAATAGGCCTCACATAGAGCCCTCACTCAAAGCCAGCTAGGCTCTGGGCCATGAGATTTCCACACCTTTCCAATTAAGTGCTGATTTCCAAGCTTCTCAGCACTAAGCCAATTAAATGCCTAGTCTTTGATTGGAAACTGTATATATTGTATTGCTTAGAGAGAGAGGTGTGGGTGGAGAGAGAAGCAGGCAGAAAGAGAAACTGGTGGAAGGAAGAACTTGCCTAGGAGAACTTAAAGAACACTTAAGATGTCCGTGTTCCCTGGATTGGTGACATGTACAAACATTTTCATTACCAAGCTAAATTTTGCTTTCCAGTATCTGAGTAAAGATTTTGGTTTTATCTTAGAGGAAGAGAGTTTTTTATATTTTGTGAACTAACCCTGGAAATGTCTGTGCATATTCATATCACATTGGCATTACAACCCCCAAGGAGGTCATTAATAAAAAGAAAGACTCAAAAACTATCACAGTATTTATAGCATTACTTTTTGCGGTAGCAAAGGATTAGTAACAAAGTAGATGCCCATCAGTCGGAGGAGTATCTAAGTAAGCAGTGACACATGAATGTAGTGGAATATTACTGGGCTTTAAGAAATGATGACTATAGAGAACCATGGAAAGACTTATATGAACTGATGCTGAGGGAAATAAGCAAAGCCAAGAAAATATACTGTATACAATAACTGCGACAATTCAAATAGAAAGAACGACCACTACAAAACAATCAAAAGTGGATATTATAAAATTACAAAGAATAAACTTGTCCCAAAAGAAGAGATGTGAGGCGACATCTCCCTCTGACTTCTTTGCAGAGGTCAGAGGTCCACGGATATGGAACGCTAAACGTATTGTCAGATTTGGGGGGGATGGATTGATCAGTTTTGCTGATTTTCCTCTTCTTCATTGTTCTTTCTTCTTTAAAAAAATCTTTGTTATATGGAATGACCCTTTGGGAGGGTGAGGGGTGGTGATATGGGAAAAATTTAGGCTGTATAAAAATAAAATGTATCAGTAAAATTAATTTAAAAAACTGAACAAGTGAATGTGAAATGCTTAGACATTGAGGATTGTTCTGCTTACTCTTGGTGCCCTTTTTACTGCCATTATTCCTAAGGACCTCATCCTTGCCCCCAGTGCTGTCTCTCAGAACTGCCAAGTGCCTTTTCCCAGAGAGAGCAAGAAATGGAAAGGAGCCAGTCAAGAGACCAGTGAAAAGAAAACATTTCCTTGGGCCTCTTGGGACCATTCTACTATATTTAAAAGTTAATGGGCCTCAGATGCAAAACACATGGAATTTTTTTTTTTCCCTTGCAAGGCTGTGGAGCTCAAAGCAAGAGTTTGTGGCTATCAGGAACTGAGAGGGAGTTGAAGCAACATCACACCCACCCCATCCGATCTCCCCATCTTGGTGAAAGAAATGCCAGAGGAAGCAAACAGAGCAGGAGGCTTGTTTTGGGTTTGGTTTTATTTATTTATTTTTATTTTGCAGTTCTGATCAGTGTCCATTGTCAGGATGAATGCAAGAGCATGAAATGTTTTTTCTTTTGGTGGGGGGGGGGGAATCCCCAAGTGTGTGTGATCTTTTTTTCTCTCTCCAGAAGTTCAGAAGTTTTTCTCCAGAAGGTGAATAGTGGTATGTACTCCTGTCTTCTGACCCCTTCTGAAGCTCTGTTCTTCAGTGGGATATCTCACAACAGGATACTGACCTTCTGGATGAGAACCCAACCAAAATCCATATCAGAAAACTGTCTTCTGTACCTATCAGTTTACCTTCCTCTCTACCCCTGTCCCCTTTTCCTCACTGAATGGCAGAGCCTTGGTGTTTGGCAGTGATATGCTTAGTTCACCCTCCAACAAGAAGCTGGACCTTGGAACTAATTCTCCAGCATTTCAGATGTGTTCCCCAGGGCTCTCGGATATCCATCGACTTCTTACAGCTACAATGCAGATGAAAATGCAAAGGTTTGCCTATGTCTTACCACACTATACAGAGGAGTATTTGAGTTAAGGCCACTAAGGGCTCTCTGTAATACAGGACTGCACAACAAATGGCCCACAGGCCACTTGCGGCCCACCACAGGATTTCAAGTGGCCTGTGAAAAATGTAGAGGATGTAAAAGAAAGTAAAGATTTAATGAGTGCTTTGTCCATGCCCCACTCAACCCACCTTCCACTAGTCACTATTATGCCTGTCACGTAACTTGGCAGGTGGGTTGCCACTGCGTACTCTCTCTTGTTTGTCACGTGACTCATGGCAACCAACTACTGTCAGTCTGTCTGTAGTCTGAGAGGAGCGATTTCATGATAAATAAAAATCTTAAGTAATAAGTGTAATTAATTTGATATTAATTGAAATTTCCCCTTTAAAAATATGGTTTATTTGGAAAATAGTTAATCATTAAATGTACCTTTACTTGGGAAGTGAGCCACTAAAAACCTATCTGCCATCCGAAGAAGTTTAGCTTATTTTGATTTTGGTCCCTACCTACTGCCAAGTTATGCAGGTCTGCTCTAATATATCCATCCACCCATCAGTAACCATTTATTAAGCATCTGCTATGTTCCAAGTACTGTGCTGGGCACTAGAGAGACGAAGACAAGGACAAAACCAGCCCCTGATCTCGGGGAACTCACACTGTAATAGAGAGATAGATAGCATATACATGTATGGTTTATATACCAAAGTCATATTAAAGCAGATACAAGGTGACCTGACATCACCTGGTGATCAATGCCATCTAGAGCTACACATTGAGTTTAAATGAAAAAAGAAAAGGCATGGCGGAACGTGAGCCCCGGGTTCTTTGGCTGTCATCATCAGAATGTCTCATCAGGCTGTCTCATCAGAATCCTGAAAACACAGCTAAACTGGGCAACTGGCTTTGGAGTCTACATTCCCAGGAGCACCTGCTTTCTGGGGAGCTGCAGTGTTCTGATCTCATCGATGTATTATGAGTAAATACCTCTAAACCTTTTTAGTCTGTTTGTGCTACATTTAAGATACAGTTTAAATTATGAAAGGCAGGGGCCCGGAGCCAGGATTTACAAGGTTATAATAATGTGTCTTTATATCCTGAACCTTTCATCTTTGAAACTTTTTATAAACATTAACTAATTGGTTCTGAGATGTAATCCACATGCGGGTACAAAGATACAGGACAGAAATACACAGGAGACCTTTGCCCGTCTGGCACCCAGAGACACTTGTTTCTCAAGGCGTCTTTCTGCTCAGATGTGCAGATAAGCCCCTTGAACCACCCAGTATTTGAACCACAGGCTTTTCCAAAGTGAGATTGCTGGTTATTCTCAACCCTGTGTTGGTTTGCTTCCTATCAAGAAAATCATCTATCACTTCAGTAGTTCAAGGATCCGTGACTCCCTCTGTGTGGATGGTCCCAGTGCTGAGGGAGGTCACAACTCCTCCGTGGTTCAGTCTAGATGTGGTAGAGAGATCTATCACTTGGAAGCACATCAGGAGATGGACCTCCCTAAGCTTAGCTCTGCTAGTCCTTGGGTAGCCGATGTGCATGTCACTGGAGAGGCGTCTCCAGCTTTGTAGAGCTCGTACGCTGCTAACACAGCCTGCAAGAATCCACGGTCACCTCCACAGCGAGATGAGACCTTGGCATAGGATGCCAGCACCCAGGCTTTCTCTGCTATCATACATAGCATTATTTTTTAAAACTTAAAAAAATTTTTTATTAATACTTTTGTTTTTATGTCACCTTCATTTCCAGATATATACTTCCCTCTTTCTCTCTTCCCCCAAACCACTCCTTACAACAGTGAATAGAAAAAGAGCAGGGGACAAAGGCAGTTCAGCAAAATTAGCCAATACTTCGTGGCTGACAATACTTGGAATGTTCCACCTCTGCAAGGAAGAGAGGAGGAGCTTTGTTTTCTACTTTTAAGAACCAAGCAAAATTATTATATTTATACAAAGGGATGACTATGATGTGGGGGACCTCAAGCTTTTTTTTTCATTCTGTAGCTGGCTAATGTGAACACCATAGAAGTGAGGAAGAGAGTCAATGAGACCTGAATGTAACTCTGGCACATCCTAGCTGTGTGACTATGTTTGAGGCACTTCAACTCTTGGTACCTCAAACAATTTTCTTAGTGGCCAATGAGTTGCCAGTCTGAATCAGTGGGGGAGGAGGGAGTGGGGGAGGAGGGAAAGGAAGAGGAGGTAATGTCTTTACTGGGGGTTTTCTTTTTTTTGATGAAATCACAGATCTCAACCCAAACCCCCAATAAACCTCAATTTGTCTAATATACAATCTATCCTCTCCCAGCCACTCCACCTTGGTGACTAGTGGAGTCAGATATTAACGAGGATATGTCTGATTGCAAAAGGAGGTGGGCTGATCATTTAAGGAAGATGAAAGATGCCACATGCATGGAGAGCCAGGGGTTGCATTCCTATCCATAGAATGTTAAAAGACCAAATGGTCTCCAAAGTGGGGCCTATATGCTCCTGGGGGTGCATAAGATGATCAATGTGGTAAAGGGAGAGAGGGAAGTTAGGTGGGTACAGTGGGTAGAGTGCTAGGCTTACAGTCAGAGATAAGCAAATTCCAATCCTTCTTCAGACCCTTATCAACTTCTCTGGGCCTCATTTTCCTCATCTACAAAAGGGAGGGATTGGACTTGGCAGCCTCTAAGGTGCCTTCCAGTTCTCAATCTATGATTCCAAAAGAGCAAAACCTCTGAAAAAGATTTGTGATCCAAATGTGTAACATAATTGCTCACCTATGATCCTATGAATGACAAAGAAATATTTAAAGGCTAGTGGGTGTGTATGTACACACGCAAACACAAACATATATGTATATATCTAATTGAATTATTCCATTCAACTTATAGATGTACTTCCATTTATTTCTCTTTGGTAAAACTTTCCCAGTGTAAGATAAAGTATTTTAAATTGTGAAGTTCTATTTCTCATTTAAGAGATTAAAAGTATCATTATTATTCTATTGGTGTTTACCTTATTTTTCTATCAGCTTTAAAATTCTTCGAGGGAAAGGACTGAATTTAATCCAAATTATAGATGTCATATTGACTAGTGTGGTGCTATGTACTCTATTCAGATTCAACAAACATTTGGCAATATTAATAGATTGTGTAATGATGGTGGTAGCAATGGTTATGGTGATGGCAGTAATATTGACAATGATTCTTAGCAGTGAGTGTAATGGTGCCTGTTGGTGATGATGGGAATAGTAATAGTGACAGCGATAATGAGTGATGGTGACAGTGGATGGCAATAGTAATGGTGGTTATGATCATAGCATTTTATGTTATTTAGAATATAAGGTAAGGGAAGCAATATAGTATGGTATATCGGTAGATTTGGATTTTCATCTAGGCTTTTCCACTAATTATCTCTGTTACTTTGAGAAAGTCACTCCACCTCTCTGTTACTGAGTTCCTTTATTTGTAAACTGAGAAGTTTGGACTAGAATATCTCTAAGGTCACTGTCAACTCTGAGATTCTAGCTGAAAGTCTTCTGTCCAGGACCAAGATCTTGTCCTGGTTCTAGTGGTGCTCATTATATTGTTAATGCTTAGTAAAGGCAAGGACCATATTTTCAACTGTATACCTTTACCTCAAAGGTGCCCTGATTTATGAGGTTTTATCTAAAAGGACATCAGTAAGTACTGTCTTGTATCATCTCTATAAAGTCATTAAAATTTTTTTTCCAAACTGGAAAAAATTCACCTTCTCTCCCTCCCTCCACACCAACTAAGAACAAAATAAAATCACTGTTACAGACATGTATAGTCTGTAATCTATGCAAAAATAAATTTCTGCATTGGTCATGGTGTACGTATGTGTGTGTATAACCATTGTATATATAATATATGCATGCACAACATATATCTGCACATACACACATATACATACACACACAAAAACTTACATACATACATACATATACACATACATATACACACATGTCCTGTTCTGCACTCTGAAACTTTTATTTCTCTGTCAGGAGGTGAGTAATATGTTTCATCATGAATTCTCTGGAATTGTGGTTGATGACTACACTGATCAAAGTTCTTAAGTCTTTCAAAGTTGTTTGTCTTTAGTACATTGTCATTGTATAAACTCTTCTCCTGGTTCTGCTCACTTCACTCTCTACTAGTTCATACAAGTCTTTGCAGGTTTCTCTGAAACTATATACTTCACCATTTCTTACAGCACAATAGTATTCTATTACATTTATATACCATTGCTTGTTCAGCCATTCCCCAATTGAAGGCTACCCCACTCAGATTCCCATTCTTTGCCATCTCAAAAAGAACTATAAATATTTTCTTATGTTCTTAGAGTTTATCTTTCTTAGGAAGAATCCCTCCCTTAATCTATCCTCCCTCTAATTTCTGCCTCTCCCTTTTTTCTTTCCGTCCTATTTCTCTGATGAGTGAAATGTATTTCTGTACCCAGCTGCACGTGTATATTCTTCCCTCCTTTGATCAGTTCATATGACAGTGAGGTTGAAATGTCGGCTGCTCCCTCCATCCTCTCCTCCTTGTTTATATTTGTCTACTTGCGCACCCTTGATTATGTAAAATGATTTTCCTAACCTTCCTTTCCCTTCCTTCCCTGCTAGTGTATTCCTCTTCCTCTCTAGTTCCATTCTTTTAAGATTATCAAGACAAAACAGAACCACTTTCAGGTCTTATCTAATTAGACTCTATGACTCCTGATGATGATAGAGTTCAGAAGGGACATAGGCATCAGCTCCCCATATTAGAATGTAATTATTTTGTCTTTGTTTAGATCCTTTTGATTGCTTATTCTTGTTTACCTTTTCATTATTTTTTTTTGTTAACTACTATATTTGAACTTAAAAGTTCAGACATGGCTCTGGTCTTTTCATCAGAAATGCTTGGTATATTTCATTAAAGATCTAATTTTTCTCTTATAGCACTATACTCAGTTTTGCTGGATAAGTTATTCTTATACATCTTCTGGAATATCATATTTCAAGCTCTCTGCTTCTTTATGGTGGCTACTAAATCTTGTGTGATTGTTTTAGTACTTGAATTCTTTCTTTCTGGCTGCTTGTAGTATTTTTACTTTGATCTAGAGGCTTTGGATTTTGGCTATCATATTACTGGGAGTTTTCACTTTGGGGTTTCCTTTAGGAGGTGGCTAAAGGATTCTATCAATTTCCACTTTGGTCTCTGGTTCTAAGAGATCAGGGCAGTTTTCTTTTATGATTTCTTGAAATAATGATGTTTAGTTCTTCTCTTCCCTCCCCCACCCCCACCCCATAGTTTCCAGGTAGTTCAGTGATTCTCCAATGATCTCTCCTTGATCTGTTTTCTAGGTTGGTTGTTTTTGCTGTGAGACAGATTATAATTTCTTCTATTTTTTTCAGTCTTTTGACTTTTTTTTTTAACATTTATTGTTATCTCGTGGTGTTATTAACTTCTATCTAGTTCATTCTAATGTTCAGAGAGTTTGTTACTTGGGCAAGGTTTTGTGTTTTTTGTGCCAATCTATTAATTCTCTTCCTTCCTCTTCTTTCCTTCTTCCTTCCTTTCTTCCTTAGCTGTTACTCTTCCCCTCAAGTACTCTCATTGAATTTATTTTTTATAAATTTAACACTTGAAAATTAACACTTGTTTCATCTCTTACAGGAATTCTAGTTGAATTTGTGCCCACCCTGTGTTTTTCTTTGAGGCTTTGCTTGTAGATGCTTTGGAGTCTTGAGTGTCCCTGTTACTACAATGGTTATTTATGGAAGGATTCTTTTCTTCTTTGTTCATTCTCCCAGCCTACTTTCTGCATTCATATTTTCTGTTAGGGCCATGCTCTTTGCACTTCTGGAGGGAAAGTCTAGCCTGGTCTTGCTGTTGCTTTCTTAGGGATATTGAATTTTGTGTTATTCCAGTATCTCAAGAAAGCTCAGGCTGGGTACCTATAAGCTTTCAGTACTCTCAGAGTGTTCTGATCCAAGGCTTAGACTGATCAACCACCACCACCACCACTACCCACCACCACCCCTGGCCTTTGATGCCTACAAGTTCCTGACTCAAGTTTGGGCCCAAGGAAAAGCAGACTATTGTTGAACTCAGCCACTATCAGCCAGGTGCAAAGTTCTGCTGGTTCAGAGTGGCTGAACTTTAGGTCTCCTTTTGGCCTGGGATTCCTGCCTTACATATTCCTCTGCAGACTTAAGACTCCACTGGAAGCTGTATCTGGAATACTGCACCACTCCTGAGGTCTAAACCACCCTGCTGCTGTTTGCTTCAGAACTTGCTCCTCTTGGTACAGAGCTCATGGCCCCACCCCTGAGCACAGGTCTCCTCCTCAGTCCAGTCGGGATGTGTGATCAAGAACTGAGTAGTGGGAACTCAGGGGCAGGACCAAGATGTTAGAGTGAAGCGAGGATTTCCTGCTAATTCTACTAACACATCCCTTTAAATAACTTTAAAGGGCATCAAAAATTAATTCTGAAAAGGAAAAAAACAACAAAAAGTCCACAGCAGGCCATTTTTCCCCATCCCAGGGCAGCTTTGGGGTACAGAAAAAAAGGTTTGCGAACACCGGGGTGGGGGCTGGCTAGTGTGGCAGAAGTGGTGCTAGCTGTGGGCTGGGAGGGTAGCAACAAGAGCACCAGGGACAGTAAGGGGACTGAAGGCCTGGTCAGAAAGAAATTCCAAAGGACCCTTACATTAGTACTGGCTGCCAAATCAAACATAATTTGGCAACTCCATTGCCCATTACCCAGTTCCAGGTCACAGTTCCAGGATGGGGAGGAGTGGTTGTGGTTGTGAGGCATAGATCTCTACCTAGATGAGGAGTAGAGTGCAGACCAGGAGGGTGGTGATCAGAACTCTCTCTAGATCACACCATCTTGGAAGTACTGAAAACTGACAGGACCCCAGACCTAGCTATGAAAGAAGCAGGACATAAAAACCTAGGCCAGACATTTCCCCCTGCCCCATTAGCATGTGGGCTGGTATATTTTCTAGATGTTTGGAGGTTTTTTGTTTTGTTTTGTTTTTTGGTGTGGTGAGGCTGCTATATATTTTTCTGCTACTCCACCATCTTGGCTTCACCCTTCTATAAAATTTTTTATGAAAGGAGCTGTAGGGTTTATTAAAGGTATCCTTAATAGACATATGCAAAAGGAAGGTAGGTTTTCACAGCCCATATCTTCAGTCACACAAATGATGAAAAGGTATAGAGAATATAAGAGCCTATTAGTCTTGTATTCACTGCTTTTTAATTTAAGAAAAAAAGCATTTGTTATGGTGCCTTAACATTTCTCCTCCAACAAAGAATCTCATGAATGCTAAAATCACACAAGATTCTTTGATAGATGCAACAGAGATGACTTTGTTCAAAGGTCCTGATTTTCAATATTAATTGAAGCATAGAACAGGTATTTGTGGAGAATATCTAATGCAGAGTCCAAGTCAAAGCGGGATTCCTGATAGTGAGGTCCTTTAGGTATTTCCATTTGCATATGACAAATTGATTATATCAATGATTATATCTTGACTATATGAAGAACTGGAATACTATGCAGCTTCCTTAGTTTGATGCACAACTACTTAAAAGAGTTTGGTCTAACAATCCACACAAGAAAAATCAAATCGATGAAGAATGCTCATTGTTTAGACTGTGATACACGGTTGGATGAACATCCTACTGATTTGGTCCATCAGTTCCTTGGACAGAATACAGATGGATAATAAACTGGGCCCAGAATTGAAGAGGAGAAAGGGAGAGGTCTGGATAGTGTTGGGGGAACCATAAAGTGCTTTGAGTGATTCCAAGCTCCTTCCTCCAAAGCCCATTATTAACAATATATGCCTTTGACTTATGGAACATTGAAATCTCCAAAGAGCCAAAATTGTAGGTAACCCAAACATGTTAGCTAGGAGGCTTAATGGGTAGAATACAGAATGCTTGACTTGGTGTCAGAAAGACCTAAATACGAGTCCTGCTTGAGACCCATACTAGCTGTGTAATCTTAGTTAATGCAAGTTAAATAACTTATTACTTCATCTCTCTGGGTTTTGGTTTTGTCATCTGCAAAATGAGGGCATTGGACCCAATAATCTTTAAGGTCTGTTCCAGCTCTAAATCTAATGGTCCTATGTGGTGGGCTATATGTTGCTGTTTAGTCATTTCAGTCATGTCGGACTCTTCATGACCCCATTTCCTTTTCCAGCTCATTTTAGAGAAAACTCAGGCAAACAGAGTTAAGTGACTTGCCCAGGGTCATGCAGCTAGTGTATGAGGCCAGCTTTGAGCTCAGGTCTTCCTGACTCCAGGCCCAGTGCTCTATCCACTGAGCCTTCTAGGCTATATGTAGCATATTAATGTTACTAAATCGCATGCCAAAAGCTGCATAAAAGATGTAATCTAGTGCAAATATAGCTGGAATAAGTCATGTTGCGAGGTGTTCATTGTTGCACTTCATGTGTGACACATTCTGGATGTCCTTTTCTACTGCCCTCCTTCACACATCTATGTTCCAGCCAAAATGAACTCCTTGTTATTCCCTGAATTGGGCATTCCATCTCATGCCTCCCTGCCTGGACTTGGAGTCAGGAAAACTTGGGTTGTACATGCTGTTCTCCATCCTGGAATACAATCCCTCCTTCTCTTAGAATCTTTAGCTTCCTTCAAGGATTGGCTTAGGTCCCACTTTCTGATCCCCTTATGACAGCGCTTTCTCCCTCCTCAAATAATTTTGTATTTACTTACTCATCTGTTTATTGTTTTATCTCCCAGTCAAATGCAAGGTCCTTGAAGGCAGAGACCTTTCATTTTTGTCCTCAGTGCCATGGGGGTAGTGTGGTTTAAGAGCTAGGGAGCTAGATTCAGAGTTAGGGTCCTTGATTCAAGTCCTGCCTTTGACAAAAGCTGGCTCTATGACTCTGGGCATGTAATTTAACCTCTCAGTTGTCCAGGTAATTTTCATAGGGTCTAAGTTGCACAAGTGTTGATCTGGATTAGTAGAGGGGTTGGTTGTCTGAGAGCTCCATACACCAATGAAGTTACAAATCTAGATTAAAAAAACCCAACAATAATCTCTAGAACCTACCGCACAATAAGAACTTATTAAATATTGGTTTGATTGAATTGCACTTTTGCTCACATGATGCCAAGAGACCCAGAATAACTTCATGTCAGATCAATTGTTAAGGAATATTTTAGGGGGGACATGGATAAGAATAACCCAGAAGGAGATGGGTTGCTATTTGCTGGGGTCTCCATGCTATAATCATTCTCTTCTTTGTCACTCAAGAAATAGTGACATATGATGAGTTGCAATGGTATACTGGGACTTAAATGCACAGTCATCCTTAATGGAACACAACCGGCATTCAAAGAATGGCATGATGAAATCTAGTCATTTCAAATCTCTGAGGACATGAAATGCCAGGGCTATCAGTATAGCATGATCTGAGGGTTGTGGGTTCATGCTCCATGGTGGGTATTGTTGTTCATCCTCTGTTTTTGAAGAGGACAAATGACCTCATGGGGCGCCATCTTAACTCATGCCTGAATTGGAGTTAAGTGAAGCAGAGTTGCACAAAGTCATCAGCTTCACTCTCTCTTCCAGAGTCATTGGCAAGACAAAGTCAAGACAACTGGTGATGGCTCAGGATGCAGTGGATGGCCTTGGTGTCTTCCATGTCTGACCAAGGTCTTAAGCACTCTGCAGTGTCTGCTTCAGCTGCCTTCATGGCCATTGGAACAATCTATTCTCATCTGTCCATTTTGTTGGGAAAAGTCTTCACATACTTGGGGGACAGACACCCCCCTAACTCACCTAGGGGTATGAGGCTCAACAGTTACTCTTAATTTGGTTTTGCATGTCTGCTGAGATGGTTTTACCAGGGCGTGGCTGCTGCGCATACTATAGATTCTTAGAACCACAGGTAGGAAGTGAGTGCCAGGTAGACACCAAAGGTCCATGAGCAGCCCTGAGAAGGGCTCAGCAAGTCCTCACACCAGAGGTGTCAGTCTTCCTTGAATACTTTATACCCTCTGTGGTGGGTGCTACTGAAGGCAGTGTAGTGTAGTGGTTAAGGCATCGGACTTGGAGTCAGGAAGCCTTGGGTCCCATCGTGGATCCTTACTGACTGTGTGACACACTGACTGTGTGCCAGCCACATTTAACTTCTCTTCGCCTATTTCCTCATCTGTAAAATGAGCAGGGGTAGATTTGCTGGCTTCTAAGTTTCCTTTGAGCTCTAAAATTGTGATCCTATGAAATAACCTAGATGAAGTTGGATCTCTACAAGGAGCTTTGTCAAAGAAAGAAAAGAAACACCAGGATAAAGAGTCAGGAGATCTGGCTCTGTCACCTTGGGCAAAGAGAAGAGAATGAGCCTTTATTAAACACCTACTTTGTGCCAGGCACCATGATGTAAGTGTCTTACAAACATCTTACATTCCCTCTCTGGGGCTCAGTTTCCCCATCTGTAAAATGAAAGATTGGACTAGATTATCAATCAACCAACAAGCACTTATTAGTCACCTAGTATGTGTCAGGCATTGTGCTCAGTGCTGGTTCTAAGGTCTCATCCAGCCTGTGGTTGCCTATGGTTCTAGGAAAATTGGATCTTGCTTAAAGTCTCCCTGTCTACCATTACTAGACAAAAAATCATAAAGCCATCTGGCCTGAGCCCAGAGTCTAAATTAATCTTAACAGGCTATATTACTTGAACTTTACCTTTTACCCACAGGTTTCTAGGCATTTTATGAACACTGCTGAATTAATCTTAATAGCCCAAGGAGGAAGGGATTGTAATTATAACTCAAGATCTCTAGCTTCATTCATACTTGACAAGATAGATTTTTTTTGGTTTCCTCAGTTGAGCCCCCAGGTAGTCAGTTTAGGACTTTCCTTTTTTTCCTCTCCTCTCCCTTTCTCTTCCTTTCCTTTTCCTTTCTTCTCTCTTACTTAGGCTAGAAGGGCGGTGGCCACCCACAGACCAATCTTACTGTTGATGGGCACAGAAATGTTGACCTGCTCTGTTTCTGACCTGGACAGTTTGCCCCTTCTCAGGCAGCCTGATGCTACCATCCCCCCGGCCAAGGGCTCACCTCATTTATGCCAGACTTAGCCCTACTGTAGCTCAGAACCCCTAAGCTCAAGTGATTGACTGCCTCAACCTCCCCCTATAATAGCAGGAATGACAGGTACGTGCCACCAAGCCTATCCAGTTTCTGTTTCTAATAGAAAATTAACTCTAAACTAGAAAGGTTTTGCCATTGTTTTTTGCTTGACTTTTAAAGAAACACATCTAAAACACTGGTATGAGAGAAAAATTTCCTTTTATTGAGATCTCAGGGACAAATGATTCTGAAGGAGAATATCTGAATTTGTAACACATTACCTGCCCTGGAAAAATACTGCATTTTAATATTGTTGTTTAACTTCTTATGATTGACAAAAAATACAGAGAAAGAAACTGGGAGCCAACAAACGGAGCTGAAACATTCAGGTTAGAACTCAATCTTGATTTCTCCACAGAGTAATTGTTGTCTGTGGTGATCTGAGCTGCGCTGCTGATAAAGCAAAATGCTCCCATGAAGATGTTCCAAGTGGCTTCCAGGAAGTTGTCTTATGTGCTGACATGCATGTGGACAGAGAAGGCTGGTGCTTCCTAGAGCTTTCCATTGGCAAAGGCAGCCTCCTGGAACTGAGGGACAAAAGTTTTGAAATAAGCCCTGGTGGGAAAAGGGAGAGAAAAAAGAAATCGTGGTTAGCACAAACCAGCATGAAGACCCAGCAATTCTGAGCTTTCAGACCTAACTCAGAACAGTTGTTATTCATCACGTGTGCATTTTAAAATTGTTTTCTTTCTTTGCTGGCACAGACCTCTCTTTATTTGTTCAACTGAGGCATAATTAAACATTCTCTGGGCCACTTAGAGGAATTGTGCGTATCCATAGCCCCCTCTTAGGATGTCTTGGCTGCAGACAGTTTGTACATTCTGTATTCAACAGGGCTTCTGCAGGGTGTCTCTGAGCCAGAGGGAACCCAAAGGGGTTTTCTCTGAGCACAAGGCTGCAGTCTGCTTTCTGTGGTTTGCCAGACAGCCAAGCACATAGGTAAAATGTGAAGAATTCAGGCAATCATACAGATGTTTTATTTACTTGAAACATCCATATAAAGGAATTTTTCATTTTCCAACTGGGTGGGTGTTTCACTTTAAGGAGAACAAAGGATTGAAAAATGATTTACAAATGGCTTAAGATCTCAAATTGGCATCTGAATACATAAGTAGTCTAATTTACCGAAAAGAAAATGGGCTGGCCATACAAACTTTTCTCGTCAAAGACTAGTGGTAACATTTGGAGAGATCATATCATTTTCTCTCCACAGTTTCCTAAACCTAAGAATAGGATAATAATATAGAAAATTTCACTTATCTAGATATCACTTATCAAGGAAGTACAGTAGAAAGAACACTAGATTTAAAATCAAAGGACCCAGGCTCAAATCTTGGCCTGGCTGATTATTGTGGGAGCTTACACAAACTACTTAATTTCTCTGAATCTCAATTTCCCACTGTAAAATGAGGGTGTTGGATTAGATATTGCCTAATGTCCTTTCCAGTTCTATCCTACGAGTTGATAAACTTCACTTGAAGGAAACACAACTGAGAAACAGGAATCAAGAAAAAAAAGCCAAACAACTTGTCCCAAAATCTGTACATTCAAATATATGAACTTTTAAAAGAGTAGATTCCCACCAATTTTCACTCAGGGCTTCTTTAATCTAAATGACTGGTGATATAATTTCCCAGCTAATAGAAAATTAGAAGCAGCAAATCATATGAAATATACATATCAAAACCCCCTTAAGATAAGGCTAAATTAAAACACTATGTTCACTGAGGCAACTGGCTTTCTGCTCTATCCAGTGTCAGCAATGAACTCTGAAATCGAAATCCAATGGCCTTTTCTCAGTCCTCGATGATGCTGTTGGGCAATTTTTCTCCTTGAAACTCACTCCTGCCTTGGCTTCCTGTTTAACACTGAATTGTCCTGCTTTCCCTGTGATTCTGATTGCTTTTCTCTTACACTTCCTAAATGTGAGTGCTCTCATGGTTATGCCTTTAGACATCTTTTTTTGTCCTGAATCCACACTTTCTCTATTGGTGGTAACATCTGCTTCTAGGGCTTCAGTCCTTGCTTTAATGAAAATGATTCCTAATCCAGCTATCTCCCCTGAACACCAGGCTCATCTTTTCAGCTGCCTTGTGGACATATCAAGGTGACCTCAGCAGCTAAAGGTCAATGAGGGGCCTAGGTTCCTTCCCTGCAGACTTGCAAGTTCCATACTTGGACCACTTGTACTTCCTCTGCCAGCTAAGCCCTTCCTAAGCTTTAGGACAGGGGACACATAAGGGCTCCTAGACCCATAATGTAAAGGCTCAGCATCAAAATACTTTTCCTGCTGGGTTCACTCTGACTTTGTACCTTAATTCTAGTAAAATGGGATTTGCCTTGCTACTTGTGGTTAAGCCCTTCCTTTATCTATTCCAGTTCCATTGAAAAGGTTTCTGCCTTCTGACTCTGCACCTCACTCTCTGGCTTTAGTTTCTTGTCTAGAGCCCTTATTCCTGTGAAACTTATATCTTTTGCCTCTCTCCTTACTTCCTTACTCTGTCTTCCTGGGATGTGGAGTTCTGTTCTTTAGTTTATATTTAATATAGGACTTTTTAGGATGCAGGAAGTGTGAACTCTGACAAAAACTAGGCCACCTGTTGGACTAGGTATTAAGTGACAGCCAGGGCTGGGCAAGAACAGGATGAAAGGCTATAAGGAACACATAGTCCCAAGAAGCAGACTGAGGTTAAGTGACTTGGCCAGGGTCACCCAGTTGGCAAGTGTCTGACTTGAGACTTGGTGCTCCATGCTCTGTGCCATGGGACTAAGTACACAGAGGTAGACTGTCACCAGGTCCCCAGACTCCATACTCTGTCACACTCCTCTATAGAAAGGCGGTGGGATGGTATAACAGAAAGAGAGCTGGAACTGGGGTCAGATTATGCAGAGTAGGGGAGGCCCCAGATGGCCCCTAAGACCTCTTCCAGCACTGAGCCTCTGACTTCATCACCCTCTTATTCTAAGCCCAGCCCCGCATCCAC